>NW_025767142.1:0-600000 GCF_003918875.1 Haliotis rubra
TTCGAACCGGTTTTAGCCCCTAAAAGGCTTATAGTGTACCTTGTGGCTGGCAGAACGCGAAAATCAGGTCAATTCTTGCGCAAAGGAAATATTAGGGCTGAGCAGTGCCTTAAAATTAAAAATAAACTCGTTGCAGTAGGATTAAAATACCGTCGCGACGGTTTGGAACGATCCCTGCTGACAGTTTTGTTTTCATTCCATTCATCGATCCACGTTTGGATAATATACATTGTGAACTGGCTGCTTTGGAAAACAACCTTGGTATGTAGATTTAGAAACACGCAATCTTTATCATGGTGGAGTACAACCTGGTCACCGGACAGATATGGAAGAACGTTATGTTTAAAGAGGACAGAATCATCGGCCTTTCATTGTTGTTTGTCGTGGAGCGGCTGTATTGACGGCATCGAAGTAGTCTTGGCCAGTTGGATATTGGCGACCTTCGGGATTCAAAGCGGATGACAAGGTAAGAGTCGAGTCAGCCATTGGGAACACCTGATCTACATTTCCCGGTTGCGCTTAAATCAAACGGGACGGTGGGGTGCTTCCCTAGTTGCTAAAGCGTTCACTCCATACGCAGAACTCAGGGTTCGGTTCAACATCGGTACAATGTGTGAAACCCATTTCTGCAGTCCACAACCGCTATTAGGGGAACTGTTGTTCCCACCAGGATCGCCACGAAAAGGCATAATTGATTTCGACCATGAAATCTATATGCATCACTTCTAAATCTGACTGTACGCCTGAAATGAAGATCTGTTTGGGAACTACATTTGCTACAAGTATCATTAGTTCACGTGACTATGGCACAATGTATATAACAAATAGCCGAGTATATATTGCTAGATATAGAACATGGTCGTGGTTCTCACAACAATAAAATGATTTCCCACTCACTCCTCACTCACTCACTCAAGACGAGACCCGCGTAGATCAGGGTTGGGAATTAGCCTTCTGCCAATCCATGCTTGTCGTAGAGGCGACTTACCGGATCGGGTGGTCAGGCATCCTGAATTGAGATACGATAAGATGTGTTAAGCCAAGTCAACGACTTAACCACCTCATCCCGACAAGCATGGGTGCTGAAGCACCAATTCTAACCCGGATCTACAAAGTTAAGGTTTAACATTGCTAGTTAGTGGATTAGTTGAGTGACTTCAGGTTTAACATTACTAGTCATGTCGAACAACGGCGGCATGTCAACTTACGAAAGCCGAGCTCTAAGGGGAGACATGTACGTGTTCCACTTTGAAGAAAATCACATGCAAATGAAACTAACTACTTATACTGAATGCGCCACATGCAGGATCATAATCTATGCGAAATTTGGGCTAGCGGGGGCACGTATAGTGCAAGTATACTGAGGATCACATACTGTGCGATAGCGTTTGGTGCAAATATCGAATCTTAGATTTTGCGGGGCTCATTTAGTTAATAAACAAACCACGTATCCATATGACATTAATCTGTCATGTTGGTTAGTTGGTTTGTTGTTTTACGTCGCACTCCAGCAATATTCCAGCAATATGGCGGCGGGCTGTAAAATAAATCGAGTCTGACCAGATAATCCAGTGATCAATGGGCATCGATCTACGCAACTGGACTACGATGACATGTGTCAACTAAGTCAGCGAGTCTGACTACCCTGATCCCGTTAGCCGCCTCTTACGACAAGCATGGGTTACAGAAGACCCGAATCTATTCTAACCCGGACCTTGACGGGTCAATTGGTCATGTAGATCGTGTGTTCTACACACTTAGCACAACCAGTCCTGCCACAACTTCCTTTGGAACGTTTCTGAAAAACGAGGATACGAACAACAGCAAGCTGTTCACTCCAAATGAAAAGTTTTGGACATTTTCTCAAAGGCAGACGGGATGAATCATCGTAAGCATATGGAATAAACAGTGATGGAGACTGTTATCTATTTTTCTCAGCACAATTTCTTTTATTCATTTATCGTGCAAGGGAATGCAAAATATCTTTTATAGAAAAAACTTTGCACATGTGCCTATTTTATCATACCTTGACTTCTTACAGCCAAACAACTCGAACAACCCCATGTTTTCCGCAATGATTTAAACTTTATTGTCGTTAAGCAGCTGACGGTTGCTCATTCAAGCTTTTTGCTGACTGAAAAAAATATTATGTGCCCATACCGTCTAGCAACATTGGTGTTTTGTGTGTACTTAATGAGGGAATGTCCTGTTTTGTACAGCAATTTGAAGGGGAAATATATTCAGAGATGTACCTTTCTGTTTTTCTTTCGTCATTGGGCATAAAACTGTCTTCAATACTAGAGTTGTTTAACGCCGCACTCGGCAATATTTCAGTACATGATGGCAACCTGTCAGCAAAAGCAGGCATTGACATTATGGCGAGTTTAGTCGCCTGGTTCAAGCTACATTGCTGGGACTTTTCAAGTTTCGGAATTCAGAATCGCAAGGGGATAACTTTTTACAAGCGTAGTAATTTTGTCCTAATTATTTTTAAACAATGTATTATCATTGAGAGTTGTCAGTGTCCAGGTGAGTTGCCATTATCCTTGAGAGATGTCAATGTCCAGGTGAGTTGCCATTATCCTGAGAGTTGTCAATGTCAGGTGAGTTGCCATTATCCTTGAGAGATGTCAAAGTCCAGGTGAGTTGCCATTATCCTTGAGAGATGTCAATGTTCAGGTGAGTTGCCATTATCCCTGAGAGATGTCAAAGTTCAGGTGAGTTGCCATTGTCCTTGAGAGATGTCAAAGTCAGGTGAGTTGCCATTATCCGTGAGAGATGTCAATGTTCAGGTGAGTTGCCATTATCCGTGAGATGTCAATGTTCAGGTGAGTTGCCATTATCCGTGAGAGATGTCAATGTTCAGGTGAGTTGCCATTATCCTGAGAGATGTCAAAGTCAGGTGAGTTGCCATTATCCTTGAGAGATGTCAAAGTCCAGGTTAGTTGCCATTATCCGTGAGAGATGTCAATGTTCAGGTGAGTTGCCATTATCCTTGAGAGATGTCAATGTTCAGGTGAGTTACCATTATCCTTGAGAGATGTCAATGTTCAGGTGAGTTACCATTATCCTTGAGAGATGTCAATGTTCAGGTGAGTTGCCATTATCCTTGAGAGATGTCAATGTTCAGGTGAGTTGCCATTATCCTTGAGAGATGTCAATGTTCAGGTGAGTTGCCATTATCCTTGAGAGATGTCAATGTTCAGGTGAGTTGCCATTATCCTTGAGAGATGTCAATGTTCAGGTGAGTTGCCATTATCCTTGAGAGATGTCAATGTTCAGGTGAGTTGCCATTATCCTTGAGAGATGTCAATGTTCAGGTGAGTTGCCATTATCCTTGAGAGATGTCAATGTTCAGGTGAGTTGCCATTATCCTTGAGAGATGTCAAAGTTACGATGAGACTAGATACTGATCAGGTGAGCTATGAATGATTAAGTGCGAGTTTGATAACCACGTGAGTTGAAAAAACACAACCCAGGTGAGTTATTCATAAACAGGTGAGATGATAATCATAATCAGGTGAGTTGTTTATGGTCAGGTAAGGAAATAAGCAGCATACCATACATACAATCATCAAAAGCCAAAAGTCCCGAACTATAAAAACCCTCCTCACACTCATTGCCAACACTTCTCACACCTCCACTCTCCCTGTTCCCCACGGACAAGGTAAGTGTGATATAACTTAATGAATGCACCTGTGAGACATCCCATTCATCCCCTTATTTCACGCCGCTAACTACATCAGCATACGTCCACACTGGAGCGACTTCACTCGTCACGTGATCGGTGGGGAATTCCCAGAACGGAAGTTGCGCGTAAGGAGCTCCGCTATATTAGTTAAAACACCCTGGCTGTATAAATAGAGCATCGTATTCCTTCACGGAATGTAGTGGGGATGTTTTTAATTAATACATCCCATGGCGTGCTGGTATGCAATTCATGACCAAACATCACCTCGGATCTTTGGATCATAGTTAAATAACGAATTTACTCCATCAACAGTGGTGTTTCAAGGGTTAGCATTATGTTCAACGCCATCTTCGACAATGTTTGTGTTGTTTTATGGCGCTTCATCTTACTGAAGGAGATAAGGGCACAGGCCTTAGATACGACGTGAGTAAGAGCCCGAGATTCGAACTCATTACTAAGGGAAGCAACTCTACATAGAGAATTGAAAACAGAACAGGTCGACACAACACCTCGAATAACATAAAACAGTTAACATAACTAGAAGTTTATTTAGAAATAAGTATGAGGGAAATCTTGTTCTCTAGGCTACCCCATTTGATAACATAACAAGAAGTTTATTTAGAAATAAACAATTCGTCAGTATTGCGAAAGCAAAAAAAATCGCATTTCTAAAATATATTCATCTTTCACGGTGGTACGATTCCTGAAGATCTGTGGATTCGCGCCAGCTGAAATGTCTCATCAGAAATCAACGCCGTGGCTTCTAAATTATCAACGAGTAGCCAAAATACCGTGAGTGATTCCGAACGTTCATAAATATAAACGTACCATCATGTTGTTGGGGAAATATTATGTCACCACTTTTCCTGCGCGATGGAATTTAATTACACCAAACATGAGCGTACATGTACCGACGAAGGAATATGATCTGTCCAGGTTATAATTTGTAGCTTCGGATAGTTGAGATCTGATTGACTAAAGAATCCACGCATGCTTCATTTTGATTTTATGGCCCAGTTTGCTCAGGGTTCATCTGACGTGTCCACCTACAGACGCAGATTAAATCATCTGATATTAATACGTGCACATACCTGACTACTCGTATGCATTTGGCTTGAGACTCACTTTTGTATTACTCATGTCAGGCTCTTACAACAAAACTGATAATTCTAACGCCAAACTAGGTTCATATACAAAAATATACATTTCGACCACTTAAAATCATACCAATAGTTCTCAATACATCGTTTTCAGTGTCACTGACTTTTCTGAGAAGGGAATTTGCAATTATGCGTTCCACCCAAGAACCGGCCTGGGCCTGCGGCCCTCGGACCTCAGCAGGTCAAGATTTTCTCTCTTTGAATTGGAAGCTCTGCATTAATGGGATTGCAGTAATGCTTTCCTTGTGCACTCTATAGTTCAGTCTCATTAACAACTGACCTTACTGCTGGTTACCGTTACACCAAGGAGCTGAGGACGTCCCATTACAGATCACCTCAGAATGACCTTTCACGAACTTAGACCAAGGATTGACGTAACAAGAAGTCGACATAAGCCAATCACAAAGCACCTTTCACGAACTTTGACCGACGTTGGACGTAACAAGAAGTCGACAATAGCCAATCACAAAGCACCTTTCACGAACTTTGACCGACGTTGGACGTAACAAGAAGTCGACAATAGCCAATCACAAAGCACCTTTCATCAACTTTGACCGACGTTGGACGTAACAAGAAGTCGACAATAGCCAATCACAAAGCACCTTTCACGAACTTTGACCGACGTTGGACGTAACAAGAAGTCGACAATAGCCAATCACAAAGCACCTTTCACGAACTTTGACCGACCTTGGACGTAACAAGAAGTCGACAATAGCCAATCACAAAGCACCTTTCACAAACTTTGACCGACGTTGGACGTAACAAGAAGTCGACAATAGCCAATCACAAAGCACCTTTCACGAACTTTGACCGACGTTGGACGTAACAAGAAGTCGACAATAGCACAAAGCACCTTTCACGAACTTTGACCGACGTTGGACGTAACAAGAAGTCGACAATAGCCAATCACAAAGCACATTTCTTGGTGTCTCTAGTTTTAATTGTCGACATCTATTCCAGACTGGGAAAATATGTTTAAGAAGTTCTACATACAATTAATAAACAATGCGATACTAAAGGTTAGTGAGTTTAGTTTTTTCGCCGCTTTTACCAATATGACAGCATTATGACGACGGGGAACAAGAATTTGGGGCTTTACACAATATACCCATGTGGGGAATCGAACCCGATAGAAAATGTGAAAACTGAAAAAATGAAGATTGACTTTGAATGGCAGTACTAGCCACGGGTTATGGCAAGTCTTCTTTTTCAAATGTTTTTTCCCATTGAAGTGAGAGATTGATGATGTCAAGCAATCGGAATTAGCCATTACATCCCCTTACTGTCTTCTGTTAACCTTTTCGGCGTCGACTGATCAGAAAACACAGTCGGACGATCCTGTAAGCGACCTTCTTATATGTCGTTCTGACGTCACCAGTGATGGGATGTCCCTCGGTCTTTGTGTAGGAGTAGCGAGCACAAAGACCTGATCTTAATGTGAACGTATACTGTTGCGCCAGACGGGTTCGTTGGACCCCTTAATATAGACAAGTCCGTATCGCTTTACCGGCTGTGTCTGGAATATTGACAGCGGTGGAAAGAGCATTCACGGACTTATCTATGGAATCCTAGAAGGGATATTGTTGCGTTGTCGCATTGTCGCTATGTCGCACTGTCGCCATTTGGAGGAATAGAAAAATATTTAGAGTGCGACAATGCGACAAATGTCATCGTCGCATTGTCTCACTTTAGTTAATTTTGCCAGTTTTTGCTTGTTTTTGTAACAACGCTACATTGTTCTTTCTAAGATTCCATACTTATCCCTTCTAAGGCTGTGTTCAGAATGTGCATCTATCAACTGAAACATGACAGAATGGCATCACAAAAAAGTGAAGGATAAAATATAATTCAACCATGGTTTTCTTCTCTCGTTAATTACCTTGCAGTCACTCTAACATCTCTTTTACCGACTAATTGTCTCCGGCACTGGGTTTGGTTGGCTATTTCGATCATTCTAATAACTCATGCATCGCCTCGGTCATCCTTAAAGGATGGTTGAAATTTCATCTGGCACCAGTAATGAGAATAATCATTCTCGGAAACCAGAAATCGATATAACCTCTTTTAAAACTACCCCCTTGAGAACTTATTGTTTTCTCATGACATAAACTGAGAATGTGAATAATCTGAACAACATACACATTGTGGCAAAGAACAGAAGTGGAAGGTCGTGTAGCATGTTGTCTTCATCGCGTTTATCAGTGTCTCCCCACATTTGTCCTGTTCACAAATATTTAGAGTGGGCAGCTATGCAAACACAACTTTCTCTGGTTCATGAAAGTAAAAATAACAACTCGTTTCTCTGTCTCATGATAGTAAAAATATCAACTCGTTGAGACCCGCAGGCTGGCGATGTTATACTAACTAGATTCCCCCCATGTCTCCAAATGACAACGATGAATTGGAAATTACACAACGTCGGGCATAGTCCATAAATGTTCCCTTCTGTTCGTTATTTATCTTCCCATCACTGGAAAAAGGTCGTTGTTGACGGCTAAGATGCAATACACCGTTGATGTGAATCGGTTGATTGTGTAGGTGTAAGAGTGTAAAGCGGCGACGCAAAGAACATTTTACATCATTAATAAAGCTTGAGACGAAGTGCTATTTGGTACGTCTCCAAATCATAATTAAAGCAAATGTCCTCCGATGGGCCTCGGTCATGCACGTGGGGAGTATGATTTTACGCCACTTTTAGCAATATTCCAGCAATATCACGGCGGGGGACACCATAAATGGGCTTCACACATTGTGCCCAAGGGGGGAATCGAACCCGGGTCTTCGGCGTGACGAGCGAACGCTTTAACCACTAGGCTTCCCCACCGCCCCTTTGTGTTGGACAGTAAGTGGTCTTTGCACTTGTAGCCCATAAAATCAAACAAGGGGCTTTATCATACTATTTAACAAACAAACATTTGCTTCGTAACACGTTACAGCTGACACGTTTCACTCTGTTTCTCAACCTCTT
This sequence comes from Haliotis rubra, assembly GCF_003918875.1. Lineage (NCBI taxonomy): Eukaryota > Metazoa > Mollusca > Gastropoda > Lepetellida > Haliotidae > Haliotis > Haliotis rubra. The sequence goes on from NW_025767142.1 coordinate 7,820, forward strand.
TAAATAACATCATAAAACAATATGTCAATGTGGATACGAAAACCTTCACAGCGGGATGTACGATTAAGTTTTGTTGATTAAAAGTTCCAAATATAGAAATACTTTAACATCTTCGTCAATCTTTCGCTTCCAAAACGACAAAAAAACAAATTACCTGAACCCTCATTACCAACACATGAATAGAAAAATAACATGACGGCTCCCAGCGGAAACATGACAAATACATCACAAAAACGCATGCCCATCAATCTACTTTTCTTTAGTGCTCAAAAGCAGATCGTAAATTTGGAATAGTTATAATGCGTTTGTTGCCGAACATCCTCTGGTCGCACGCAAGGTCTGTGTGCCAGGTCACTCGTCATCGCACGGGGGCGTATCAGGTTCCAAAACAAACTCAGAATCATGTGGCGTCATGTTAGCACGTGCAGCACGAGAAACAGCCCTGAATAGAATCTCGAGACTTTTTGCTCATGAATAATACGTGCTTTGTTAGCACGTTCTGACATATTAGTTAAAACACCCTGGCTGTATAAATAGAGCATCGTATTCCTTCACGGAATGTAGTGGGGATGTTTCTAATTAATACATCCCATGGCGTGCTGGTATGCAATTCATGACCAAACATCACCTCGGATCTATGGATCATAGTTAAATAACGAATGTACTCCACCAACAGTGGTGTTTCAAGGGCTAGCATTATGTTCAACGCCATCTTCGACAATGTTTGTGTTGTTTTATGGCGCTTCATCTTACTGAAGGAGATAAGGGCACAGGCCTTAGATACGACGTAAGAGCCCGAGATTCGAACTCATTACTAAGGGAGGCAACTCTACATAGAGAATTGAAAACAGAACAGGTCGACACAACACCTCGAATAACATAAAACAGTTAACATAACTAGAGGTTTATGAATCTTGTTCTCAGTATTTGATAGCAAAGAACAATTCGTATTTTTAAAATATATTCATCTTTCACGGCGGTACGATTGCTGAAGATCTGTGGATTCGCGCCAGCTGAAATGTCTCATCAGAAATCAACGCCGTGGCTTCTAAATTATCAACCAGTGGCCAAAATACCGTGAGTGATTCCGAACGTTCATAAATATACACGCACCATCATGTTGTTGGGGAAATATTATGTAACCACTTTTCCTGCGCGATGGAATTTAATTACACCAAACATGAGCGTACATGTACCGAAGGAGGAATATGATCTGTGCACGTTATAATTTGTACAAATCGAAATTTTCGATAGTGGAGGTAACAAATTATTGCAAATAGCTTCGGATAGTTGAGATCTGATTGACTAAAGAATCCACGAATGCTTCATTTTGATTTTATGGCCAAGGTTGCTCAGGGTTCATCTGACGTGACCACCTATAGACGCAGATTAAATCATCTGATATTAATACGTGCACATACCTGACTACTCGCATGCATTTGGCTTGAGACTCACTTTTGTATAACTCATGTCAGGCTCTTACAACAAAACTGATAATTCTAACGCCAAACTAGGTTCATATACAAAAATATACATTTCGACCACTTAAAATCATACCAATAGTTCTCAATACATCGTTTTCAGTGTCACTGACTTTTCTGAGAAGGGAATTTGCAATTATGCGTTCCATCCAAGACCCGGCCGGGGACTGCGGCCCTCTGACCTCAGCAGTCAAGATTTTCTCTCTTTGAATTGGAAGCTCTGCATTAATGGGATTGCAGTAATGCTTTCCTTGTGCAATCTATAGTTCAGTTTCATTAACAACTGACCTTACTGCTGGTTACCGTTACACCAAGGAACTGAGGACGTCCCATTACAGATCACCTCAGAATGACCTTTCACGAACTTAGACCAAGGATTGACGTAATAAGAAGTCGACATAAGCCAATCACAAAGCACCTTTCACGAACTTTGACCGACGTTTGACGTAACAAGAAGTCGACAATAGCCAATCACAAAGCACATTTCTTGGTGTCTCTAGTTTTAATTGTCGACATCTATTCCAGACTGGGTAAAATACGTTTAAGAAGTTCTACATACAATTAATAAACAATGCGATACTAAAGGTTAGTGAGTTTAGTTTTTTCGCCGCTTTTACCAATATGACAGCATCATGACGACGGGGGACAAGAATTTGGGGCTTTACACAATATACCCATGTGGGGAATCGAACCCGATAGAAAATGTGAAAACTGAAAAAATGAAGATTGACTTTGAATGGCAGTACTAGCCACGGGTTATGGCAAGTCTTCTTTTTCAAATGTTTTTTCCCATTGAAGTGAGAGATTGATGATGTCAAGCAATCGGAATTAGCCGTACATCCCCTTACTGTCTTCTGTTAACCTTTTCGGCGTCGACTGATCAGAAAACACAGTCGGACGATCCCGTAAGCGACCTTCTTATATGTCGTTCTGACGTCACCAGTGATGGGATGTCCCTCGGTCTTTGTGTAGGAGTAGCGAGCACAAAGACCTGATCTTAATGAGAACGTATACTGTTGCGCCAGACGGGTTCGTTGGACCCCTTAATATAGACAAGTCCGTATCGCTTTACCGGCTGTGTCTGGAATATTGACAGCGGTGGAAAGAGCATTCACGGACTTATCTATGGAATCCTAGAAGGGATATTGTTGCGTTGTCGCATTGTCGTTATGTCGCACTGTCGCCATTTGGAGGAATAGAAAAATATTTAAAACGCGACAATGCGACAAATGTCATCGTCGCATTGTCTCACTTTAGTTAATTTTGCCAGTTTTTGCTTGTTTTTGTAGCAACGCAACATTGTTCTTTCTAAGATTCCATACTTATCCCTTCTAAGGCTGTGTTTAGAATGTGCATCTATCAACTGAAACATGGCAGAATGGCATCACAAAAAAGTGAAGGATAAAATATAATTCAACCATGGTTTTCTTCTCTCGTTAATTACCTTGCAGTCACTCTAACATCTCTTTTACCGACTAATTGTCTGCGGAACTGGGTTTGGTTGGCTATTTCGATCATTCTAATAACTCATGCATCGCCTCGGTCATCCTTAAAGGATGGTTGAAATTTCATCTGGCACCAGTAATGAGAATATCATTCTCGGAAACCAGAAATCGATATAACCTCTTTTAAAACTACCCCCTTGAGAACTTATTGTTTTCTCATGACATAAACTGAGAATGTGAATAATCTGAACAACATACACATTGTGGCAAAGAACAGAAGTGGAAGGTCGTGTAGCATGTTGTCTTCATCGCGTTTATCAGTGTCTCCCCACATTTGTCCTGTTCACAAATATTTAGAGTGGGCAGCTATGCATGAAAGTAAAAACACAACTTTCTCTGGTTCATGAAAGTAAAATAACAACTACGTTTCTCTGTCTCATGATAGTAAAAATATCAACTCGTTGAGACCCGCAGGCTGGCGATGTTATACTAATTAGATTCCCCCATGTCTCCAAATGACAACGATGAATTGGAAATTACACAACGTCGGGCATAGTCCATAAATGTTCCCTTCTGTTCGTTATTTATCTTCCCATCACTGGAAAAAGCTCGTTGTTGACGGCTAAGATGCAATACACCGTTGATGTGAATCAGTTGATTGTGTAGGTGTAAGAGTGTAAAACGGCGACGCAAAGAACATTTTACATCATTAATAAAGCTTGTGACGAAGTGCTATTTGGTACGTCTCCAAATTATAATTAAAGCAAATGTCCTCCGATGGGCCTCGGTCATGCACGTGGGGAAAATATTAATGCAGGGTGGATAAATTAGACTGTTTTCACAAACATCAATGTGTTTTCACAAAAATCAATGTCAAAACTTCATTCAGAGAATAGGTGCATCTGATTGAAGTAATTGCTTGAAACTGAGATTGATTTAACTGTTACAAGAAAACTATCGCAACTTTTGCCCACATTTGGATACATGTAGAAAAAGAGTTGCGGTCCCGTAGCCATATCTGTGCCGTGTGCATGCTTTGCATTTACAAATACAAAGGTCAAGGTCACATTGTCTTGCAGCTTCCCTCTAACCACTGCCACGTAATCCAAATAGAGTTAATTTGGGGTATCGTCAAAGGTGACGTTGATGACTGAAGATGACGTTTAACATGCAAGGTGTTGAAAAAACTAGTAAAGGAATCTCTTGGTGGCGGAATAGGGGGAGACACTGCACCGTTGCCCTATCAAATTCGCTTTAACCGCTACTCCCCCCCCCCAAAAAAAAAAAGAAGAAGAAGAAAACAACAGTGATTGAAAGCATGAGCACAAGGATTCGATGATACACAATCAGCTAAGCCACACACTGTCACCACCCAGTCCTTATTCGTCGGAGTATGGGGAAATTGAGGACCTGCTCTACACATTGATTCCCAGGTCACATAGTGAGTATGGTTTTATGCCGCTTCCAGCAATTTCTTTGCTGGGGTCACAATAAAAACACAGTTGTGTCGAACTTTGATGAGTCTCACTTACAGCTGTGTCGAAGTAAAACCTTAGTCCCTTGGTTGTTTCAGTATTCATCAGGGCCGGTTGGGTAGCCTAGTAGTTAAAGCGTTCGCTCGCCACGCCGAAGGCCCGGGTTCGATTCCCCGATTACAATGTGTGATGCCCATTTCTGGTGTCCCCGCCGTGATATTGGTGGAATATTTGCTAAAAGCGGCGTAAAACCACCTCACTCACTCACTTCTGCATTCATCATTTTTCGGTTGCAGGTGAACCTGACGGTATTGACGTGAGCTCTTTACTGGAACAACTGTCTTGGAAAAGTGAGTGAGTGAGTATGATTTTACTCACTTTTAGCCATATTCTGCAATATCATCAGAAATTGGCTTCACACTTGAACCTGGAATGGTCTTCGGCGTGACGATCCCTTCAACCACTAGGCTACCCCACCGACCCTTTGTGTTGGACAGTAAGTGGTCTTTGCACTTGTAGCCCATAAAATCAAACAAGGGGCTTTATCATACTATTTAACAAACAAACATTTGCTTCGTAACACGTTACAGCTGACACGTTTCACTCTGTTTCTCAACCTCTTTAAATAACATCATAAAACAATATGTCAATGTGGATACGAAAAACTTCACAGCGGGATGTACGATTAAGTTTTGTTGATTAAAAGTTCCAAATATAGAAATACTTTAACATCTTCGTCAATCTTTCGCTTCCAAAACGACAAAAAAACAAATTACCTGAACCCTCATTACCAACACATGAATAGAAAAATAACATGACGGCTCCCAGCGGAAACATGACAAATACATCACAAAAACGCAAGCCCATCAATCTACTTTTCTTTAGTGCTCAAAAGCAGATCGTAAATTTGGAATAGTTATAATGCGTTTGTTGCCGAACATCCTCTGGTCGCACGCAAGGTCTGTGTGCCAGGTCACTCGTCATCGCACGGGGGCGTATCAGGTTCCAAAACAAACTCAGAATCATGTGGCGTCATGTTAGCACGTGCAGCACGAGAAACAGCCCTGAATAGAATCTCGAGACTTTTTGCTCATGAATAATACGTGCTTTGTTAGCACGTTCTGACAGATTTGTGGCTTTCCAATTCTCCCGTCTGGATTGTTTTCAGGACTGAATTTTCCTTTTAAAAAATATAGGTGCACGGGGTTTTATGAGGGATTTTTGTTCATATGTATACTTTTTACTGTTTTAGGCAAACATTTTAGGAAACTAAAAAACAGAGCGAATACACGGAGACGGGAAGGTGGGTGTTGTTGTTTTTTAAAAAATAAACTATCCCAAATCGGCCTCATGTAGAGTGATCAATGAAAGGTTAACAATGATTAAGTCATACCTCAATTTCTAACCCTGGGTGACGTTGTACAAAGCGATCTAAGCGCTAACTGCCATACCTTAACATAGACTTTGGGTAGTTTTAGGGCTAAGGTTGTTTTGTACAACTGCACCCTGGTCCAACACTCTATAGAAGTTACAGAACACATGATTCCTTTATATCACGTTAATCTGCCATGCCTATTATGTTGGTAACGAAATAAGCCGAATGGATCTCTGTGATTATAGAATCAGAAATACCGTCACCATGTTAAGTCAATGAGTAAAATTTTACGCCGCTTTGGGCAATATTCTTGCCACTGCGGATATGACAAACATGCTTCATTGCTGTTGTGAAACTCAAGACTCAAGTTTGACGATCAAACACTTCTACCACGCCACTACTTACCAATCCATGAACATCCGGGTTAGACTTGGTCTTTAGGGACACATGCTTGTGGTAAGAGGCGACTAACGGGATCGGGTGGTCAAGCACGCCGACTTGGCTGACAGTTTCCCATCACTGTTATTCAATATGTTGATGATTCATCCCGTCGACTTTGGGAAAATGTCCACAACTTTTTATTTGAGAGAACTGTTTAAGTTGTTCGTATCCCCGTTTTCAGAAACGTTCCAAGGAAGTTGTGGCAGGACAGGTTGTGTTAAATGTGTAAAACACACAATCTACATGACAGATTGACTCGTTAAGATTCGGGTTAGAATTGGTTTTCAGCAACAGGATCGGGTAGTCAAGCTTGGCTGACACATGTCATCATATCCTAATTGCGTAGATCGATGCTGATGATGTTGATCACTGGATTGTCTGGTCCTGACTCGATTAGTTACACACCGCCACTATATTACAAACCCTACGTACCAGAGGTACAATACGGCTCAGAAATACGTGTTCATATATTTTGTTCATATTCTTCATATTATCTTTTATATCATCCCAAATAATTACAAATTGCATTGTTACAATCATGTCTCTCCACACTGATCAGGATCCAATGAGTCTGTACCCCTTGTCACCAAACTGATATGAGACCCCTGATTGTTTACTGGGATCCCATCTATGCAATTTCTTCATCCACTCTGTTCACAAATTGATCATTAAGCGGTATTGTTCGACGGTGATGGATATCGACACAAAAGGATTTGATTCTCCAGCTATTTCAGTACCCGCATTATCTCCCCTTTCGCAGCTCCATCTATGAGACAATCACTCGTTGCCAGCGGCAGATTATCTGTTCCAAAGGCTTGTTACCGACAGATAACAATCGGTTCATGTAACATTAGGGATAAAATTGAAATTTACTGCCAGTTCCAGTACCTCTGTAAATTTCTTTATCAGCTAAACTGTCAATCTATCCTCAGGAGAATTGAGAGAAGTGGGTTTACGGGGAATCGAGAGGACAATGTTGGGTGATGGATATCGTCTTGTAGATTCTCTCTGCTAAGTACGGATCAGCGTAATGGTGCTTACGTTTATAATCGTGGCTCAGACGAACTGGATTTCTTCTTTTCATTAATGTTATTCTATGAGAAAAACAGGACAGTCGTAATGCTGTTTACAAAATGCACTGGTGGGTGAGTTTAGTCTTACGCCGCTTTTAGCACTATTCCAACAATATGACTGGAGACTACAGAAATGGGCTTCACACATTGTACCTATAAAATAATGACAGAAATAATGATGGAAATTTATAAAGCGCCTGTATCCTTGGGGATCGAACCCCGATCTTATGCGTGACGTGCGAAACTTTTACCACTAGGCTACTACACCGCCCCCAAAATGCATGAATGTAAATGAGTGAATGAAAACGGTGTCAGGAAGCCGCCTATCTGAGGTGAGGTGAGGTGAAATTGGGTTTAACGTCGTGCTTGAGAATATTTCGCTCATATGACGACGTGCATGCGTGTTTATGTGTACATGTATGTGCGGTTGCTTGTACTAGCCCAGACTGAAGCTGTTTTTTTATAGTGCTAGCCCACTGAGATACCATGCCGCAGTGAAGCATGAATACCCCACTCAGACACATTATACTGACTCCGAGCCGACCAGTCCTTGTTGTACCCATTATGCCGAGCGCCAAACAGGGACCAACAAGTACCATATTTTAACGTCTTTTTGGTATGACGCGGTCGGGGATCGAACCCGCGACCTTCCGCTCTCCGGGCGGACGCTCTAACCACTACACCACGGAGGCGGTCTACGCCTATCTGTAGAAGCTATAGGTTTTGTTTCCTTGTATGCCTTTATTCCCTTTCATCTTATAGCTGCCATCATCTACACCCTCGTGAAGATCCGGGTTAGACTGGTTTTCAGCGACCCATGCGTGTCTTAGCAGGCGACTAACGGGATCAGGTGATCAGGTCCGCTGACTTGGTTGACGTACGCCGTGGTATTCCAACTATGTAGATCGATGCTCATGATGTCAGTCACCATGATTGTGCAGTTCTAACTCGATTATTTACATACTACTGTCAATTAACTGGAATATTGCGGAATGTCATCACGAACATTCTCATGTGTTCTTCGTCTCCCTCGCATCATTTGACATTGTATGGTAAACAAACAAACAATAAGATGTATTTGTAGCTTTCATACATACATGTATGTATAAATGCACTTATGATAGCCGTCATAACTGCCGTTCTTAAGCATAAACCTACTCTGCACATGTGTCCACACCTCATAACTCTTGCGGGACAGTCAAACATAACATTTCTGCGAAAAAAAGAGCGAGTCTTGCTTAAATGTTGTTTGATTAGGGTGAGATCATTCACGGTCTCAGTAAATATGCAGAGGACATTTTCGCATTTGATGCATCGAAAACGTCGCATGCAGTTCCCTATTTTTACATATGTTCCGGTATTTCAAGGGAAGATTTGACCTGCCTTTGCATGTGTTTGTGACGAGTGGTACGGATGGGGCGGGATACGCTCACCTTATCGCGAGACACTGTTTAATAGTGATTCTTAAACACATGATTATGATACATAATCCATGTATCTGTAATATACTTATATTAAAGTAATGCACGAATAACGCCCACTAGTCAGTGCCCTCAAATAGCACTGTGAACGCTGTTGTGGTGTAGTGGATACAGCGACTGTCTGCATAGCGGAATGTGTTTGGGTCGATCCTCGGCCCCAACACACCAAATACGTTAAATGGTGGTACTTCTTCTTACCCTGCCCAGGGCTAAACAAGGAAAGATCAGTATGCTGTGTTTAAGTGGGTTTCAATGATCAAACGCGACATGATATCAACATGATATCAACATTATATTCCGCGCTTGTGCATTCACACTATATAAATGCCATAATCTTGAACGCGATGTTAAACCCAAGTACCTCATTATCACTGGACTCTGGTTGTCAAGATAAACACATGGAATAATATATATGTCCGAAATGAAGGGACGTCCAGGTGTAATTCCTTTAAATCAGTAACCGTCTCAGTGTAGTGAGTTATTTACAACATGTAACGTCACATCAGCAGCAGTTCAGCAATATAACGACCGGAGCATTAATTTGTGTGGAATGAAATTGGCGCAGAAATTGAAACGATAAGAAATCAGCTTCAAACATGTCTCTAAAATACACAGATGGAGAACACTGCTGTTCTGCCATCACTGCACTGTGTACGTGTGATGACGAACGTCTACCTGCATCTTCTTGTGTATGTTGTGTACATCTGGGAAGGCAAGATGCTAGAAGACCAAGAATAAGCCTTATCCAGTCGGTCATCTCTGGTCTGCGGAGTGCCTCACTGAACGTCAATAATCTGTCTTATTAAAAACTCCGTCTCTTAGTCACGTTTTGCCCGTGTGCTCCGTTCTGTACTCAACTCTTTTTGTTTGTTGTACAATGTTTCAGCTGCATGACGGTGGCTTAATGCCGTACAATATTTCAGCTGTATGAAGGTGGCTTAATGGAGTACAATATTTCAGCTGTATGAAGGTGGCTTAATGGAGTACAATATTTCAGCTGTATGAAGGTGGCTTAATGGAGTACAATATTTCAGCTGTATGACGGCGGCTTAATGCCTACAATATTTCAGCTGTATGAAGGTGGCTCAATGCCGTACAATATTTCAGCTGTATGAAGGTGGCTTAATGCCGTACAATATTTCAGCTGTATGAAGGTGGCTTAATGGAGTACAATATTTCAGCTGTATGACGGTGGCTTAATGCCGTACAATATTTCAGCTGTATGAAGGTGGCTTAATGGAGTACAATATTTCAGCTGTATGAAGGTGGCTTTAATGGCAAGTACAATATTTCAGCTGTATGAAGGTGGCTTAATGGAGTACAATATTTCAGCTGTATGAAGGTGGCTTAATGGAGTACAATATTTCAGCTGTATGACGGCGGCTTAATGCCTACAATATTTCAGCTGTATGAAGGTGGCTCAATGCCGTACAATATTTCAGCTGTATGAAGGTGGCTTAATGCCGTACAATATTTCAGCTGTATGAAGGTGGCTCAATGCCGTACAATATTTCAGCTGTATGGCGGTGGCTTAATGCCATACAATATTTCAGCTGTATGGCGGTGGCTTAATGCCATACAATATTTCAGCTGTATGAAGGTGGCTTAATGCCATACAATATTTCAGCTGGCGGGTGGCTTGTTATGCTGGAGTCTGGACCAAACAAACGAGTGTTTGCTGTTATGAGTAACGATCCACACCATCAGGGTAGAATGACGTCACTCGATCCAGTCAGTCGTCGCTTACGACTAGGAGTGGTTGCTTGGGACAAATTCAAACACAAAATCACCCGCACACTCACTCACTCACTCACTCACTCACTCACTCCCCTTCTCTGGGTAGACTACTCAGGACGTTATAATCGTCTTCTACATCCATGTCCACATGTACATAGTAAAGATACAAATACGGTTCCGAGGGACAACAATACCAATTAATAAATGGTTACTGTCGAGATGTGCATATGGCATCGTTGGTCTGACTGGCCCAGAATCAATTACTAGTTCAGCCGGTGTCGCCATGTGTGCGGGGTTAGACAACAACCAGTCATTAAAAACAGCTACGTTTCATTTTCACAACATGAGAGAAACGTGACAATATATCCTTGCTCTTCATTCGACCGCTAATGTGGATAGCGTGGATGAACGGAGAGCTGAAGGTCGGTGGTTGAATCCCCAGCCGCGATACACAAAAATAGCTTTGATAGAAAGATATACACTTGTTGTTACATTGCCCGGCGTCCGGCATTAGGTGATAAAAGAACTAGTCAAATCGGAGACAGTACACTGTGTCCGAATCATTCATATTAAAACTGCGGCAACGTGAACGCACGCACGTCCGCACACGCACACACGCACATTTATCCACAGCACAATGTAACTGCTATAATCTTGAACGAGACGCAAACCGAAACATGAGTCTCATTAACCTATTCAGACAATGACCTACTTTTCAGCCGATCCGAATTTTCTCGTGTGAAAGTGAAAATATACATTACAAACAGCTGTGGTTACACTGCATTCCAATTTCTTGTTTCATAAGAGAATGGTATTTACAAATGAATTTTTATTTTAAACTTTAATAACATCGTATTTCTATATCTTATGGCGAGGTTGGGGCAGCATGACCTTAACTTAGACGTCACAGACTGCCCCTTTTGGATGAGGTCGTAAAATGATTTACAATGCATCTGGGTCACTGGTTACACCTGTTATGTGTTTTTTTGCGCTTATTCAGTGCAGTTCTGTAACGCACAATGTGATTGATATAATATCAAGTCCGTACCAGACCGCCAAACTTTTCTAGCGGCAGAGCCTCGTTTTGAGATTTCCACGATTTCCAGGTTTCTGTGTGTCAGTGCACGCTGTACGACAGAGCACGCCGCACGACATGTTTGCAAGGATTATACGGAGCGTAGTGTTGCAATATACAAGTGCTTAGATGTATCAAATGATACTGATTAATATTTATGTATCCAGTTAAATGAATTGGTCTCAACATTCTGGACTGGTTATTGTACTAAGTTGCGCAATAGGACGGAACCCAGTCAACAGGAAACGAGACTGTTGTGTAATCAATGTTTTGACTTGTATACTCCTCAACTTCTCTCCTCATTCAAGTTTAGAGAACATTTTATAGTCACGTATTATCAAACACATGATATGTAAGAACATAGGTTCTAAACGAACTATGAATGGGGAAAGAGCATGTCTCCTTGGCTTATTTAAAGAAAAAACTGTGAGAAACACGTTGTCTGATACCAGATGTCGCTTTTCAACAGACTAGGTCATTCGCAATTTTATTCTTAGTTTGTTTTGCAAAAGGGAAATACCAGGTTAATCTAAATATAAACTTTTTGTCTTGTAAAACTTTCTTGCCGAATATCCCACGTGTTTTCGTGTGCCAGCCGTTATGGCAGTATGGTGTGGAGTGTGACCTTATTTGACCTCTCATGACCTCAGGTGACCTGGGGTCAATCTTCCCGTGATGCCATGCAGTACCGCTCGTGCCAGCCCGATGTCGGCACAGAGGTGATGAATATCTCAGAATGACGTCACAGACGCGATCAAATTTCCCGTGCAAAAAAGTGAGCGCTTTTGTTGACATGTCGGGCAACCTACCGCACTGAGTTTAACAAAATGACTATTTTATGTTCGAGAATAGCCTGGAAAAGATTTTTCCAGTGAGCAAATTGCATCGGGAATCTGTTCTTTATGTTTGGTAATTTTGTACAAACACAAGGGACGGGCGTTACATGAACGAGGTGAATACGGTCGGGGTCGAGCAATTTTCTTGTACGTATAGACTTGAGTATTTGATATGAAGCACTTTAAAGCGGCCACTTCGTGACTGGAGACATGACCAAGGGATGTCTTTACGTCCTAATTACACAAAGCTGAAGCCAACCTCATTTCTCGGTCCCAACGTGGGCTCAAAAACAAACACGAATTAGGCAGGCTTCCTAATGTCGATCAGCCGTAAAACCGTCTCATTTACGACAATCGATGTCTTGGAAAATCTCATGAAGGCCTAATGACAAGATGTTTACGGTCATATGTCACAGTCGTCCACGATAGACGGCGTTCGTGTCTCAAAGTACATCAAAGCTAATACAACAGTCCGCCGAGGCATTGTCCACTACCGAGTCAAAGCTTTGACCACATCAGCGCGGCTGGAGATTAAAAGGTCAATACTGGAAGATTTCGTCTGAAAGAGTCTTATGTTAAATGAGAACAGGAATGGTATGGGTCAAACGTTATTTTCGTACAGTTTGAAATTAGTCTTGAGAAATGATTCGTCCAGCTGTCTACGAAAAATCTGCGGACAATGTTAAAGGTGAAATACAATATTGATATACTATGTATCTTATTTGGGTGTATGCTATATCTGACGGACTATATTTGACCTACTGATATTGCCCCTGCAGGTTTCATATTTACTAAATACTCCTATTTACGTATGTCTGAACTGACGGTTAATACGTCCTGATTTATCCAATTCTAATGTCATCATCGTTTTTGTGTCCGTATTCTCAACGCCCTCAAACATGTGAAGATCCAGGTTAGGATTGGTCTTCAGCAGAGGATGCCTGTCGTAAGAGGCCCCCATCGGGTGATCAGGCTCGATGACTGGGTTGACACATGTGCAATCCCAATTGCGCCGATCGATGCTCATGCTGCTGATCACTGGATTGTCTGGTCAAGACTCAATTATTTACAGACCGCCGTCATATAGCTGGAATATTGCTGAGTGAGTTATACAACAAACAAACAAATCTCACTGAAAATAAGAGCGCAATAAGTGTGTCATGCATTGAGATGAGTCCTAAAATATGCCCTTTGCTTTGTATGTGTGTCACCTTCTGTGATGACATTGTGTTGAGACGGGTTCTATAAGCAAACTTTAATAATTCTATTTTTAGCCGACAACCATGTCTATGTTCCCATTTTGATGACGTGTCCACGCCTTTACTTTCCGATATCAAATAGAACACAACAGGTTTTGCTCGAGATTACTATTATTGCACATTAAAACCTAAAGGACAATTCAATATTGAAATATTCGGCACTTCAGTTTAAGAAGTAAATAACATCTCGAACATTATCACTCAATGAATTGAAATAATCACTCTCCACTTTTAAATATAGAGCCGTAGTTTTACATATCTTCAGAACAAAACGTTTCACCTGACGAATGCCTCTAGGTTTTGTTTTGTAAGCCATGAACGAATTCCCAAACAACAAAAATAAATGCATACAATGCTAAAAATATGTTTTCTAAAGCTACATCGTAAATCCGATGCAAACTTACTCTCTGTTTTGGTTTGTTTGCAAAGGTCACATCAAAACGTTTACGTCCATTGAAGCTCACGCCTGTATATCTATTAAAATACTCAAGGTCATGTTTATTTTCGAGTTGTAATCCGACTTAACTACTAAACACAAACACCACCGGTTAAACACGTACGGGAGCATTGGCCATACTCGCTGACCCAACGCTTTTTCCCATAGGGTTAAACCACCACTCGAAATAAAACCACGATGCTTAAATCGGGTTTGATGTTTCCGCTTTTTCAAGACTGGTACACCTGTTTTAATTTCTTCATATCTAGTATAATCTGTTTCGTTCGTGGTATTTTATCTTTTTTTGATAAAAAGAAATTGACACGGCTTATCCATGTTTTTGACATGCTGATTTCAACACCTCTTGGTTTATTAGCGTGTTATCGCGAAGATCAGCTGATTACCTTTCCCGCGCTGACTGTATACATTACCCTCTTACCCAGGTACGTAAGTGTATGTATAAAGAATTTCTCGTGTGTGTTTTTCATTACGACAGTTCGGAATGCTGTTCAAAGACCTCTCTTGTAATGATTATGCAGAGGCGGATACAGCTTTGTTAGGGGGTGTTGGTTGGTTGGTTGGTTGCACACTTTGAGAAAGGGGTGGGGTGAGGGCACACTTCATTTTCACCCGTTTTCACAAATGTTTCAATGGTCAGTTGATAAACTTTCAGGACAAAAGGGGTGCGCTCACCCCTGCACCCCACTCTGGTCTGCCTATGTTATGTTAGTGTAAAACATTTACATCTAACATACCGAAAGAATTACCAAGAATGCTAACAGATATCCAAGTCTGTGATCCATATTATTTTCCCAGTTGACCATTGTAATGCTCGAGCATTTAATGCTGTCCAGATTATCCGACTCCTGAATTCCCCATCTCCCTGAAGGTCCTTTGCTGTATAATTGTAGCTGTTGTTTTTTCAGAGACGAAACGCTTCTCTTCTGATGTCATGGATGTACACCTGACTGAAACTAATACAATACGCCGTGTACAGTACGTGTTTACAAGTTAAATACATAGATATCAGAGACCCGTGAAGGTCCGGGGTTAGAATCAGCCTTCAATAACCCATGCTTGTCCTAAGAGGCGACTAACAGGATCGCTGACTTGGTTGACACATGTCATCGGTTCCCAATTGCGCAGATGGATGCTCATGCTGTTAATCACTGGATTGTCTTGTCCAGACTCGATTATTTACAGACCACCGCCATATAGCTGGAATATTCCTGAACGCGGCGTTAAACAACAACCAAACTGATTGTTTAAAGATATCGGGAGGTCGGGTTATCCAAAGTGCCGCAATTCGTTGTACAGAGTTGCGTCCCTTGGGCTCGCCAGACACCTGTGATTGAAGATGTGATCATGAATCCCAGGTCGAGCAGATTAGGTTTGTCAGCACCAAATCCGTGCTCGTGGATTTCACATCTTGACTGGTCAAACTAACTCAGTCACTCACTCATAGATATCAGATCAGCGGGGAATCCGGAAAAAACTATAATGACAATATTTTCTAATTGGAAACTGAGTAACAAAAGTTGAGTAGAGACTATTCGCACGATGGCCTATAAATAGTTAGGTTTATCTCTGTGACACCTGTACCTTATACATCAACATCGTATAACAATGCAAGTCTATTTGTGGCAGATTTTTAAGTCTAGGAAACCTGCGGCTGTATTAAGTCAGGTTTGAAGAGGAATTAAAGCAAAGCCCATCACGTCCTTATTGAAACAATTATCTGATGTCTGGCGTTAGAAATCACCGAGAGCCAGAAGCAAATCTTCTACTATCTTAGGTCTTAATACATTGACCTACATGTTATAAGAAATATCACTTAAGTTGTCTGGGGTGGTGGAGTAGCCTAGAGGGTAAAGCATTCGCTTCACTCGCCGAAGGCAAGGTTCGGTTCTGAACATGGGTGAAGTGTCTCCGGAATGTTTGTATTGACATAATCACAGGGACTTGTAGCGCAGAAACCTAGCATCAAGGTACATTGAGTGAGTGAGTTTAGTTTTACGCCGCACTCAGCAATATTCTAGCAATATCACGGCGGGGGACACCAGAAATGGACTTCACACATTGTACCCATATGGGGAATCGAACCCGGATCTTCGGCGTGACGGGCGAACGCTTTAGCCACTAGGCTACCCTACCGCCCCTATTGTCGCTGACGTGATTTAAGCACTAATAAATGGAAAAGATGTAACAACAGTAAACTAAGGTTATATCGAACTTAGAAGGCCCACAAAATTTCGTTATAACCGGAGTTCGTTATACGCATTTCGATTAAATGTTTATACAAAGGTAAGGGGCCGAAAAAACAGTTCGATATATCCGTCAGTTCGTCATAAACGTAGTTTGCTGATACACATATTTAAAACCACTAGATGTAGCTCTAAAATGAGAATAGATGATGTAAATCAAAATTTGATAGCTCGCATCTTCGGAATTTCTAAATACCGTGACTGTTCCATTCCGAGCCAAAATCCATGGGGAATATACTGCGAGCATTGTTGAATTCCTCCTGGAACTAACTAGGTGCGTTGACATTACATCCATTCTCTTATATATAGTGCTATGGTTCCGTCATGGGCAATGTGTACCTTTGCGTTTTGCGTTACAAGTCCCTGGAGACAGAATATCGCTAAAAGCGGCGTAAAACCGTACTCATTCACACATCACGCGTATCCTCAACGTGCTGTGTTGCTGGCCCGCCTATTTCCACTTCAAGACAAACGACCTCATGGACCAGGGCCTAGATTTTCAAAGCTCTCTTTGTGCTAAGATAGTCGTAAGTTAATGTTAATGTATGGCACCGATGACTGTCTTAGCGCTAAGAGAGCTTCGAAAATCTAGGCCCTGGATCACAAACAATTACGGGGTCTATTTCAAACATAATACATTTTCTGCATGCTTCAACGTTTACCTAACGTTACTTTTAGCGTTAGCGTGTGTGGTCGGGCTTAACGCCAATTTGACCGGAAGTCGTAGGTTTTCTTGGGAATAATAGCGACATTAACGTTATAACGAAATAAGTATTAAAACGAATTTGATCTTTTAACCTTAAATTACTGGGATGTAGTTGTGGAAGTTTACTAGATGAAAACAAATTGTGAGACATTATTTGTTAAGTAAACACACGCGAACACTGTGACATTTTATGTAATTTTAATCATAAAATAGGTTTCCATGGTTACTCGAGGGATGGAGATTTAAACTTTAAATATAAATACATGTTCTGAAATGTAACAATTGATTCCGGGTCTGCATACCACAGACACAATGCATTTATTTGAAATCACTAGACATGGGTTTTGTGCAAGAAAAAATATTTTCGCCTGTGGGCAAGATATTCCGATAACACTATATTTACAGACTGAAGCTAAATTAAGTTGAATTCTGAGTCATGTTACTTTCAGACACACTTTCATTATTACAAAACCAAAAAACTACAACACAGCGGTTTGGAGCAAGGAAAAGGCTGGTCCGTGGGCAACATAGTTTAAATTTAGAGTTTCAAATTTAATTCTTTTTTCATTTTTTCATCCTTAGTACATATCCATTAAATAACATATTGAATTTTGTAAAATCCTTTGCCGGGAACTGGCCACAACGCGGATAGTTTCTGAGTGACTGAGTGAGTGAGTTTAGTTTGACGCCGCACTCAGCAATATGCTAGCTATATGGCGGCGGTCTGTAAATACTCGAGTCTGGACCAGACAATCCAGTGATCAACAGCATGAGCATCAATCTGCGCAATTGGGAACCGATGACATGTGACAACCAAGTCAGCGAGCCTCACCACCCGATCCCGTTAGTTGCCTCTTACGACAAGCATGGGTTACTGAAGATCAATATTCTAACCCGGACCTTCACGGGTAGGATAGTTTCTGAACAAGTGTAAACTGGGTCGTGTTTTATAATCTATATCAAGGAATAATGTTGTTGGCATAATGTTTTCTACATATCTACAATTAAACTTTTGGAAAGCTCAGCTTAGGCATAATCGTTTCTGTGCAAGATTTGTGTGACGCTTTTCAAATCTCTGCAGAACGAGCATCCTCGATTGTACCTAAAAGACACAAAATGCTGAAGCTATTGGAAAATTGCCCGAAATACAGAAAAGTTGGATTTTGGACAGTTGAATCAGAAGACAACCCTCTTGACTAACAGTAAGTCTTGCGGCAGTTTTTGTCAATCTGAACCGTTAAACACAAATGTTAATAGCAAACAGACAAGGCGGTTCACTAGTGTCTTTTGTTTCTGGTTCAGGTGGATAAATCCGTGGTACGGAATATGCTATTAAAACTATGTTTAAGGTGCTCACGTCTTCGTAAACGCTTTCTACCCTTTTCGATCGATTTTTGTAAACGTTTGAGGTTCTACAGAGAGCTACTATTCCATTTCACCTGACTTTCCCGCTAGGCTTTTCGTTCAAGTCTTCTGTACTTTTCAACATTTCTTCAACACTTCGATTTTGGTAACCAACGATAAATGACAGACATTAAGTTTCATCCTTCAGTGATGATTATCTTCCACCGTCATCTGCCGGTGGGAAAAATGCATTTCTTTGCAAATATCTATTTGAGCAGAAAATACAGGAAGTGACGTCATGATGAGGTTACTAACACAAACATGTTTTCTGATGCACACTCACGAATCACTAGTGATAGTGCGTTAACAGTTATAATAAACCTATGTCATCCAACTTATCTACATAGAACATCGTGTAATACTTCCTATATCACCGACCGCATCCGTGGTGTAGTGGTTAGAGCGTCTAACAGGAGAGCGGAAGGTCGCGGGTTCGATCCCCGACCGCATCATACCAAAAGACGGCGCTCGGCATTAATGGGTACAACAAGGACTTGGAGTCAGTATAATGTGCCTGAGTGGGGTATTCATGCTTCACTGTGGCATGGTATCTCAGTGGGCTAGCACTATAAAACCAGCTTCAGTCTGGGCTAGTACAAGCAGCCGCACATACACATACACACGCATGCACGTCGTCATATGAGCGAAATATTCTCAAGTACGACGTTAAACTCAATTTTACCTCACCTCACTTCCTATACCGCCGCCATATAGCTGGCATATTGCTGAGTGTAACGTAAAACTAAACTACTTCCTGTACCGGACGTCTTGCATGTTGTCTTCTCCAACGTCCGCGCCTCTTGGCCGTTGTGTTTAAACACGACACATGAGTTGAACCAATAGTGTAGGTACGTGCCGATGGTGTATGTTAGTATCCAGAATCCTTCTCTCTGTTGTTGTGCTGATACGGCTTAAGTAAGATGGATTGTGACGTTGTTGAGAGAGAAGCCTTGTCAACGATACAGGTGCTATTGAATCCTTTTGTGTGTAATCGTTCGTGACAAGCCAGGGTGGTTGGAAGCAAATAACGATGATCTATGACAGCCTTATCGTGGAAAACTACATTAATAAAGATAATCTTGTCAAGGACAAAGCTCAGGTCATGGTGATGTCCAAGGGTTTATGCTGGATTTAACCTCATGGGATTAGTACACTATACAGTAGAACCCTGTTAATCTACATTGATTGTGCTACGTGTCGGCTTCAAAATTAAGACAATAAGTTCACCCAGAAATCTATACGTAAACATCAGTGTGAATCCAACAGATAACCAGGAAATGTTACACAGCTAACACTTGTCTTATAAAATCAGCTACGTTTACGAATCAACACAAATTACGTTATAGTACACAAGACAGCAGTAGGTAATAGTAAGTCAAGAGTAATGATATTCATCCAGTACCGATGTTTAATGGTTTAGCTTATAAACTCCATATTCAGCCAGGGTTAGAAGAGGTCGCCAAAAACCGATGCTTGTCGTAAGTGTGGACTGGTTATGATGATGAGATTCGTTAACTTGCTTGACTGCGTGCCACGTTACCACACACGTGCCTCATAGCATCGCTGGATTGCTTGATCCAGGCTCTATCATCTACAGGCCAAAGCAGACATAAAAGTATAAATAATATAAAGGCAATTGTAAGGGAAGAATTGATAATAAACTATCAACGGTCGATGATGAATTTCACGGGAAGCAAGCATCTAGTGTCATTTCAAGGTTGTTCGGGTTGCACCATGTCAACCGGATTTCAACCAGAGCTGACTAGATTCAGCCTTATTCAACCCGTGTTAATCAGGAGTTAAACCGACTGTATTTTAGTATAGAGAAAATATTTTGTCTTGTACTTGAATACCAACTTCTGTATCCCTCTCAAGAACCTCATGTATTTTGGAATGCACTGAAGATCCCCAATAGATTAGAAAGTTAGGGCGAGTAAGGATCATTCTCACTCTGCCAGCAAAGGTCGAAACACGCAGTTGACCATCATTTAGTGTCAGAAATCTACTTTTCGTATATAGTTGCACAAATAATTATTAAATGCAAAATGATCCCAGAACAATTATTATTAATTTCAGGAGGTGAGAGTAGCATTGTCCAATCATTCAAGACTTGAGATGGACAAATATATATATATATATATATATATACTGAGTCAAAAAAGAAACTTCACATTCTTTCTTCAGGGCACTATAAAAGAACAAGAGATGGTAAGATGGTTAAATTGTTATTATTTCATTGCTGAGATCTGTGTGATGTACTCGATACACTGACAGTGCCATAATCAGTTCCATTAGGCTACACCGTCGTTCCAAAACATGGGTATACAGAATGACAAGTCACAAGAATAAAAATGCGAAATTTCTCAGTTCAATATCGTGTGTATGGCCGCCCCGCGCATTCACCACTGCCAAACACCGTCTCCTCATCGACTGCCTGATGCTTGTGAACACGTGGTTGGGGATTTTGCGCCATTGCTCTTGCAAGGCAGCGCCAAGTTCCTGCAAATTCTGAGGGTGGTTCCTAAGACCACGAAGCCTTCTCCCAAGTGCATCCCAAACGTGCTCTATTGGATTAAGGTCAGGGGACCTCGATGGCCAGTCCATGACGTTGATTCCAGCGTTTTGAAGGAAATTTCGTATCAACATCGCGGTATGCGGCCGAGCATTATCATGCTGGAACTGTAGACCTGGGCCATGAGCCGCCATGAAAGGAACGAGTTCAGGGGTGAGCACCTGGTCGCGGTAAGCAGCAGCTGTGAGGTTTTCACGGATGACCAGAAGTCGGGAACGGTTGTTCCCACAGAAAGCACCCCACACCATGCAACTTCCGTCCCCGAATCTGTCGACTTCCTGTACACAAAATTGGGCATACCGTTCACGACGTCGTCTCCACACTCTATGCCTGCCGTCCGCGAATCTGAGGGTAAACCTGGATTCATCGCTAAAAACTTCTTGCAATATATTGCAATACATACCGCAATATATGCTTTTGCATCGCAATATATCGCAATATAAAAATTCTCTGCAATACCCACCCCTATCAGCAACAGACGCTTGCCGTAAGAGGCGAAGAACGGAATCGGTTAGTCAGGCTGATTGACTTCTTTGACGCATGTCATTGTATCCCAATTGCTTAGATCAATGCTCATGATGTCAATCATTGGATTGTCTGGTCCTCAACTATTTATACACCACCGCCATGTAGCGTGAAGATCCGGGTTACACTTGATCTTCAGTAACCCATGCTTGTCGTAAGAGGCAAATAACGGGATCGGGTGGTCAGGTTGGTTGACGCACGTCATCGTATCCCAATTGCGTAGAGTGATGCCCATGCTGTTGATCACTGGATTGTCTGGTTCAGACTCGATTATTTACAGACCACCGTCATATATATGGATGGAATATTGCTTAGTGCGGAGTTAACCAAGAAACAAGACTATAAAAATACTGACGCCTCATGTTTTGTTAGTATGACAAAAATGTTCAAGACAAGAGTTCATGTCAGTACATTAAATACCAACATCGTCATGCTTTTGGTGATGCTGACAGCATGAGGGTAACTGTGGCATCTGCTCAGCCGAAAGTAGAAGGATTGGTCGAACTGTACAAGAACATGCTCAGCTCGAACCGGAAATTGTCGCCTCTTAATTTACCAAAATGCCACGGGGGACTTTGTGGAAGCAGAGCAAGCCCTGCCCCTAGAGGGGAACGGAGGTGCGGAATCAAGCTGAAATTTTTAACCGTCGTGGCTTCTGATAAAAAAGCTCTCCGTGCTGAAGTTTAAGCCAGTTCTATAAGTCAAGATTAGCGTTGAGCTGTGTGTGACGGCTCCACTGCTTCGGCAGCATCGCGGAGACGTCTAAATCAAAGGATAGATATAATGTAGGTATATCTCAGCGGAAACTGCCCAGGGAGGTCGTGATTTTCCTCCGAGGCTTCGACCTGATTCCAGAGTAAGAATAGCCGTTATTGATCGCTGCGTTGATTCGTCGCTTTATACCCTGATTTGTCTTTTAGCTAGGGAGCGTATGCGATTGTCTGCAGTATATATCAAGATAAATATGTACGTCAGATATATCGTATGTGTTAACTTACATTTTGATACGATCAGATCATGGGAAATTGTTTACAGATATATATACTCCCCATCAAAAGTTTAGACTCATTAGTGTAAACGTAGCCACTTACTTCAGTCGACTGTTCTGAACTAGATTTTGAAAAATACAGATTAAAGGTACTGTTTATACATGAGCTGATGCATTGTAAAACAAAATCGTGACGTTGAAAATTTTTTTGTCATGTGTTCAATAAATGATGAAACTCGGTGAAAAATGGCGATTTTTTATCAAAACTTTACACCAAAACGCAGGTGTTCACATGCACGATATTTGCAAATGCTTTTCAGTAATTTGATGCATGATCCTGGTGCAATTAATCTGCTTAAGGTTTGCAGATGATTGATTTAAGCGAGTCTAAACTTTTGATGGCTAGTATATTTGCTTCGACCACACCCACGTTTTGTGCGGACACATCGTCATCCATTTGTGTCAGGGTGGTTTAGTTAAGAGTCAAAATCGGGTTTCAATCGACTTACAGAAATCACAATAAAGAACTAGCAGGTGTCACGAGTGGTGGCTCGATAGGCCAATCATCCATGATTATTATTATGTTTACATTAAGTTTTAATCGATTTTGCATCCGATGGTAGCGTATACCAGAGACCATATAATTGGCCTCTGCGTATACGTAGCGATCGGCAAAGCAGGCGTGTGGGGTATACCGAAGTGTTCGGCCTTGTCATAATGTATTGTGCTGTCTCGCATTTCGAGACGGGGGTCATCTCAAATTTTTATATATATTTGTTTTAAATCTGTAATCCTCGCAAAGACACGAGGGCCTGTGCTAGGCTACCCCAACGTCCAGGTGCAATTTGAGTGCGTGCGTATGTGAATAACACAAATCAATATGCAAAGTAGCATTATTTCGAGAGCTGGAATGATATACAGCCGCGGTTGAAGGCACTAAAACGCGGAATTACCCATTATTCGAACATGAATGCGTGACACGTTTTATGGATAAACTTTTTTTAATTCTTTATACGACGTTTCAGAGCTAATTCTTGCTCCTTCATTAGGTGAATGCTGAACATTCCTTCATCAGGTGAATGCTGAACAATCCTTCATCAGGTGAATGCTGAACATTCCTTCATCAGGTGAATGCTGAACATTCATCCAGTTTCATCAGGGCTGAATGCTCATCAGGTGAATGCTGAACATTCCGTCATCAGGTGAATGCTGAACAATCCTTCATCAGTTGAATGCTGAATTCCTTCATCAGGTGAATCCTTCATGCTGAACATTCCTTCGTAATGCTGAACATTCCTTCATCAGGTGAATGCTGAACATTCCTTCATTAGGTCAATGCTGAACATTCCTTCGTCAGGTGAATGCTGAACATTCCTTCATCAGGTGAATGCTGAACATTCCTTCATTAGGTAATGCTGAACATTCCTTCATCAGGTGAATGCTGAACATTCCGTCATCAGGTGAATGCTGAACATTCCTTCATCAGGTGAATGCTGAA
This sequence comes from Haliotis rubra, assembly GCF_003918875.1. Classification (NCBI taxonomy): domain Eukaryota; kingdom Metazoa; phylum Mollusca; class Gastropoda; order Lepetellida; family Haliotidae; genus Haliotis; species Haliotis rubra. The sequence continues at coordinate 31,891 of NW_025767142.1, forward strand.
CATTCCTTCATCAGGTGAATGCTGAACATTCCTTCATCAGGTGAATGCTGAACATTCCTTCATCAGGTGAATGCTGAACATTCCTTCATCAGGTGAATGCTGAACAATCCTTCATCAGGTGAATGCTGAACATTCCTTCATCAGGTGAATGCTGAACAATCCTTCATCAGGTGAATGCTGAACATTCCTTGAATGCTGAACATTCCTTCATCAATGCTGAACATTCCTGCATCAGGTGAATGCTGAACATTCCTTCATCAGGTGAATGCTGAACAATCCTTCATCAGTTGAATGCTGAACATTCCTTCATCAGGTGAATGCTGAACATTCCTTCGTCAGGTGAATGCTAAACAATCCTTCATCAGGTGAATGCTGAACAATCCTTCATCAGGTGAATGCTGAACATTCCTTCATCAGGTGAATGCTCAGTCTCCTCATGGAGGAGAAGAATTAGCTCTAAACGTCGCATAAACAATAAAAAAAAGTTTTATCCATAAAACTTTCGTCCAACTTCTAAAAGCCTTTCAAGAACTTCAGTTATTCGAAGTTCGGGACAAACGTATCACATTCACTACCGGTGTTACGAGTACAACAAAACAAGCGTAGGGACAGAAGAACAAGAATTGCTGAGCAGGGTAACAGCCATGTCAGATAACAATAATACCACATTCTCAAGTAGAACTGATCCTCACGTACACATAATCACCATTTCTCTGAGCGTCCTTGGGAAGAACTCATCAATCTGTCTTAGTGCAAGTCTGTTTACTTTCCTCTTACGAGCGTCATTATTTCACCCTGATTGTGTAATTTACAGCTACACAAATGTTTAGTAACCTGTTTCCAGTAAGAAAACGTATTTTGACATTTACAATACAAGCTGTTTATGTCTGTTAATCTCCAACACAAATGCTTGCACCGGCTTTAGTTATCTGTCGGGCAAGAAAGGATTAGATTTATGAAATGCCCGTCTACAGCAAGCCAGTCTCGTGTTTATTTAGAAAGGGCAAATAACGGTAAACCCCCGTTAAAGGCATTCACGCTCCGTGGATGTTTTTATTACATATCACGTGCGTCTCACAAATGTACCTGAAATGCATATTTGTGGCTATCACCGACGAGCAAGATCAAAAGTCAATGCTTATTTACACAGTGATGTGTTGACAGGTGAGTTGTCATTTACGAGATATCAACTCTCGTGGCACGGGCAGACACCAGCACTCAAAGCACGCGCAGCAGTCGGGCGGGTTACACTCGGGGCGATCAGCTCGGACTGCACGATTAGCACGTGCGGAATTGAATCGAAATAGACCAGTTGGCCTAATTTTACACTCCCCGTGGTGTATTTATACTGTTAATGGAGGCACGGAATGTGAATTTGAGGAATTCAAGGGGAACAGTCACTGTAAGTCGTGTTTAAGCGAGAGTGGAATATATATTATTATTTCTGATATTTGCGACGGTAATGGTTTTATTAACACTCAGATATACCGTCTTAACTGTTCAACTGAGAGGTAGTGTTTATGCAAGTTCGGCGATGACATATTTAGGTTGGCATAAGCACTTCTCCCCCGTGCTGCCTTAAAGCTTCATGCTGGTACATGCTTCTGTACGGCCTCAATCCTTCATTGTTTTGGATGTGTCGGTTTTGATTTATCCCGGAAGTTTTATAACGACAGCAGTAGAACTTGCTACAGTGGCAGTGGTGATTTGGAAGAAAAATGAAAAATAGTTAATGAATTTGTCATATTTGGGGGCTTGCTCACCTTTCATTTTCAAAATCATGCGTAATCCTGGGCTTTTTTGAAATGGTAGCTACGCCCCTGAAAATCCAGCGTACATATACATATCAAATAATTGAACATATTAGTAATGGTAGTGTGGTAGTTACAGCAGTAGTTGTGTTGGTGAAGATAGTGTAGTAGTAGTGTACCCATGTGGAGAATCGAACCCGCGTCTTCGGCGTGACGGGCGAACGCTTTAACCACCCACCGCCCCGCCATGTGTATTGATGTTGTTACTGCTGTTGGTTGATTTAGCTGATAGTGACATGTTACAAATGCTTAATAACTTGCAAAACCACACGAAACGTGTCTTAATATAACATTCAGTACTGTCGAATTCATGTGGTTATTCCATATTTCATATCAGGAAATGGCGACCGGCCCAATTATTCTTTAGAAACATCCAACAAGATGATCAAAACTTGCCCGTCCTGAGTTATTTATTTGCTTTTGGAATAAAATAAAAATAATAAATACACGACCCGGGAAACCTAAATTGATAAATTTTCATGAATTTGTTCCGGACCGACAAGCCTTTGAAATATTTTACTTTTATGAGTCTCGCGTCGAGAATCTGTGCTTTTGTAGGCTGGCAGCAACGACGGGGCTAAACAACGACGGCGACGAGGAAATTACATTGACGCACAACACGCTGAGGGCTTTATTAAGCACTGACACGAGCTTCGTCTTGTTTCCACGATCTAGTTGCCGTCTAATTCAGCCAGTAACGTCAAAATGAAGTTACATGATTAACCATGATTATATCTTGTCTATGATGGCCTGTAAACAAGCTCAGTTACAGCGATATATATCATCATGTACACGTTGAAGACTGTTATGTGTTCTGTAATTGTGATGGCTTATCCCTACCTGGGTTTGATTGCATGTTGTGTAATGCCGCGCTGATCAATAGTTCTGCTAAATGAGTGAGTGAGTGAGTTTAGTTTTACGCCGCACTCAGCAATATTCAAGCTATATGGCGGCGGTTTGTAAATAATCGAGTCTGGACCAAACAATCCAGTGATCAACAGCACAGCATCGATCTACGCAACTGGGATTGCGTCATGTGTCAACCAAGTCAGCGAATCTGACCACACTATCCCGTTAGTGGCTTCTTACGAGAAGCATGGGTGGCTGAAGACCAATTCTAAACTGGATCTTTACGGGTCACAGCCAGAATGGCTACAGTACATCGGTTTCACACTCGGCGAAACATAATGTACCCTTTCGCTCAGCCTCTTTCGTTCATCGATCTACACAATTGGCCATGGAGTTCGATGACATGTGTCAACCAAGTCAGCGAGCCTGACCACCCGATCCTTACTTGCCTCTTAAACCAAGCATGGGTTGCTTAAGATCAATTCTAACCCGGATCTTCTACGGGTCAAATGACAACATTAAACAAACTATCGAGACTGGACGAACAATCCAGTGATTGACATCGTGAGCATCACTACCGCCCGATCCCGTTAGTCACCGCCACAACAAGCATGGATAACTGAAGATCAGTTCTAACCCAGATCTCCACAGTGTGGGTGGGTGGACGTGGGGCCCCAAGGGTGGGGCGCGGCGTTGGACACCTGTTATACGGAACAATATCCTATGGAAACAGAGCAGAAAAATAGGGGTGTTCCCAAAAGACACTCATGTTTCTATTAACCTCACTGGTAATGACGTGGCTTGTGAAATGCTTCAGCGCGACTTGCAGGATTCATCAACTGAACGTCAGCCTCAATAAGAACATCCAGGTCAGTGAAATTCCTAGCTAATTAACGAGTCTCGGTACCAGGTGTGCCTACCTCTCCAGCTGGCGCATGTCCTACTGACCGACAACCTCTCCCAGAGAGCATCATTGTACGGGCCTGCATGCATCGACCGACAAAAAATATCTCAGCATTTATGTTCAGCTTCGTTGCTGGACAAAAACAAGAATTAATTTAAGGAAATGTTTAAAAGTTTAGAAATACAAATGTCACATTCACCCATTCGTGTAATCCTGTAAATATCATTTATACTATTGCTTACAACTGTCATGACCCGTGAAGACCCGGGAAGATCAGCAACAGATGCTTGTCGTAAGAGCCGATTAACGGGATCGGGTATTCTGGCTCGCTGACTTGGTTGAAACATGTCACCGTATCCAAATTGCGTAGATCGTTGCTCATGATGTTGATCACTGGGTTGTCTGGTCCAGACTCAGTTGTTTACAGGCCGCCGACATATTGCTGGAATATTGTTGAGGGCGGCGTTCAACAGCAATAAAATAATTGTTATGTCGTGACTGATAAGTGTATAAGTAAAAGGAAGACTTCATTTCATTAATGGGGGCGTTGGGGTAGCCTAGGGGTACAGCGTTCGCTCGCCATGCCGAAGGCCCGGGTTCGATTCCCAACATGGGTACAATTTGTGAAGCCCATGTCTGGTGTCCCCCGCCGTGATATTGCTGGAATACTGCTAAAAACGGCGTAAAACCATACTCAGTCAGTCATTTCATTAATGTATAAAACGTGATGACAGCTGCTCCGTCTACAGGTGCTGTTGCCTTGGTGTCAAGCAGCTGCCCTCAAAGGCATGTATTTGATTGTTTTATTCCATAAATGAGTACATGATGTTTCTCATCCCGGCATATCATTTACTTGTTGTGAAGTCCGGCGTTGAACAAACAAACAAACATAACCCGATCCTCATGTAAAACAGTGACAAACTTGCTCAATCTAAAACTCAGTCTCCATGTTATATTCTGATGAAAATCGCTTCAAGTATATGAATATATGTCTCATAGCCCTTTCTGAGCTCGTCCACTACATATAGCTCAAGCTCTGTCCTGTCCACATACAATGAGTGAGTAAGAGTATGACTTTACGCACCTGTTAGCAATATTCTTGGAATACCACGGCGGAGGACACCGGAAGTGGGCTTTTACCACTCGATTACCCAAAACACCCCCCACCCCCCACCCCCACACACAGAATGTTCAGTTGACAAGAGGTTTAGATATCATTGTAGTTTGTTCAAGGTAATAAAGAATGTTCGTGATGCAAACTTAACTCCTCTTATACTGACCATGGATCAGTTTTGTCTTCTGCGTAATATGGTACTACTGGTTATGTGAAGCTGATCAGTGGTTCAGGGACGCTGAAATGTCAGCTGACCACACAATACTGATCCATTAATAGAATATGGATTTGAACGGTTTCTGCGAATTTCATTTGAGTATGATTTATATGAACAAATCTATTGTAACTGTTCCAAATAGTTGAGACTGGAAGGCTGGTGTTCTCACAGATCCAAGGGCATGTGACATACCCCTTGGCAACCCGACGTCATAGTTGTCACGTGCTGCAGGCGCCGCCTGACATGACAAACATTTTAAAATGAATGCCAGATAGGTCAATTTGTTAAAATATTGTCGTCTGTCACGTCTTGACAACATTTGCAGCAATTCTGAAATTACAATTATTGAACGCGCTTGTCGACATCGTGTCTTACTCCATCTCTATGGCTCGCATTTCAGTAATTGGAGATTCCGAGAATCAGGGGAAAGGAAAGTTTACCAAAAAACATAAGACCTGGAGATGCAGTGAGTAGGCTTCACACATTGTACCCATGCTGGGAAGCGAACCTGGGTCTTCGTCATGAAGAGCGAACATTTTAACCAATAAGTTACTCCCCTTGGGGTGAGTAGGTTTTTACGTTACTTTTAGCAATATTCCAGCTATATATATCACTGCCGGGCTTGAGACATTGTACCCATATGGGGAATAGAACCCGGGTCTTCGTCGTGATCAGCGAACGCTTTAACCACTGGGCTACTCCACCGCCCTCGACTCCACTTGGACATACAGAGGGTGATGTTACAGTATTAGTGATGTGGACGATGACATTTGCAAAGTCTCCCACATACGTTCTGTCCAGCTTTCCAGTGGGCTTTTCAAATTTTAAAAGGTGAACCATTTCGGCATACCACTGAGATACATAAAGTATATAAAGCCATATATGTTTATCCAAATACCCTCGTTCCTCGAGACATTTAATTCTCGGTTTTCAAATCTTTTATTTATTATCTTTACACCGAGTTTCCATTTTCAGCTACCTGCTGAAACAGCACACTTTGTAATTTGCGTTCTGAAAAATATCGTCAGCACGAACAGCGTTTTGTTACTTTTCCAGGCGCACTGAAGAAGTATAATCCTCCACATATTGATCAGTGTGACTTCTGAAACATCGTTCACAGTAGTTTAAAACCTAACTTCAGGTCTTGTGTTCCAGCCTTGTCTTTTATGAATGATTTAGGTAATCTGATTTCATCGTCAAGTGAAATTTCAAGATGAATATTATTTGATTTTATTTCATATTCTCAGCCTCGATATGTCCAGGGTTCGCACGAGGCGACGAGGATTATCGGGGTGAGGGAGTAAGTTGGGTTTTACGCCGCTTTTAGCAATATTCCAGCAATATTACAGCAGGGAACACCAGTAATGGGCTTCAAACATTGTACCCATGTGGGGAATCGAACCCTGGTCTTCGGCGTGACGAACGAACGCTTTAACCACTAGGCTACCCCACCGCCTGAGAACTATTGGAATGGATTCTGGAGTTAAAAATGTTTACCGAAATGGGAGCCCTTGGGATAAAGAGGATGTATTCTCCTGGACGATGGGGTGGCCTGATGGTAAAGGCGTTCCCTTGTCACGCTGAAGGTTTGATCCCCTATTGTCCTCTGCTATGAATTTTCTGGAATATGGCTAAAAGAGGGGCAACACCATACTCAATCATTCAATCATGTTCTCAGTTTCATCTATATTTTTAAGTTAATTAGTGAGTTCATGGCTGTGGCTGCCGACAGCGATATCACATCAGCTGCCAAGAAATCATTTCAGTCCCTTCAACTAGTGGTCGATAACTTGAACACAACGCACGGGGCACGATGACACAAATTCAGCCTGACGACACGCTGAAAATAACTTCCGACCAGTTTTATGTGTTGACAACGACAGGTATGTTTCACTTTTGTTTACACGTAGTTGTTTGATGGTCTTCTTTGATCTTGTTTTGCGTTTTGTTTCTGGGGAAGAAACTAAGCGTTAAGGCAGGGAGAACCTTGAGGAACACTCTGGAACTGGAACTGGAACTGGAAGAGCTGGGGCCATATGGTGATGACTGACCGGGGACAGACAGTTTCATATTTCCCAGTCCATTCCATTCCATCAGCTCCTTAAGTTAAAAACATTTTGAAGTAACGCACCAAACACAGGTCTAGTGAGAATATCCTGCTCTGCTTAAAAGAGACCAATAAAGGTTCTTGTAACGATCTGCGACTATTGATGAAACTTCGCCACTTGTAGCCGACGTCCGAACAACATCTATTTCAAAAAAGGTCCCAGAAGGTTGAACAAAGACCATTGCTGTTGTATCCAGTCTTGATATTGCTGCAGTATTGCTAAACGCGGAGTAATACTACACTCACTCGCTCATTAAGTGGAAAGGTTATAGTCCTTGATCTTGAATGCCGAGGATGTCATGGTCCTCTATATTTTAAAACGCCAGATATCAGACGAAGCATATTTAGGTAATGGTGGAATGAAATTAAGACCAACCTTGAGCACTTATTCACCTGCCAGACTTCAATCTGTCCTAAGCATGATGGTTTCTTGCCGGAACCCATGAAGACGAAGACGTCATAGCAACTATGGATGAGCTTTGGATAACCAATGGAAGGAAGGTAAACTAGGACGACACATCTGGAACACCGTTGGCAAATGCATATCAGTGATGAAGGTTATTGTGTTGAAAATATGTCATTCTAATCTCTTTGACAAAATGTTTCCTTAAGGTTCAGAACTCAGCAATCATGTATTTCGATACAGACAAATGCAATTGAGTTGATGGGGGCCATGTCTAAACTCTCAACAAACTAAAGCTCAGCGTGACCTTCAGATTCCCTTGTGTCAGAATCCACAAACACTACGTACTGTTGGTGCCACGGTTGCCAGTATGCTATCACCTTGAGACCAGAAGATCTAGAGTATCTCAACCACAATAGGAATGACTGTTGCTTGTTTGTTGTTTTACGCCGCACTCAGCAATATTCCAGCTATATGGCGGCGGTCTGTAAATAATCGAGTCTGGACCAGACAATCCAGTGATAACAGCATGAGCATCGATCTACGCAGTTGGGATACGATGACATGTGTCAACCAAGTCAGCAAATCTGACCACCCAATCCCGTTAGTTGCCTCTTAAGACAAGTATAGGTTACTGAAGACCAATTCTAACCCAGATCTTCACGGGTCACAACCAGAATGGCAACAGTGCAATCGGTTTCACAGTCAGGGGAACATAAGCTCAGCCGCTTGTGGTGGTCGTGTAGATAATATATATTTAGGTACAAAATGTTTAGCATATTTCCACACCCCTGTGATAATAGTAAACATTGCTGTTGAAAAAACGGGTTGGCAAAAATTGCTTCATTACTCATTCGAAATAATAACGGTAAAAACTATATTTGTGAGTATGGTTTTAGCAATATTCCACGTTGGGGGCATCAGAAATGGGCTCCACACATTGTACCCAAGTGGGGATTCGAACGCGGGTCAACGCTTTAACCACTAGGCTACCCCACCGCCCCATATTTTCCATGACGTCATGCCTGTAACAGTGACTGTTATACGCTACCCAGTCACAGATACACCTTTGATATTGACATCTAATGATCGAGGGAACAAATACCAGCGCCTTGAGCATGCACTAGTGCGTGGATATGTGCGTTATATAAATATCCAATAATAAATAATAATAATAATTTGAAACCGATTTACGGCTTATAAATAACACAGACCCTAACGTCAAGTCTGATATAACAATCCTAGGTGTTCCTATCGGTAATTGCTCTGAATCAAATACACATGACAGATGCTGTGATCACGTCGCTTTCGTCCGTGCTGATAAAAAAAACTGCTAGAGAAGGTGAGCTTCTTTGGGCTCAAACTGCTTACCGACTGAACTCTACCTTGCCGGGCACAAAACAGGCACATTTCAGTTTTAAAACAACGAGGGAATATGAACAGGCAAATAACACCGACGTTCAAAGCTTAGCTGGTGCAGGACGGTGGATATGAGATTGCCGGCTATATCTGGGTGTTTACACACACGTACCTTGTGCATACGGATGATATGTCAAGACTGGTAAAGAATCTCAGAGAGAAAAAAGCATAAGGTCGGAAAGCAGGCCATTGGGTGGGGGTGAGGTAGTACGACACAGAGAGGGGCTGGGACAAGGGTGGGGAGAGGCACACGGTTAAGGAGTTGTGGGTGAGGGAGTTTATAGAATAACTTGACCAGCTTCTGTTTGCATACGGTGCTAATCGCAGTGTTCACCACTACGTCGTCACTCTTTAGACAATGTTTACACTCATCTCGAAAACTCTTACCCACCATTAAACCTCATTGATTGACATGGAAATTAACTCAAAACTGATCACGTAGGGTATAGGGCTCACTTACAGAAAGAACACGAAATAACACGAATGCCAATGTGTTAATTACCAATGCATGGGGACTACAAGGATGCGTATTATTCCCAATATTATTCGCAAAATATACTAAGGACTGCATAACCCTGGTCACCCGTGAAGATCCGGGTTAGAATTGGTCTTCAGCAACCCATGTTTGTCGTAAGAGGCGTGATTGGGTGGTCAAGCTTGCTGACTTATTTGACACGTCATATCTCAATTGCGTAGGTCGATGCAACAGCTGACAAACCAAACATAATCCTGATTGTTCACACATCAAGTGTGCTAACTGCGCGGCTCTTGTAGCAGTTCTTAGACTGTGATGGCATCTACAGAGAAGAAATACACTCATCAAAGAAATGTCAAAATCATCAAAATCATTACAAAAACAAAAGAATTCGTCACTGACTTTCGAAGAAAGAGACTCTTGATCCCAATGACCAGGTGGAAACATTCTCTCAGTGTAAATATCTTAGAAGCCTCTAAATTGAACAGGTCTGATAATACTGACCCCCTTTATGCAAAATTACGGCAAAGACTTAACTTCATGACTGTACGTGCATATATTACATGTGTTTTATCAAAAGCGTTTAACTTTCGCTATTCAAGCATGATGTAATATCTGTCCATCCCAAGTAAGAATAAACTAAACAGAATTGTAAATCAGGCCAGCAAAATAGTCAGCACTCCTTTACCACGTCTGGAATAGTCTACCAGGACACAGTTCCATTCCCACGTTTCTAAACTATTATCAGACACTTCCCATGTTCTTAACTGTAAATATGTTCTTTAAGGTCTGGCTGCCGTTATCAAGTGCTAATATTTAAGACCAATCGTGTCAAACAATCTTTTGTACTCTTTAGTAATAGCATTTTCAACTCTTAAACCTTTTATATTTTAAGCATCTTGAACGTTGTGCTTATGTATTTATTTTAAATGTGTGAACCATATATAGATTGGCTTGTGCGTTGTATGTACCATTTCAGTTGCCCCTTTTAAAATGTGTTTATGATTTACTTTGTTGTCTGTAGCTTAAATTCCCACTTACGTAAATAAATACATTTGTTTGTTTTAACACCACACTCAGCAATATTCCCGCGATTTGTAAACAATTGTATCTGAACTTGACAATCCAATGATTGACATAACTGACTGACACTCCATACAGGTTCTATTCCATGATTACCCTAGAACAATTCGTTTGTCACCGACCGGTGAAGATCCGGGGTAGAATAGGTCTTCAGCAACACATTCTTGTCATAAAAGGCGACTATGCTTGTCGTAAAAGGCGACTAACGGGATCGGGTGGTCAGGCTCGCTGACTTGGTTGACACATGTCATCGGTTCCCAATTGCGCAGATCGATGCTCATGCTGTTGATCACGGCATTGTCTGGTCCAGACTCGATTACTTACAGACCGCCGCCATATAGCTGCAATATTGCTGAGTGCGGCGTAAAACTAAACTCACTCACTCACTCACTCGTTTGTCACCATGCCCTTCCCTCGTGTCGCTATCGCAGCACAGAAATGCACTACTGGTGGAAGCAATTTCATTGGGTGACCATTTTAGCGTCTTATCATTCGAACCGGGCTATAAACAAAGCTGTGGTATTGAGTTGAGTGTTCATCAAAACGGAATAGCGATATATTGCTCGGAATACATGTGATAGAGGAAGGTTATAGAAGCAGCGATACCATTTCATTAAGCATTGCAAATTACTCGTAATAGACAAACCCTTTACACGAATCCAACCTTATTATAAGCTCGTGTTTATGAATCCCTAAATACGGAAGTATTCGCTGGTTTAACCATCATTACGTTTCTCGGTTATACTAAGATCACTTCGGACAATGGAGTAATGAGTAATCGTGTAAATCAAATACGATTACAAATACACATTCCAGCTTAAGCCTAGTTATTAGCTGAGCCTGTTTACTACAAGCATCACGAGGGAGGTATGTGAAGCATATGTTTGTTCTCTCCTGTTAAGACGCAAAAACATACTACCGCTGTATCCCTACCGCCTTGTCCAACAACTCCAAATCAGTCGATTGTGCGCCACACTAATCGGAACACACCGGGGTTGCACCGAAGGTGATGCGCCTCTGATGTCACGGGCGACCATGTTGGAACGTGGCGGACATGGTAAAAAGAATATAAAACGTTCATGCGGTATCATTCGATACTGACGTACACTGACGGACAAAAGGGAGTGTACGCCCATCTTTCAAGATATGGTGTCTAAAACTGATATACAACTGATCATTCGATGGGAATGGGGATGTATTTGATAGGGGTATTAAAGTGATGTTTTTGGACTTTACTAGAATGTTTTGGCGACTCTTTCAGCTTATTAACGTGTGTAATTTGTTGTCACATCCAAATTTCAAGTGAGTACTTACTTTTGTCCGGCAGTTTCTTATTAAAACCCTGTAACAGGAATCACTGCTTGGCCAGTCATGTTCGCTTATTGATATCTTTAGGCCGGTAATATGTGAGCAACACCTAAAATAAAGGGTCAGTGATACAAATCTGCCTCCTATTAGAAAGAAAAACATGTGTATACGTTTCTGCGGTTATATAATTATCGTATCACCTCATCAATCTATTGTGTGATATTCATTCTTGTCTATGTTTCACTGCTGAGGGTTACTCTACGTCCAAACAGGTATATTTTTCTTCTTGAATAGTAGACTTTAAAGTATCCCATATAAAAACAAGAACCGGAAATAAAAGTGGAACACGATGGCGACTCCTTCGGAACCGAACGTGAGCAGTAGAAGGGCCATGGGGTAGCCTAGTGGTTAAAGCATCCGCTCGTCACACTGAAGATCCGGGTTCGATTCCTCACATGGGTACAATGTGTGAAGCCCATTTCTTGTGTCCCGCGACGTCATATTGCTGGAATATTGCTAAAAGCAGCGTAAAATTGAACTCACTCACTCACAATAACAGTTGAGACTGGTGAACAAGGACTTTTTTCAATATTTTATTTTTGTTGCATTTTAAATCCTGCAGTCCACAATGGCAGACATCACTGCAGTCCGCCAGAAGTGAAGCATTTAAACAACTGATATCCAATAAGGAACAGATGAGTGGACTGCAAAACATGTTGTGAACTAGTTTGGTTTACGGTGGAAGTTAGAGATAAGACGCAGTAAAACTTAAATGAGAGCCAAACGGAATATTTATGGTTACTCTACCATTTTATTGTTCATAAAAAGAGTCTATTTTCTGAACTTAAATCTAGTCGTCAATTTTTACTCAAATAACCAGAGAAAAACTGAAGGAATGTAATCAAGATAAGTGAGCTTACCGTTTCCATATCATCATAGTGAGTGAGTTTAGATTCCCCGCTGATCTGATATCTATGAGTGAGTGAGTGAGTTTAGTTTTACGCCGCACTCAGCACTATTCCAGCTATATGGCTGCAGTCTGTACATAATCGAGTCTGGACCTGACAATCCCGTGAACAACAGCATGAGCATCGATCTGCGCAATTGGCAACCGGTGACATGTGTCAACCAAGTCAGCGAGCCTGACCACCCGATCCCGTTAGTCGCCTCTGACGACCAGCATGGGTTACTGAAGGCCAATATTCTAACCCGAACCTTCACGGGTGTCCGTATCATCATAGTTAAGTTGAATAGTAGAAAGGTTATCTTGATATGTGTGTGTGGCGCATTGACGGAAAATCACGATGGTTTCCGAATTACAGATGGCCTCGATGTTCGAAAACCTCGGTCAATATTGGAAGCCAGTTAAATCCATCATCTGATTACAAGATCAAGACGGCTTACTCCCGCCCGTCTGGACGCTGGTCAGTTTCACACATTGTATGGCTGTCCGATGTAGCCATTTACACTTGGGGTTGTTGTTCTAACGTTTGAATAATGGATGATGACCATTCGAGCAGACATCTATCAATCGATCCTCGGACAGTAGCTAGTCTGGTCAGAATATCAGGTGCGCTTACAACAGTCGTAAACTGTACTGTGTGAAGCTGGTTCGTGTGAGTGAGTGAGTGCACTTAAAGCAATATTCCAGCAATATCACGGCGGAGGACACCAGAAATGGGCTCCAAACATTGTACCTTTGTTGGGAATCGAACCCGTGACGAGCGAACGCTTTAACCACAAGGCTAACCCACTACCCCTCGTGTCCAGATAGTGCGGATTATTCTTCAAGGGGTTAAAACAACTGACTGTCTGTGACTGTAATATACAGTCCAAGGTGTAGACGTTTAATAAACATTGAACATATTATTGGCCATGTTAACTTAAGAATCTTTCATGAAGGGTTTTTGAGCCGTGATGATCTTTAGCACCCGTCTTCAGCAACCCATGCTTGTCGTAAGAGGCGAATAACGGCATCCGGTGGTCAGGTTCGCTGACGTGGCTGACACATGTCATCGTATGCCGATTGCGTAGAACGATGCTCCAGCGGTTGATCACTTGATTGTCTAGTCAGGACTCGATTATTTTAACACCGCCGGCATATATAGCTGGAGTATTGCTGAGTGCGGCGTGAAAAAAGAAACACATTTTTTTTTTTAATCCCGAAAACATAATGGTTTTTAAATGCTTCCTCGAGTGTCGTCCTGATAAGTGAAAGGGATGACATTAAATTGCATATCCAGACATCATTTCGATAGTCAATGGTGTGAGTGAGTATTGTTTAACGCTGCTTAGGCAATAACCCTGCAGCTCTTCGTGGCTAGTTCAGTCGATGGTACGTTTTACTCCACTTTTAGCAATATTAATTCCAGCAAAGCCGAGGATCCCAGAAATGGGCTTCACACATTGCACCCTCGTAAGGAATCGAACCCGGAATCGAACGAGCGAACGCTTAACCACTTGGCCACTCCACCGACCGGTTAAGTCACATCGAAAACTTATAGACAAAGTATTTATTTACTTAATACCTGATAATCAAACAATGATTTGACGTTTGCTAATGACCATTTTATAATCATCAAATATTGCCGCTTATCAAAATATTTGATATTAATAAATACTTTAATTGAAGCGACTCTGACGGGGAACCAACAAATGCTTAACGCTGAATTGCGTCAGTATTCGTCAATACAGATATTCCTGTCCTAATTTCCTAATTGGTGCCCGTGACGTCAATCACTGGATTGTCTGATTCAGACTCGATTATTTACATACTTTCTTTGTTTCTACTGGAGTTTTGCTAAGTGCAGCGTTAAATCACAAACAATTTTGAAAAAACGAAATAAAATATATACGGCTATGCCTCCTCCAAAATATAATGTTTGTTTTAAATCCCCGGAATGTTAGAATGTAATACGTAAACCAAGTAAAACAGACAGTAATGTTACCTACTCGTTTATATTTTGTTTAGTTTTTTTCAAACATTTTTTTGGTGTTTATCGAAACAATCAGGATTCTGTAGCGTTTATAAATGACTAAAAAACATTCAGGTCTGCAAGGTTAAAATGTACTTGTAGTATTCACACAAGGGGTACTTGTATCCCCCGAGGAACGCCGTCACAGATAAAGTTTTAACCTGTCAAGATCTGACACATATAACTATCACAAGAATGTTGTGTTTACTTGACGATGTCACGTGTGCGAGCTCCAGTCCGTGTTTGTTCACACCAGGAATGACTAGTTTATACCAAACAACAAATGTGTTTGAAAATATTTCTTTATTTAATACTCCATGATGAAGTTGTTTTATTAATTACAGGATTAATTTAAAGAGAATGTTATTAAGAGGTTTAACCCCATGTTTACCGGTTACTTATATCACAGCTTGATGTGGAGAGCTGTAAGCGAATACCGTAAATCCTTGAAAAAAATGCTTATGTTTATTGATTGGTTTGTTGCTTAACGCTGAACTCAGCAATATTCAAGCTATATGAGGGCGGTCTGTAAATAATCGCGTCTTGACCAGACAATCAAGTGATCGACAGCATGAGCATCGATCTACGCAAATGGGATACGATGGAATGTGTCAACCAAGTCGACGAGCCTGACCACCTGATCCCGTTAGTCGCCCCTTACTCATTCCCGAAAGAAATAAACAATTGCACAATCAAACTGCAGAGCTAAGGAATAAGCATTTGAAACAAAACATTTTGTATGAGAATGCCTCACACGAAGAAAGGTCAAGTGCGAAAAAATGCACTCAGCCATATTCCAGTTATTTGGCGGCGGTCTGTAAACAATGGAGTCTGGACCAGACAACCCAGTGATCAATATCATGAGTATCGACATCCTCAAATGGTATACGATGACATGTGTCAACCACGGCAGTGAGCCTGACCACCCGATCCCGTTAATCGCCTTTTACGACAAACGTGGGTTGCTGAAGACCAATTCTAACCCGGATCTTCACGGGTCAGGTTACTTAGAACTACCTTAATAACGAATACTGAAGCAAACTCGATACATCATTCCGAAACAAGCAAACCCGCTCTCCTGCCAGCCACCTCAAGTCGATTGTGCCAATCTGTTGTGTTCAGAATGATAATGTTATAAATGGATTGCGGTATATTTTTATGTTATTCAATAGCATTTAATTGGGTAACCAATCAATTCCTTTACGTCTATATTTCAACAAAAACATATTGGCCGCACCAGCTGGCGAAGTTGTCATTACTGACTTATAAATGTCAAAGTCCCTTACCTGTTGCTAACCAGTATGTTCTGGGTGTGTTGTACTGAGCGGCGTAGGTACTTGGACGTCTTGCGTGCGTCTTAAAATCCCATATCACATTGGAGAAAATTGTCCATCTAATATCCATTAGAAATAACCCCATTGAACCCAAATTTAATTTAACTAAGTTCTTTTTGCTAATTTTTTTTTCATAATGATAACGCCACGAACGAAACAATTATTCTTTTCTTTCATTTTTCTATCAAATTTTGAAACATCTTTTAAATTACCCGATAAATACCATCATTATCACCAGGTTGCGCGGTACACAGGGAAACAAGGTCTCCTCAGAACCCTTTCATGTATGCGTCGCACACTTACATGACCCTATTGCGAACGTCAACAAACGAATACTAATCTAAACAAACCCAACCCCTGCAGCATAAAGTACATACGTTTTTGTCTTTATTTTTCTGTTCCAGACAGTGTATTTCCATTATGAACGCACCCGACACCCAGACTGTTTACTGCAGCCACCGAAATTCATATTTCAAAAGCTAAGAATCCTGTTCTAACCTTTCTGAGGCGAGCGTGCATTACTTATTAACACTCCTACCCGTTGCCATGGAAAAGAGTGAAATACTACGGCATTTCAGATTAAAGTTCAAGGAATCGACTAGTCTGTCTCATAGCCCCAGAACCACATTATTTTCCCAACTGTCTTGTCCTCCCTGCAATGCTAAAGCCCTAAGACCCGTGAAGATCCGGGGTAGAATAGGTCTTCAGCAACCCATGCTTGCACAAAAGGCGACTATGCTTGTCGTAAGAGGCGACTAACGGGATCGGGTGGTCAGGCTCGCTGACTTGGTTGACACATGTCATCGGTTCCCAATTGAGCAGATCGATGCTCATGCTGTTGATCACTGGATTGTCTGGTCCAGACTCGATTATTTACAGACCGCCACCATATAGCTGCAATATTGCTGAGTGCGGCGTAAAACTAAAATCACTCACTCACTAAAGCCCAAAATGAAGCAAGTCTTGATTCCCCAGATTCAGGCCTCCAGCTCATGGGGCTCCTTTTCAATTTAAATGGTGAGTGAGTGAGTGAGAGAGTTTAGTTTTACGCCTCTTTTAGCAATACTCCAGCAATAAAACGGCGTGGACACCAGAAATGGGCTTCGCACATTGGTACCCATGTGGGGAATCGAACCCGGGTCGTCAGCGTGACGAGCAAACGCTTTAACCATTAGGCTACCCCACCGCCCGAAATTTAAATGTGTCCATTTGTAACTATCAAAATTATATATATTCAGGGACTAAGCGTTTGTCGAGGAATCGACGTGTAATGTTGTAACACAGACGTTAGTAAAACACGAGTATGGTCATGTAATGTGAATCTTTGGCGCCTTGTGTTGATATCAATTTTCACCTTTAACCTTTAAGATAGCTGCCTTGCGTGATCACCTAGCGCTAAAGTAATTCCGTCACAATTCAGAGATATTAAATTATGTAAATATATTATTTTCGTGTTGTCGCTCAGATAGCCTGACCTCAAACGATCCTCTAATCTGCGAGGATATCACGTGACGCGATAAGGTCGTGACCTCCTCGGTTGCATAAATACCATCCGTGATATAATCATTGTTCACCACATTCACCCGTCCATGATGCCAGGTAAGGTTGTAGATCATATTTCAATTATCATTCTTAATAACACCGATATTTATAGATGGTAACTGTGTTATTGTTTTGAATAGCAAACATTCCATCTGTAGAATATAATGCAATATCGACAGATAAGACGGTACGTAGAACATGGCGGTAGATACGCTGGCATTCGTAGGTTGGTTGGTTGGTTTGTTGTTTAACGTCACACTCACCAATATTCCAGCCATATGGCTGCGTTCTGTAAATAATCGAGTCTGAACCAGACAATCCAGTGATCAACAGCATGAGCATCAAATCCACGCAATTGGGGTATACGTAGGAATATACCAACGGCACGTACACAACAACGCACGCTCATCCTTAAAACATACTTACAATCTCACACTTTCACACGCAATCATACAAGCCACACAAGCACAAGCACAAGCACACACAAGCACACACAAGCACACATCAAGTTTAAGGTTATACAGAGCTAGTAAACTTTTTGAGTCATTGAGTTATGGACTCGCTTGTGTTCTTCTCAATTGGGTATCCTAATTTTCCTTTGAGTAACCAAATAAATTGTACCCACCTGAATCAAACTCCACTGGGTATTTTGCTGTTTTCCATTAATTAAAAAAAATAAAATAAAGTATAATAAAGTTCATATGTTGGTTTACATGTTTGTTATTTATAGTTTATCTGTAATTTGAGAAACCATAAGAAATACTGCAAGTCGCCACGTTCATGTGTTGAAATAGAAAACCTCTCAATATATTTCAGTTATTTTATCTATCCTCAGTAACACCCGAGCTAAGATTGGACATTTTTGTGTGTACGCATGTAAGATCAAATTTATTGAGTATTTACAAATATCCATGCGTTCTTGTACGCAACAGACATAATAGGAATAGAGTTTTCACATAAATGTTTGCGTAATTTACGCAGATACGCAGCTTATCTGTACCTCTGCAGTTATATATTAAATATATCAAATATTTTATATATCTTACATAGTATTTTTTGCCTGATTTCAATACACGTATATGTTAAAGTGAACAGAATAAGGTTCCCTTTTAATACCCCTCAACTAAAAGCCTTTTCTGTCAGCTATTTCTTTTTATCTAAACAGACTTTAGAGAACGTCCATTGATTAACGATTTCACAGACAGTTCGTAAGGAATCCATATTGCAAGTTTCACTCGTTTACGTGCATGTTATCACATGACTGATGGTAGTCGTGACTATGTATATGCAGCCTTAGGCACGGGGTAACAATAGGTTGGACTGTAGCTTTAACGGTTGCACGAACCATACTACCAAAGTGGAATGGTAAAATTGATATCCTGATTTGGGAAGGTCGGATAAATGAGGGTCAACTAACTCAACTATCATTCGTAACTACTTGCCTCTTTCCGTGACCTACAAGAAGACTCGTCGCACCTGTATAGTACGGCATTATTGCCAAAAATCGTGGCAAACCAATCAAATCGCGCGTAGTAAAACGCATTTCGAAGCTTGAAAATGGCGGCACCGTCAAACTTTGAAACTTTGTAAACTATGCAAAGCACAATTTAAACATAAGCTTTAAGCTAAAGGATCAGCAACTTTAAACACTGAAACATCCTCACGAAGGGAATGACTGTATAGCTGTTTTGACCACAGTATGTGGGATTATACTGGAGTAGCCATGTTTTGAAATTCAGAGTTATCTTTCCTTGGAAATAGAACTAGACTATTTTCATCTCCGTGCCTGTTTGCGCTTAGACCATGGCCCAGTCGTGAACATGGCCACGAGTGGGGTACAAGTCGCCATCCGGCTTGCCGGAATTACACGAATAGTTACGAATGGGTCAACTATATTATAATATACGTTTATCGCTGAAGAGGAAATCATGGAATTATGAGACAGCCAAAGATTCAAAACACAGAGGTATATATAAATAACTAAATAGTTCATATATGTGTAATGGTTGACATGTACATGTAGTTGCAATAAGACAGATAAGTAAGTCAGTAAGATACGAAAATCAAAACGTATTATGGACAGATAGTGCTGGTTCTTAAACTGAGTGCGGTGGGGTAGTCTAGTGGTTAAGCGTTTGCTCGTCACGCCGAAGACCCAGGTTCGAATCCCCACATGGGTACAATGTGTGAAGCCCATTTCTGGTGTCCCTCGCTGTGATATTGCTGGAATATTGCTAAAAGCGGCGTAAAACCATACTCATTCACTCACTCTTAAAATGATCAGTGTTGACCTCTATATAGGTCTGAGGGGAATGGGGGGTCTACTATGACGTACATGAATATCGATCAAACTTTCAAGGCCACTTGATCCCCTTAAACATTGCCAAATCCATTTCGACTTATACAACACCAATCAATCAATGAGATTGAAACAGTCTTGCACGAACATGCATTTCAAATTTCGAGATGACCTTGAGTCATCAATCAAATTCTGTTAATGGGGAATCTAAAGCCCCTGAAATGTAACTCCTCGATAATATATCCCCGAGTCAGGTACGAGGGCCTATTGACGTTGTGCGATGATCTCAAGACGGTTCAGCTATATTCCCGTTGCTGCAAACGCTAGGACATTGACCACAAGGGTGCAATAAAAACCCAGTATATGTCGCTGTCACGGTTTAGCCCCGATAACCTGCCTCGCAATAGATCTTTTATTTCCGCTCTTGATCGAAATACATCACATTGTTATGAGGAGTGTAGTTGTGTCAAGCACTTACCCTCTACTTGAAGTCATAATTGTTACCATTCTGCACACTCAGCAGATTTAACCACGGCTGATCTTCAAGAGCCAAGAAGCGTCTCGGTAACCGATTACAAATTTGGTTTTGTGCAGGATTTTTTGTCTCCTCGATCGCTAGCATCTTCTGTAAGTGGCTTCAAGTTTCCAGACTGACCGGGAAGCTCAGTATGTAGGTAAACTGAGTATGTCAACTTCATGACTTCGGTGCGATATGATACATTGCTACTAACAGCAACGGAGCTTGGCAACAAGCAACTTTGTATTTACAGGAAAAGCCTCATCTTACTAATATCATATCAATTTACTATTTTTATTTTGCAATACACAGAAGAAAATAATAACACAAGACGTTAACGACAGAAAATAATCTCAAAACAGATTTAACTGTCGTAGAAGGCAAAATAGAGGTGGAAATCGTTAAAAGGATAGCAAAAAATCAACGATTGCCCCGATTCTTGTAGATATGCCTTGCCTTAGTGGTAGGATCAGTTGGGCGGTGGGGTAGCCTAGCGGTTAAAGCGCTCGCTCGTCACGCCGAAGACCCGGGTTCGATTCCCCACATGGGTACAATCAGTGGTATTGCGATGGCTAGTGTAAATATACATTATCGCCCACAAGCATGATGAACTATTGTTATATTCCACGTTCCAGAGGTAGGAAATAGGGTAGCTGGTGGTTGAAGTGTTCGCTGGTACCAGCAAACAGCCGGTTCGAATCCATATGAACAATGTCCATTTCACCCTAGCATGGTATTGTTGTATTGATCTTCTTTAAACAACTGAACATGTCAACAACTTTATGAAATTTTGAGTCTGTCAATAGTTTACTCGGACCCCTTTTGACCTTATTATGATGACGTTAGCTGAAATATAACATGACGTATGACAGTCCCGGAGTGAATGCCTAATGTCAGTCCCGGAGTGAAAGAAACAAAGGGAAGTAACCGAAGTTGTTTTGGAATGCACTCATCCCTCTTACAACAACTGAACCATTCTATTTTCCGTCTCGCCACCCCTCTCTGCAATGCAAAAGCTCTAAATGAAGCAGTTCTATATTTTCTTCAGGTTCAGAATCTTTCATCTCGCTAAAGAGTCAGTTTCAACATGTGGTTTGTTACATGTCCATTTCCACATTGAAAATACATTATAATTAATCCGGAAACCAACAAACAACAAGGACACGTTATCCACTTAAGAGTTGTATTTTAAAATTTACAAACTATACAAATCACTGCCAAAGAATCACAATGGAACTACACAATAGAGTAGCAGTACAAATTCAGTGGAGGTAGTCTGATTCCCCTTATAGCTTGAAACTGGCCTTGATAGTCCTGATCCACGAAGTCAACATCAGACGACTGAACGGATTGATGCCGGTCACTGGAAGTTGCAGTAGTATTAGGCCTAACGTCCGTCAAGCCGCCGGCGCTGAAATTGACGGGCCGCAAGCGTTGAAAGTCTGATCAAACCGGCGTTCCAGGTCTTCCTGACGCTGGAGAATGCTTCTCAACTGAGCTGAAATTTCTTCGAAGTGAAATGAGCTTCCCTTTTTCTCGCACATGCTCAATTAAGCAACGTTCAAACGTTCACGGTTCAAACATCTGTCTGCTCGTGGGGAGTACATTGAGCAAGACTGAAGGTAGCGACCCCTGTCGATACAAAGTCACGTGACTGGTCACATGATTACACACGGCAGTGATATATAGTACGGTGTTTGTTTGTTGTTTAACGCCGCCTTCAGCAGACTCCCAGCTATATGGGGATATAGAATCTTCAAGATTGTCCACATCGATGTTCATGCTGTTGACCACTGGGGGGTCTGGTAGAGACTGGATTATTTACAGACCGCCATCAAAAAGCAGGAACAGTGCTGAGTGCGGCGTTAAACAATAACTGACTGAGTTTGGTTTTACGCCGCTTTTAGCAATATTCCAGCAATATCACGGCGGGGGACACCAGAAATGGGCTTCACTCATTGTACCCATGTGGGGATTCGAACCCGGGTCTTCGGCGTGACGAGCCAACGCTTTAACCACTAGACTACCCCACCGCCCCCGTTAAACAATAACCCAACCTGCCAACCAATTAACTATTTGAATAGTGTTCGTAACACCTCCAGTGTTTTGAATCATAATGTCCACCAGTACACATGACTATCGAAGTTCATCGCAATGCTTGTCACACATTCACACATTTTTCTCGACACGAACAGGACAGTGTCTCCGTATTCTCTCACACACAATTACTGAGGTACAGACCCAACGGCTTTATCCCCACCCCCTACCCCTATTATCACTGACCACTAATTACCCCCAGCAAACCCCGTGTCGCACTGTGGGTCCGTGGCAAATATTACTGAAGATTGGTCCCCTCGAGATCAGACAATGCAATTGAGATGTCAATTGCACTGCCCACGCTCGCCCCGTGGGCAGTGTCCGTCCTCCACAGTCATCCAGTGGTCAATATTAATTTTCACGCAAAGGTCACTGACCGTTACTGCATAACCGTTTGCGACATTTCCACTCCTCCCTGGGGTGAGTACTAGTGCACCGTTTTCATCAAGAAGTGTTTACATTCACTGGGTGGCTCATGCAGATGTCCAGTCTCGTAAAACCTCGTTGGGTCTTCATTTAACCTCGTTATATCTCGTTGGACCTCGGTCACAAATTCTACAGCTTCATAAGACTTCCGGAAACTCATTTAACCGGCTAGGGATGTTGACTTGAAGCCATACACTGTAAAAAATGTGTTTAGAACGTAAACACAAATAATACATGTTTAGATCTGAACCTGTCGACGAATGCTCTACCTGAACAGCCTAAACACAGCCTAAACACCAGCTAAACAGCATCTGAACATGTGGACGCCTATTCAGTTGTATCTATGTTCTTCAATTTAGAAGACTGACGTCAAAGTGACGCCTCACTGTCTAAAATATAAATTATTCTGTTCTGAAGACAGGCAGAGAACCAAAACTAGCGCACAACGCGACTTAACGCAGCGCACCACGCGCGGATACTATCAATACAAGGTTAGAAATAGCAATGCAAGTATCAAAGACCAGAACCTGTCTTGTATAACACAGCGCGAACACAGATGACTCCCAATCGTCAACCCACGGACCGCGGTGTAGGTGTCTGAGGCAGTAGGTCATTGCAATTGGGTATAACAAGGAATATGGATGAAGCAGTACTAAACTCACGGGCTTGTGATGAAAGGATTTGCGTCTCAACACAGCTGGGTCGAACCCTTTCCGTGTGCAATTGGTGCAGTTTATGTTCCTGATAATGCTTGTATGTTTTTTAGCGGCGTAAAACTATATGCATTCAGACACTCTGTCCTCGGAAGAGTAAACCCGAATGAGATCTGGTCATTGCAAGTTTTTAAGTTGTTTCTTGATTGGAAATAGATTCTCTGTCTTATCCTTCAATCTATATGCATATTGAACATCCTGATTTAAGAACAAGAGGAGTCTTTGAATAATATTATCGATTTCTGGCGAACGACTGTCTACAACTTTCTCCAAGGATATCTTTTTTGACATTGTACGCCAGCCTAACGTTACATATATTTTCGTGTTTCATTGTAATTGAAGTTGAATGCCAACATCTACCTACAACAGGGCATTATCACAGCCAGTATCTCACATGGGCTACTGCCTACGTTTCTCTGAGTTCTGGAATATAAGGGTGGTCGGAGTATGCAGGTAACAAAACCAAAAGGCCCTTAACAGCTATTTCGATCTGGCTTTAAAGCAGCAATGAAAACAAAACAAAAATGACCAGCGTCATATACCCAGCTCCACTGCTGACATGAAGCTAAACAGACCAGTTCCGCACAAAATGTCATCCGCTTAATAATGTCTGTGGTTGTATTCAGCTTAAGTTATCATGTTTAAAAAAATCAGCACTGAATATCTAAATGCATGGTTAGTTTAATTACTGGATAGATTCCATTAATAAAAACAAAAGTTCAAAAACACAGTGTGGTCTTACGGTCACCGCGCATGCGTGACAGGTCTTACTCTTTGGTCAACTTATCTGTATCTCCAAAGCTCTGAAACAGCGTTCTTGTTGTATTCGTTCGTTTTACCTTTGTGTTTACGCCGCATAGTGACATTTCTTCTGAAACAGATCTATGTCCAGAACGTTTTTCTTTACTGTGGTGGTGTGTGGTCCTGTGCACAGAGCTCAGGTCACAAATCAAGTGAAGTTAAGCAACGTTGGGCTCGGAGTCTTTGGATGGGTGACCGTGTTTGGCAGCTTGACTCCTGAGAGCTTCCAGGACTTCGGTCCTTCCCCACAACGAAGTACTAAGCACCTTAGGCAAGCGAGTTTATTCAAAATTGCCTCTGTTCACCAGCAGACAATGGGTACCCGGTGGTATAAGTCGTGTCCGGGGTAATAATGTGCTGTGCGTTTATTGTTCGCGCTATGAGCATACCTAGTGGAAATTGGCGCTTTACAAATCCACACATTATTATTATTACTCATAATATTGGAATCTCTGCATTTCTACACAACAGTCGCAATTCAAAAGGATCAGACTAGATTTGTCGCTACATGGCTGAAACAATGCCGATAACTTTTAACTGACCAACTCAAACTGGATTGTCCGCTCCATCGACCACTTGATTGGCTGTTTTCAGGTCGACGTTGGGTACAGGTAGGGTAGGACATGATTACCATTGACGAGAACACCTGGTGTCTTCATTGATTTTGACTTCTTCATATATCTTTCACAGCCCGTTTCCCTGTACACCAAATTGAGTGTGTTTCTGAGGATAGTCGAGGCTGGTATTCTTTTGTTTAGACGATACATATTGTTTGCTTCATTGAGCCACCATCAAACATTAATGCTTCTTTTGTTCCGATGTTTCGCTTGCTGGGGACCAATTACTAAATTACCAAGATGATAATAAAACGTTTCATTTCAACTTTGAATTATATTATCACCACCTCACACAACCCAGCAATTTGTACAATTTCTTCATATCAACACCGACGTCGTTGTAGTATCTCATGGTGGATAGTTCCCACAGCTGTAGTCTATCTGGGTCGGAATGCTGTAAGGTAGCTGGCTAATGGCTAACCTCCCTCACCCCACCCCTCCTGAATCACCCCCAACCCAAGACTAGCGCTTAGTCTCTGAATATATTAATTTTGATAGTAAGAAACAAACCCATTTATTTTGAAAAGGAGCCCCAGTGAGATGGGAGATTCAGAATCTGAACCTGGGTAATCTAGACTTGCTTCATTTCGGGCTTTGGCATTGCAGGGAGGGCTAAGCAGTAGGGAAAATAATGTGTTTCACGGACTGTGAGACAGACTGCCCAAATCCCTATGCGCCTCTGTAGTACTCCATACACATCTGATACAGGTGATAGTACCCTCGCGTTCAGGTAAACAGACGGGTCGTGTTAACACCGTCCGGAGGTGCCATTACTGAGTGTTTCACTGTGTGTACGTATGTGGGTCTTCACTGCTGTGAGTGTCTGTAGGGGTCCTACAGCGTGTCTGTGTTTTTATCGGTTAGTGGCTCGACTGTGTAATCTAGCCTACGTGTGTTATGGCGAGTAATGGTGGCACAGATACATTATCTTCACCGGCCTATAGCAACTTCGTAAACAAAAAGGTTATAAAACAACGTAACCTCATGTTCTTTAGACTGCTTCCGAGTCCACTGAACATGTACTTCAAACCGCGGTGTAGAGTTATGTCCCTTAACTGTTTCAGGATCGGAAAGCCACTGGTTCCAGACCCAGAACTTTTTGTTAAACGTCATGTTTTTCCAGATTATAATACAATAAAATGTTTGCACTAGACTTTAAGCGGACCCTTACACAAGATGTTACAAGAACAATATTTTTTTCTGTATTTTACTGCTTTACAATTACATGTATTAATAGGATTTAGAAATTTCATATTTGAATGGTTAATCCATCTAACGATTCAAAATAATTCATTTAAATGCTGACCTAACAATGCAAAGGATTGTTCACATGGAACTGATTACTATATCGTCACATGATCACTACTTGAAATCAACATGGCACCTGCTGGTGAGTACACAAAGTCCTTGTGAACAAGAAGATGTCGACTGAATTCTTATCTTGTAAAATGATTTGTTTGCGTTTTGTTTAACGCCGCACTCGGCCATATTCCAGTTATGTGACGGCGGTCTGTAAATAATTGAGTATGGAGCAGACAATCCAGTGATCAACATCATGAGCATCGATCTACTTTCTTGTTATATGAAGACTGAAAAGAAGTAAAGATTAAAGTCGTTGTACTTGAACATCGACATAACAAAACAACTGGGTACTCAACTAATATGTATCTGAAATCACGTTCCTCAAATCCGACCATCAGAAGGTCGGATCGGTCAGTCTACCAAAAGCCTCATTTCATCAGGCCTTGTGTTTGCATTATGACCACGCAAAAAGTAATAATTAATATGTTGCCTTAAGACACATTTTCGTCAGTTATCTTTACAACTGAACACACCCTAATGCCAAACTGAAGAACGCTACTGAAGTTAAAGAGATATTGAATGCTGCTTGTAATTAAGATAGTAAGGTTACCAGGTATTACCTCTCCCCGATTGTAATTGGTTTGCGTTCGGTTTCATGTCAAATATATTCCGCAAAGCAAACAGCTTTTGAGCAATTTTCTTCTTTTTACTTACATACTGGGTCAGATGGTGAGATGATAAACCGAATATATGCCATTTTGCTACCCTTAAGATACATTTGTCGAATTCTGATTGGTCAGTAGTCAAAGCATACGAAACCATGTACAGGCGGATTTGCCAGGGTGTACGAGTCGTACACCCCGTCAAATCTGTCATGTGACACACTACGCGGGTTGTACGAATGACCTTGACCTTAGATTGAATGTGGCTGCCATACGGCTGATTGCTTCGAAATGTTAGAGTTGGCGTATTCAATTATGAGTATAACCTGAGTAATAAAATTGTTGCCATAATTTCTTATTTGTTCGTGTCAATAAATATACCTAAAAAATTAAATGTTTCTGCATTACACTTGTCGTTTAACAAAAACTCAAATTTGATAATTTGGCACAGATACATTATCTTCACCGGCCTATAGCAACTTCGTAAACAAAAAGGTTATAAAACAACGTAACCTCATGTTCTTTAGACTGCTTCCGAGTCCACTGAACATGTACTTCAAACCGCGGTGTAGAGTTATGTCCCTTAACTGTTTCAGGATCGGAAAGCCACTGGTTCCAGACCCAGAACTTTTTGTTAAACGTCATGTTTTTCCAGATTATAATACAATAAAATGTTTGCACTAGACTTTAAGCGGACCCTTACACAAGATGTTACAAGAACAATATTTTTTTCTGTATTTTACTGCTTTACAATTACATGTATTAATAGGATTTAGAAATTTCATATTTGAATGGTTAATCCATCTAACGATTCAAAATAATTCATTTAAATGCTGACCTAACAATGCAAAGGATTGTTCACATGGAACTGATTACTATATCGTCACATGATCACTACTTGAAATCAACATGGCACCTGCTGGTGAGTACACAAAGTCCTTGTGAACAAGAAGATGTCGACTGAATTCTTATCTTGTAAAATGATTTGTTTGCGTTTTGTTTAACGCCGCACTCGGCCATATTCCAGTTATGTGACGGCGGTCTGTAAATAATTGAGTATGGAGCAGACAATCCAGTGATCAACATCATGAGCATCGATCTACTTTCTTGTTATATGAAGACTGAAAAGAAGTAAAGATTAAAGTCGTTGTACTTGAACATCGACATAACAAAACAACTGGGTACTCAACTAATATGTATCTGAAATCACGTTCCCTCAAATCCGACCATCAGAAGGTCGGATCGGTCAGTCTACCAAAAGCCTCATTTCATCAGGCCTTGTGTTTGCATTATGACCACGCAAAAAGTAATAATTAATATGTTGCCTTAAGACACATTTTCGTCAGTTATCTTTACAACTGAACACACCCTAATGCCAAACTGAAGAACGCTACTGAAGTTAAAAGAGATATTGAATGCTGCTTGTAATTAAGATAGTAAGGTTACCAGGTATTACCTCTCCCCGATTGTAATTGGTTTGCGTTCGGTTTCATGTCAAATATATTCCGCAAAGCAAACAGCTTTTGAGCAATTTTCTTCTTTTTACTTACATACTGGGTCAGATGGTGAGATGATAAACCGAATATATGCCATTTTGCTACCCTTAAGATACATTTGTCGAATTCTGATTGGTCAGTAGTCAAAGCATACGAAACCATGTACAGGCGGATTTGCCAGGGTGTACGAGTCGTACACCCCGTCAAATCTGTCATGTGACACACTACGCGGGTTGTACGAATGACCTTGACCTTAGATTGAATGTGGCTGCCATACGGCTGATTGCTTCGAAATGTTAGAGTTGGCGTATTCAATTATGAGTATAACCTGAGTAATAAAATTGTTGCCATAATTTCTTATTTGTTTGTGTCAATAAATATACCTAAAAAATTAAATGTTTCTGCATTACACTTGTCGTTTAACAAAAACTCAAATTTGATAATTTGGCACAGATACATTATCTTCACCGGCCTATAGCAACTTCGTAAACAAAAAGGTTATAAAACAACGTAACCTCATGTTCTTTAGACTGCTTCCGAGTCCACTGAACATGTACTTCAAACCGCGGTGTAGAGTTATGTCCCTTAACTGTTTCAGGATCGGAAAGCCACTGGTTCCAGACCCAGAACTTTTTGTTAAACGTCATGTTTTTCCAGATTATAATACAATAAAATGTTTGCACTAGACTTTAAGCGGACCCTTACACAAGATGTTACAAGAACAATATTTTTTTCTGTATTTTACTGCTTTACAATTACATGTATTAATAGGATTTAGAAATTTCATATTTGAATGGTTAATCCATCTAACGATTCAAAATAATTCATTTAAATGCTGACCTAACAATGCAAAGGATTGTTCACATGGAACTGATTACTATATCGTCACATGATCACTACTTGAAATCAACATGGCACCTGCTGGTGAGTACACAAAGTCCTTGTGAACAAGAAGATGTCGACTGAATTCTTATCTTGTAAAATGATTTGTTTGCGTTTTGTTTAACGCCGCACTCGGCCATATTCCAGTTATGTGACGGCGGTCTGTAAATAATTGAGTATGGAGCAGACAATCCAGTGATCAACATCATGAGCATCGATCTACTTTCTTGTTATATGAAGACTGAAAAGAAGTAAAGATTAAAGTCGTTGTACTTGAACATCGACATAACAAAACAACTGGGTACTCAACTAATATGTATCTGAAATCACGTTCCCTCAAATCCGACCATCAGAAGGTCGGATCGGTCAGTCTACCAAAAGCCTCATTTCATCAGGCCTTGTGTTTGCATTATGACCACGCAAAAAGTAATAATTAATATGTTGCCTTAAGACACATTTTCGTCAGTTATCTTTACAACTGAACACACCCCTAATGCCAAACTGAAGAACGCTACTGAAGTTAAAAGAGATATTGAATGCTGCTTGTAATTAAGATAGTAAGGTTACCAGGTATTACTCTCCCCGATTGTAATTGGTTTGCGTTCGGTTTCATGTCAAATATATTCCGCAAAGCAAACAGCTTTTGAGCAATTTTCTTCTTTTACTTACATACTGGGTCAGATGGTGAGATGATAAACCGAATATATGCCATTTTGCTACCCCTTAAGATACATTTGTCGAATTCTGATTGGTCAGTAGTCAAAGCATACGAAACCATGTACAGGCGGATTTGCCAGGGTGTACGAGTCGTACACCCCGTCAAATCTGTCATGTGACACACTACGCGGGTTGTACGAATGACCTTGACCTTAGATTGAATGTGGCTGCCATACGGCTGATTGCTTCGAAATGTTAGAGTTGGCGTATTCAATTATGAGTATAACCTGAGTAATAAAATTGTTGCCATAATTTCTTATTTGTTTGTGTCAATAAATATACCTAAAAAATTAAATGTTTCTGCATTACACTTGTCGTTTAACAAAAACTCAAATTTGATAATTTTATCATAAACTAAGCCATCCTAAGTTATCTCCCTTTATGACCGTTCGGGAAAAATCATGGCGAAACGTTTTGCGTCTCATTCTGCCGATGATTGAATGTTGTTGTTTAAAGATAAGCTAAATGAAAATATATTAAAGGTAATAAATTCGTCACGATGCGCCTCAGGAAATACGGAATTTACAAGGGTCTTACACTCCCGTACACCCTTTAAAACACCGTGTAACTAATAGTATTAATACTACACGACATTGGTTACAGGTTACCAGTGAAGATCCGGGTTAGAACTGATCTTCAGTAACCCATGTCTGTCGTAAGAGGCGACGACCGGGATCGGGTGGACAGGCTCGTTGACTTGGTTGTAGTGTTGGGAATTGGTTAAAATCTCATAATTGATGATTGGTCCATTACAACCGACCAATCATCGAAAATAATTGGTTAGCGTCATTTATCAAATGTTCCTGTTGTCTTTGTAAAAAAAAGAAGAAAAAACATGTAGTGATTATGGTTTTTCTTCAAATTAAACAAAATCCATTTGCAAATTTTGCATATTTAAAGGATTATTAGTATGTTAGGAACACAGATTTCCTGGATTCTTTAAGATAAATTCAATCATGACTTGGAACGAGCTTGTAGTGCTTATGAAATGTAAATTTAATGACGCAGACAAAACCAACCTTGTGAAAAATATTGTTGATACAAACAAGTGTTCCAAGATTGGTTGCGTTCGATTATGAGAAAACATGTTCGATTGCTTGGTCGTTTAGTAACTGCGACCAATCTTCGATTATTTCAATTAATCGGACCACCACTACTTTGTTGACACATGTCATCATATCCCAGTAGCGTAGGTTTTATGATCATGATATCAATCACTGGATTGTCTGGTCCAGACTCGATTATTTAAAGACCGTCGTCATAGATGAAATATTGCTGGGTGCAACATTAAACCACAAACAGTTACAGGTAATGACCGACAATTAATTTTCAAGGGTTTCTGAGAATGTTTTGAGGAGGCATAATAGTCATTTCTTAAAAGCAACTGCCCTTTCTGTGAAAGGTGATCGTAAAAAGCGTCCAGGCCAAACATGTTTTTCATGTCTATTTTTAGGTGCGTAACACCTGAGTTAAATTATTTACCTGTTCTTGTTTCTGTTTTCTGGCACAAATTTAATTGTTGGCCCGAAAGGATGCAGCCGTCTGTACACATTATGAAAATTAACATAAGCAGAATTCTTGAAATTCAGAAGCGGTTGTTCGGATGTTTGTGTCTGTAGC
The DNA here is from genome assembly GCF_003918875.1 of Haliotis rubra. Classification (NCBI taxonomy): domain Eukaryota; kingdom Metazoa; phylum Mollusca; class Gastropoda; order Lepetellida; family Haliotidae; genus Haliotis; species Haliotis rubra. The sequence continues at coordinate 63,581 of NW_025767142.1, forward strand.
GTCTATAAGGCTGCTGTATCTACGGGATCCGATACACGGGTGCTGTAACATACAATTACCTATACTCGGAACGCCGTACAACCCAGGGGGGAGACAGCTGGTATTTACAATGCGAGCAGTTCAGAAGAGAGTGTTTACACAGATGGGTAAGGCAGGTATGGTGCTGACGATTAATATATAGGAGAAATATGCCAACTATGACTGAAAACATCTTCACAACGTTGATGGATGGAGCAACACTAGGCCACTCTCCCCGCCAGCAGCACTGTACGTCTTGTAGATCTACCTGCAGATAAACATTTACCTTGTAACGTTATGGTTACGTCTATACTTGTCACTGAGATGAAGGGGGGTGAGGTGTAGTGAAGTGGTGTAGAGAAGTGGCGTGAGGTGTGGTGAAGTGAGGTGTTGAGAAGTTTGGTGAGATGTAGTGAAGTTGAGTGAGGTTTAGTGAAGTTGAGTGAGATGTGGTGAAGTGGGGTACGGTTTGATGAAGTGGGGTGAGGTGGGGTGAGGTGTGATTAAGTGGGGTGAGGTGTGGTGAAGTGGGGTGAGGTGAGGTGTGGTGAAGTGGGGTGAGGTGTGGTGAAGTGGGATAAGGTGTGGTGAAGTGGGGTGTGATGTGGTTAAGTGGGGTGGGGTGAAGTGGATCGCAAAAGCGTGTGCATGATAATCTATCAAGCGAGGCGCATGTGTCTGTGTGTAAGTGTGTGGTTGCTCGTCCTTGTCATAACCGACGCACATATCTAACTGACTGTCCTTGTGTCCTTAATTCCGATCGGCAGGGGGGGTTAACAAGCAAGTAGCATGTTTTAACGTCTTGCATCTCCGAGCCGACCTCAGATACCCGTAACTATCTACCGACCAAACCAGAGAGACGGTGCTCGCCACACAGAATGGTACCCAGCTGCTAGGAATCTCCAAACAACACACGTGTGTTTGGCCACAAAAAATCTTGTTTCTTATCAATTTTTCAAAGTAGTAGGTAGATTTGAAATCTGTATATCAACTTCATTGACATTCCAACCGAATGGAGGAATTAAGACGACGAGATAAGTGATGCTATACTACTGAACCTTTAAAGAGCATTCAACTACGACAGTGCAGGGGCGTAGGAACAGTTTTCAAGACGTAACCATATCTATCTTACCACAACTACAATTTCATTTTGATTTCCAATACTTTTATAAATTAGCCCCCCCGCGCTCTGAAAACCGTTCCTACGCCCCTGCAGTGTTATGTATCCCAAACGTCAAATGAAAAAACAAACATACTTCACATTCATATAAATATTCAATAACTTTCATAAAGAGACCTCAATATTTTGCCCAATTCTTAGGCTGAGCAGATCCTGTGGGCAAGAAGTGCCCTCACAGTGCCTTGTCCTGCATCACTACTGCTTTCTGTCACAATGGTGTGCCAATCGTCAAGAATTGATCACGACATAATGATTCTTGCTAGGGCAAATAACATTAAAACGTACAAATACGGATTAAGAAAAAACACGAAGTAATTCTACACCTGCGGATTCAAATAGAACATACAATTTCTTTAGAAACTTAAGAGTCCGATCGATTAAAGTGAGTTTAGTGCGTCCGGGTGAAGGCTGTTCTATTCAATTCCTGTAATGTTTTGTTTGCGACCTAATTAATTTAGTGAACATTTGTCAAATTTCATTTCATGTTTTTTCTTCCAGCATCAGAAATCCACTTACGGTAAAAAACAGTCAGAGACCGAGTCTCCATTTCCCAGTACTGAGAGGAATACAGTATTGTGTACAAAGTAGTTCAGCGAGTAGAATATACATCAATAACCATAACGACTGTTCCGTGTCGTTGAGTAGATCTTTCGAATATTCATTACAAGGAAAATGAACAATTCTAAAAACATTTTGGCTTTTTTAGTCTTCATTAGTCTTCATTAGTAAGTGAAATATGTACTAGAGAGAGTCCTTGAACAAATGATAGTTTATGAATTTGATTCAGATGTCAGCATGAAATTGACAAACAAGTAAAACGTCATATTTATCTTCCGTAATATAAAATCAACATCTGACAGATTCTGTCTTCTCTTCAGATTCAACAGTGTCTTTATGATTCAATATGGAGATCATGAAAGCTGTAACTAACTAGTGGTAACGCCTCTGGGATTTTCTTTAAATTTCTTTCAAACGAATCATACTCTCAATTTTATGTTTTAATGTCTGAATAGTGATTTAATCCATTGGACAAAGATTGAAAGGCCAACCACTTTTGGAAGTACATGTGTAAGTCTTTTAAAGTGAAAAACTCAGGGTCAAAATATACTTTCTCTTCACTTACTACAGACTGCTATTGTCCAATCCAAAAACGGGGCTTGCACACACGAAAAACAACTCAAGTAAATGCCGAACGGTTTTGCTAATTACTGAATGGCAGTGTACGTATTTATATGGGATGGTGACGTGGTTTTGTGTCACAACTGTGTAAAGCGTTCTTTCGTCACTGCGAAGGTCTGGGTTCGATTCCCTACGTGTATTTCACGTCAAGCTCGTTTTTGGCGTCCTCTGCTTTAATTTTGCAGGGGACAGAGTGAGTGAGTGAGTGAGTGAATTTAGTTTTACGCCGCACTCAGCAATATTCCAGCTATATGGCGGCGGTCTGTATATAATCGAGTCTCGACCAGACAATCCAGTGATCAACAGCATGAGCACCGATCTACGCAATTGGGAACCGATGACATGTGTCAACCAAGTCAGCGAGCCTGACCATCCGACCCATAGTTAATTTTGCTGGAATAATAACAGCAGCGTAAAAAATCATAGTCACATACTCACTCATATGTGTGTATACGATTCGTAATGTCAGATTAAGTATTTAAGAATCGTTGGGATGGTCCAGTGGTGTCCGTTATCGCTCGAGACACCAAAGGTTCTACTACCAACATGATTACAATGTGCGAGGACAAGTCATGACATCCAGCGTTGTGCCAATGCCGTGATAATGTTGACAAGCACACTCGTTTCCATCACATAAAAGCTAGGAACATTAGCGAAAGACGAGCAGTTAATATCTCTGTGTTAATATCTCTCTGTTAATATTTGAAGGCAATGAGAAACAGATATTCGATCTTTTCGAGAAACACCTTATGACCTTTCGAGAGGCAGAAAAACGGGTTAATTTAAGAAGAGCCTGGAGTTACCGGTGCTTTTTAATTGTGTTCCAAGGTTTTCAATTCGTTCAATTGGAAGACTTTGTGGTTTTCGTTGCAGGCTTAACACAGATTTACTGCTACGGAATGTATTGGGTTTGAGTAACAAAGCCCCACACAGCCTTGGGCTACTTATTTGATGACGGGGTGAAATTCCGAGTTTATCAAACACATAACATCAACATCAGCTTCGCGTTCGGTTAAAATAGCCATATTCTACTTTTTCATTGTTATTTCAAATAAATATGTCTCATGCCATGGAATCTGGACTAAAGTTAACTAGAAATATAATTATAGCATTAAAATATACAAATTCTACAAAATACAACATAAAAATCCAGATGGAGTCCACAATTGTAAATTTCAGAGCTATTTATTCACGAAGGTCTGGAAAACACACTTCACGATATCGTCCACAGGGCGAAACACATAAAGCAAACGTTATTCATAATCTGGGTCCCGATCCACAAAGCTGTCGTAACGTTACGATCCATCGTAAGTCTATACTTTACCATAGGCTAACGAATGACACAGTGCTACGAACGCTTTGTGAATCGGGACCCTGATTTCGTTCCAGAAGGGTTAACTTTTCACAGTTCCCATGCGTATTTTCGTGACATCAGACTGGAGTTCTACGCAAATTGTTTCTCGTTCGTGAAAATATGTTGGACGCCCCGTGACACACACCATGTTGCTGAACCTGTCAGTGTTCTGTTCTGTTCGTTCCGTTAACGTTGCATGGAGAATGTTTGGGTAGGACTGCCTAGCCACTGACCCGCCACACTGGGGCGGTTGTACCGCAAACCTTGGACTTGCACAAGTCTATAAGGTATTAATTAATAGTTTAAACGATAATAGGGCCCGTAAGTAGGTCACGGCACTTCGCGAGACCTTAGTACTACCGGTGACAAACAACGTACACTTGGTCCGGTCTACTAAAGTCATATTATATCGCGCAATTTGGAACCAGAACAAGTTCTTGTATTATACGCTTGTCTGGTACCGGAAGAAACCTGGGTCCCGTCTTGCATATCGCAAGTTTGCACGCGCAAGGGGAGCCGGAAACCAGTTTAGTACCGGGAGTAGCGCCTCGCGAAACTTACAGGCTCTATTTCTAAAAAATATTAATATCCCTCAAACAGACTGGCGCCCTTAGATGTATAGTTATCTTATCTAGACTTAAAGGATAGAATTAGTATACACCCATGGGCTTAGCATTCAATACAACCTTGACGCAAGGCTACACAGACCTAGACTCGGTGCGATGCCAAGAGGATCTTTTGGAAAGATTTCTCGTTGGCTTAGACGGTTTAATGATGAGGAAGGTACAACATAAATACTGGAAGCCACTCCAAGGATACCTCTGAACCTCTTTCGTTCAGACCCATCATGAACACATTTTCTTGTTGCTTCAGAAGGAACAAGCGACGTTCCTCAAACAGATGCGACGTTGTGTATTGGCAGCTGTGCACACGTTGTTTCCTACCAGTCTTCGGTTGGTCAGGAATATCTGATAATCCGCCAACTTCAGAAGGTATGATAATTCCCTTTTGACATTTTCGCACCGGGAAGTGTGTCGAAACAGTGGCGCGCTAATTACTCCGGCTGTAGCATGAGCCGCGAGTATCGCGTGTGTAGTATCAACCGCGAGGTCCTGTGCAGTGTTCCCCGCGAGTATGCCTCAGGTCCGAATGTACAGACTATTATGAACACACGCGCTTATTAGCGCGGAATTATCCTCAAGACTCCATCATAATTATACTTGGGCAATATCTCTGTTTGGTGTGTTTGTATGACTGTAGCGGAAAATCCAAAGAATGCGGATCCCACGTTGAGGTTATAAGTGCCAGTATATGTAACAAAACCCAAGACAGGAATCTAAGGCAACTGCCCATCAGTCACTCTGGGAGGGTGACTCAACGCTGCTGTTGGCAATGTCATTGCAACATCCCAGTTGGGTCACCTATAGAACTGGCCTAACTGTTTGTACCGAGTCGGTGGTGTAGCCTAGTGGTTATAGCGTCTGCTCGTCTCGCTGAAGACCCTGGTTCGATTCTCCACATGGGTACAATATGTGAAGCCCAATTCTGGTGTCTTTGTCGTGATATTGCTTAAAGGGGCGTAAAACCATACTCACTTACCCACTGTTTGTACCAGTGTTGGGAATCGCATGCCTCGTGCATCTACCACTTGACCATCTACCACTTGACCACAAGCATTCCCTTTGCAGTTTATTGCTCTAATCGCTCAATCTCTGAAAACATAATCTTTTGATAGAAACAAGTGAATACAAGGCATGTAAACCAAAAAAAAGCCCCAGCGAAAGGGGAGATTCAGAAAATAAAAAAATGTAGACTTGCTTCATTAAAGATAAAGCTTTGTCTGTCTGTCTGTCTGTCTGTGTGTATGTATGTATGTATGTATGTATGTATGTATGTATGTATGTATGTATGTATGTATGTATGTATGTATGTATGTATGTATGTATGTATGTATGTATGTATGTATGTATGTATGTATGTATGTATGTCTGTCTGTACTTTTTTGGGGGTCCCCAGCACTGTATATCTTAGCCGAAATGCCTATAACGAACTACGGTTATTACGAACTGAACTCAGTAGTCTGTTTGAGTTTGTGACAACCATAGTTTACTGTATGTTAATTTCAGAGACAAAATGTTAGTCAGAACATTTGACCCACGACAGTCGCGGCTCTTTGTGGGACGGGCCCCAGCGAACGAATGTGCATTATCATTGTGAGTGAGTATAGTTTTACGCCGCTTTTAGCAATAACCCAGCAATATCATGGGGGGAACACCAGACATTTACTTCACCCATGTGAGGAATCGAACCCGGTTCTTCGGCGTGACGAGCGAACGCTTTAACCACTAGGCTACCCCTGCATTGTAATAGGATCTGCCCTATGTGCACTGCACTTTGTACTGTACTAGAATAACCTTGGTATTAAACAGCTGATGTCATTTTCGTCATGTACAGCACGTCAATGCAATGCTGATTATACCTCAGCATTAACCTGTTTAAACAGCGTAATGTGATTTTGAAACAAAGTCATGGCGCTGACGGATCTCTAGGTAATGACATCGTCTGGAACACAAACCCGCAAATATGCAAGCTTCAACAGAGGTAAATTCGTCTGTATCAGCTTCGGCGTCAAGGTCGGGTTTGAAATGTCAAAGGTGACCTTTCGCTTTCTTTTTTCAACGAATGGTGCATGTTCTTCTGTAGTTTTTAAAAATCCAATTACATCCAGGAACCCGTGTGTTAGCATGGGTTATTCATATAAATGACATCTCATTGGCTGATCGCGTCACGCGCTTCGGCATGAAGTCTCGTTTCATCTCGTGAGACCAATTACGATAACAGCAAGTCAAAGAAGCGAACCCTTCCACGCTACAAGTGTCTGCGCCATCAAAGCCCTGACTTGTAGCTAAATGTAGACCACTGTTAGAAGGCAACTTCCAGGTTTCCAATTAAGATATTCTTTAATTTCCATTGCTGCGGTGACTTCTGGGGACCCGCTGTGACGGAGGCTAAATTGAGGGCTTAGCGTCTGGGGACAGAGTCAGTCGACAGTGTGGAACTGGACCTCGTACAGACGCAAACTGTGTGTCTTGTCTCCAGTCTGAAGTGTCAGAAGCGTCTAAAACGTAACAAGGTGATCGTTTCAAATTTGGACAGTTAATCCTCAAGCACATGAGTTAAGGCTTAATGAAGCGGGCCGGTGGGGTAGCCTAGTGGTTAAAGCGTTCGCTCGTCACGCCGAAGACCCGGGTTCGATTCCCCACGTGGGTACAATGTGTGAAGCCCATTTCTGGTGTCCCCCGCCGTGATATTGCTGGAATATTGCTAAAAGCGGCGTAAAACTAAAGTCACTCACTCACTCACTTAATGAAGGAGTTGAAGGGTAGCCCTTACCTTACATGAGTACGCCCATTTCTGGAATATTGCTAAAAGCGGTGTAAAATTGAATTCATTCACTCACTCAAGTTTACGTATTTCTTATTACTGATGTTTCTGAGGTGATGGAGATAGAGGACTGATTGGGCACAATGGTCTTCAACTGTAGATAATACCTGTTCTGCGAACTCCATGCACTTGGGCACTTGTGTTTTTTCTTTCCTTGATTGCCCCTAACAGTATCATAGGTCTTTGAGTGTCAGGCAGACCTCGTGTTCTTTAATTTACGAACACGTATACCCCTCCCACTTCTGCTGCAGCTACCACTACTACTATTACAACCACAACTACTACTTCCATTACTATTACTAGGGCGGTGGAGTAGCCTAGTGGTTAAAGCGTACGCCCGTCACGCCGAAGACCCTGGTTCGATTCTCCATATGGGTACTATGTGTGAAGCCCATTTCTGGTGTCCCCCTCCTTGATATAGCTGAATATTGTTAAAAGCGGCGTAAAACTGAACTCACTCACTCATTACTACTACTACAACTACTAGTAATGCTCTTATAGCTACCACCACACTACTTCTTCCACTACTGCTACTACTACGACTGCTACTGCTTCTACTACTACTATTACTAATTGCGCAGACCGATGTTCATGCTGTTGATCACTGGATTGTCTGGTCCAGACTCAATTATTTACAGACCCCCGCCATATAGCTGGAATATTGCTGAGTGCGGCGTAAAACTAAACTCATTCACGCACTTCTTATACTACCTATGCTTCTGCTACTATTACACATATACACACTGTGTACTCCTTCTACTTCTACTACCACCCGTGAAGGTCCGGGTTAGAATATTGATCTTCAGTAACCCATGCATGTCTTACGAGGCGACTAACGGGATCGGGTGGTCAGGCTCGCTGGCTTGGTTGACACATGTCATCGGTTCCCAATTGCGTAGATCGATGCTCATGCTGTTGATCACTGGATTGTCTGGTCCACTACTACTACCACCACTACTACCACTACCACTACCACTACCACCACATGTATGTATGTATGTATGTATGTATGTATGTATGTATGTATGTATGTATGTACCACTACCACTACTACTACCACTACCACTACCACTACCACCACATGTATGTATGTATGTATGTATGTATGTATGTATGTATGTATGTATGTATGTACCACTACCACTACTACTACCACCACCACTACTACTACCACCACCACTACTACTACCACCACCACTACAACTACACATATAAAACACCTTGTATCCACTACGCACCTAAACGCCACTAACATCCGCAACATATCCAGATCAAAACGTCGTTACACGCCGTCACTGATGCCCACCTTATCACTATGTAGTTCCCCTGCACCTAGGAACCCCACACCACAAGCATGCCTGGCATGCCTTGGTCAGCTATCAGGATAACCTAGATATCTCCGTACTCCGTATCAGCATCAACTCCACCGACAACCTCACCAACCACTACCTGCTGACACAACATTACCAGTACACTTGTACTTGTATGAGGAACCGACTATTTGATAAGGAAGAGGGTTTCTATGAGTGTCAACTTCTTTATCACGAGGAAGACAACGTTTTGGGGTATATCCTTACTCCTTTATCAGGTGAATGAATGGTATGGGACAGATACGACTATTTAACTCATGCTATTTTTTTAAATTGGTTAAACCCACAATCACGACTTGGTGCAGACAACCAAAGATCGTTAATCAGTTCGAATCTGAGTGAGTGTGTGAGTGAGTGAGTGAATTTAGTTTTACGCCGCGTTTAGCAATATTCCAGCAATATCACGGCGGGAGACACCAGAATCGGGCTTCACGTGTTGTGCCCATGTGGGGAATCGAACCCGGGTCTTCGGCGTGACGAGCGGACGCTTTAGCCACGAGACTACCCCACCGCCCTATTCGAATCTGAGATCCCAACGTCTTTGCAACAGTGGCACTTGTATTCTACTGGGAAAAAAGTAGATATGAGGGTTTATCCATTTCCTTCCCTGAGTGAGCGAATGTTACAAGTCCACACTTCATCGTGGCTTGGGGGCGGTGGGGCAGCCTAGGGGTTAAAGCACTCACTCACTCACTCACTCACTCACTCACTCACTCACTCACTCACTCACTCACTCACTCACTCACTCACTCACTCACTCACTCACTCACTCACTCACTCCTCACTCACTCACTCACTCACTCACTCACTCACTCACTCACTCACTCACTCACTCACTCACTCACTCACTCACTCACTCACTCACTCACTCACTCACTCACTCACTCACTCACTCACTCACTCACTCACTCACTCACTCACTCACTCACTCAGATTCGAACTGATTAACGATCTTTGGATGTTTGCACCAAGTCGTGTTAGTGGGTCACTCACTCGTGGCCAACAATCCACAATGGATTCTCTAGTTTCACTACTTCACATGAATGTTGCATTACTCCAAGTCCCACGTAATATGGGTCATGACCCGTACACAAATATTGTTCAATTGCCTATCTAGAAATCAGCTTCAATGTAAGTATGTATATATATAAGGGAATATACAATCAATTGTCGAGGTATCACATAAGTAATTTATTTTATTTACGGAACAAACCGAAAGGACCCGAATCTGGAGATTTCAGACTTCCTTGATGATGTACCATATCTCGGCGGCCCAGCGGCAAAATCCCCACTTATAAACACACTACCGATGTGTCTGTTTGGATAATCTCCGTACAATGACGTACTGTACGCCTAGCATTTAGTGTATTTCATCTCCCGTATGCATTATGGATATTTATTTTGTGAAAATCATCTCACATTTAAAGCTAAAAGCTTTCAAGTGACAGTAAATGGCCACGATTTCCTATTTTTGACGTTATTTATAGTTTTGTCTAATGGAATTACGGAACCACATTGTTGGACATTAAAAATACGGATATGCTGGAAAGAGATTAGTAATTTATCACAGAAAGTCATCTTATGCATCATCCGATTGCAGAGTTTTATGCTTCCTGAGTGTATGGGCAATCAGTTCGCCAAGACATACCAAGGATTGCTTTTAGTTGTGGATGCAAATGTATTCGTCTCAGTGATGGCGCATTGAGTTCATCAGTTCCTTGTTAACAATCGTGGTTAAAATGTTTTCTGAGAAATCGAAAACGTGTATACATATTTCTTTCTTAATGGAATCGTGATTATTCTATTAGTCGTAGAACAATATAGATTCACTTAATTTGTTTACGTCTCTTGAACATTATCTGTTTTATACATATTTTGAGATGCGCAGTTTATACCCTTCGGTGCACAAATGAGGGTAAAAAATTGATGACTGGGTTGAAATTAGGGCCTAAATAAGAGCATATTCTACTTTGTGTTGGTTTACATGTACTTCCTTTCTGTTTTATTCGTTTTTGTTTTGTTTTGTTGTTTTTCGCTGGTTTTATTTTGGTATTTACTATATATTTATTGTATATCATTTGTTTTTGAAGGGGTTGAGGTGAGGTGGTTGGTTTGGTTTTGTTGCACTTTCTGTTACAACTATACTGACGTTCACAAGAAATACACCTGGTGTGTGGGGACTATTCCCATTAAAACCATAAATATTTCGCTAGCAATGCTGTAACTGGGTACAATATCTGGTGTTTTGGAAACACTTGCACAATGTTTGTGACAAGGCAGAATCAAAACACTTTTTAAAATATTAATGCTGTTTTAAAGAAAACATTTTACCAAAGAATCAGGTGACTGTGTACTTTCTTTTGAACGTCAGTTTATAAGTTTACTAGGAACCTGTTCTTGTATGAAATTGGTATGAGACCAAAAAACTACAAAGAAATGTTGTACGCTTTGCAGCTGTACTTTAAAATAGGAGAAGTTTAAAACTCAATACACATTTCTGCAAAGGAAATACAATGGCACAAAAGAAAGTGACAGTAGAAATACAATGACACAAAAGAAAGTGACAGTAGAAATACAATGGCACAAAAGAAAGTGACAGTAGAAATACAATGGCACAAAAGAAAGTGACAGTAGAAATACAATGGCACAAAAGAAAGTGACAGTAGAAATACAATGGCACAAAAGAAAGTGACAGTAGAAATACAATGACACAAAAGAAAGTGACAGCAGAAATACAATGGCACAAAAGAAAGTGACAGTAGAAATACAATGACACGAAAGAGAGTGACAGTAGAAATACAATGGCACAGAAAGTGACAGTAGAAATACAATGACACAAAGAAAGTGACAGTAGAAATACAATGACACAAAAGAAAGTGACAGTAGAAATACAATGACACGAAAGAAAGTGACAGTAGAAATACAATGACACGAAAGAAAGTGACAGTAGAAATACAATGGCACGAAAGAAAGTGACAGTAGAAATGCAATGGCACAAAAGAAAGTGACAGCAGAAATGCAATGGCACAAAAGAAAGTGACAGTAAAAATACAATGACACAAAAGAAAGTAACAGTAGAAAGACAATGGCATAAATGAAGGTGACAATAGAAATACGTACAATGGCACAAAAGAAAGTGACAGTAGAAATACAATGGCACAAAAGAAAGTAACAGTAGAAATACAATGACACAAAAGAAAGTGACAGTAGAAATACAATGGCACAAAAAAAGTGACAGTAGAAATACAATGACACGAAAGAAAGTGACAGTAGAAATACAATGACACGAAAGAAAGTGACAGTAGAAATGCAATGGCACAAAAGAAAGTGACAGCAGAAATGCAATGGCACAAAAGAAAGTGACAGTAGAAATACAATGACACAAAAGAAAGTAACAGTAGAAAGACAAAGACACGAAAGAAAGTGACAGTAGAAATACAATGGCACAAAAGAAAGTGATAGTAGAAATACAATGGCATAAAAGAAAGTGACAGTAGAAATACAATGACACGAAAGAAAGTGACAGTAGAAATACAATGGCATAAATGAAGGTGACAGTAGAAATACAATGGCATAAAAGAAAGTGACAGTAGAAATACAATGACACGAAAGAAAGTGACAGTAGAAATACAATGGCATAAAAGAAAGTGACAGTAGAAATACAATGGCACAAAAGAAAGTGACAGTAGAAATACAATGGCATAAATGAAGGTGACAGTAGAAATACAATGGCATAAAAGAAAGTGACAGTAGAAATACAATGACACAAAAGAAAGTGACAGCAGAAATACAATGACACGAAAGAAAGTGACAGTAGAAATACAATGGCACAAAAGAAAGTGACAGTAGAAATACAATGACACGAAAGAAAGTGACAGTAGAAATACAATGACACGAAAGAAAGTGACAGTAGAAATACAATGACACAAAAGAAAGTGACAGTAGAAATACAATGACACGAAAGAAAGTGACAGTAGAAATACAATGACACGAAAGAAAGTGACAGTAGAAATGCAATGGCACAAAAGAAAGTGACAGTAGAAATACAATGACACAAAAGAAAGTAACAGTAGAAAGACAATGGCATAAATGAAGGTGACAGTAGAAATACGTACAATGGCACAAAAGAAAGTAACAGTAGAAATACAATGACACAAAAGAAAGTGACAGTAGAAAGACAATGGCATAATGAAAGTGACAGTAGAAATACAATGACACAAAAGAAAGTAACAGTAGAAATACAATGACACAAAAGAAAGTGACAGTAGAAATACAATGACACAAAAGAAAGTGACAGTAGAAATACGACACAAAAGAAAGTGACAGTAGAAATACAATGACACGAAAGAAAGTGACAGTAGAAATACAATGACACGAAAGAAAGTGACAGTAGAAATGCAATGGCACAAAAGAAAGTGACAGCAGAAATGCAATGGCACAAAAGAAAGTGACAGTAGAAAGACAATGGCATAATGAAAGTGACAGCAGAAATGCAATGGCACAAAAGAAAGTAACAGTAGAAATACAATGGCACAAAAGAAAGTGACAGCAGAAAGACAATGGCACAAAAGAAAGTAACAGTAGAAAGACAATGGCATAAATGAAGGTGACAGTAGAAATACGTACAATGGCACAAAAGAAAGTGACAGTAGAAATACAATGGCACAAAAGAAAGTGACAGTAGAAATACAATGGCACAAAGGAAAGTGACAGATGCGCAGTTTCCCCTTCGGTGCACAAATGAGGGTAAAAAATTGATGATTGGGCTGAAATTAGGGCCTTAATTAGAGCATATTTAGCTTTGTTTTGGTTTACTTCCTTTTTGTTTTATTCGTTTGTTTTGTTTTGTCTTGGTTGGTTATATTTTGGTACTTACTATATATTTATTGTATTTCATTTGTTTTGGACGGGGGTGGGGTGAGGTGGTTGTTTTGGTTTTGTTATACTTTCTGTTACAAGTATAAGTATACTAGGAATCTTTTCTTACAAGAAATTGGTATGAGACCAACAAACAGCAAAATAATGCTGTACCTATTACAATTGTATTTTAAATAGAAGTTTAAAAATCAATACACATTTCTGCAAAGGAAATACAATGGCACGAAAGAAAGTGACAGTAGAAATACAATGGAAATATAGATACAATGGCAGTATAATAATACAGGTCAGGGTTGGTAAGGAAGACTACGGGAACAGTCCGACGATGTACGTGTGTTACGGAAACGTCCGAGTAGTTCCGAATGGGAAACAACAGCCATAACCACAAGCTGGCGTCAGTTTTCCAGAATGTCAACAGTAACACGCGTACTTACCAAATGCCATGTCTTCTTAACGTGCTACAAATGTAGATTGGAGTTTATCAGTTTCAAACACTGCTATCTTGGACAAACACCATGTGCGACTTGACCGGGGTCAGCGACAAGATACCAGCTTGGGGCGCGTTGCTGTGAAGTACATGTCATAAGCTTGAATGCTTGACCAACAGTGTGTAAATCTCACCAGTTCATCTTAAGGTGCCCAAGATGTCTTTCTACCAAGTAAATCTTATTAGCTTGAATGCTTGACCAAACGTTTTTACCTCTTACCAGTCCATCGTACTTGACGGCCTTCTGCGAAGTAAATCTTATTAGCTTGAATGCTTGACCAAACGTGTGTACCTCTTACCAGTTCATCGCTTTGTTAGTTAAATCATACTATAGTATACTCATGTCAATAATGGTTGTCACACCCTTCAATTTTTTTAATTGGAGAGGGGGTGTGGGGTTGGGGTGTGAGGTATGTGTGGGGTTGGGGTGGGAGGGGGTGACAACCATTATTGGCATGAGTATATATTGAAATTAATGGTAGGTGTCTATATACAAGTGCAATTAAACCTAGTATTGCTATGAAGTACTTATCTGGGAAAGATTCTGTGATCATTTGCCTTATATTTTCTTGCTCAAAACAACTACCCATTAAAATGTCATGTTTTTGTCGCTTACAGTATTTTGATCCAATATAATGAACATTAAATGAAAACATAACTCTTGTTTTGGATTGGTAAACATATCTGAATGAAAGCTATTTTTTAGATTTGAAAATAAACATTCTTGTGTATAAAATCGTGTCTTTTTCATATCTGTTCGGTTTTCGGATCCGCTTATATTCATCTGTTTCAAGAAAATTGTGCACGATTCACCTTTGATATTTCCCCAACACACGCAGCGCAGGTATTCCTGGCGCATTTATCCGGTAAAACCACCGCAAACAGGCACTTGACACACGCGACATGGTACTGGTCTATGACGCTGGTGGTGATTAGACAAGAAAGCGAGGGCTCACGAAGGCTCTAATCTGACACGAGATCCAGCGGGATTAGACAAGACACTTCCAGATCCTACAGTCCTTGACACAGCTGGCGACGTTGCTAAATCCAATGCTGTCACAGACTATGTGGCGTTATATCCCCTTCCCCCAACCAGGTCCCCCGACCAGCCGTACATTGCCGTCTTCTCCAACACCGAACTATGACGGATGTCCGGGTGGTTAAAGCGCTTGCTCGGCACGCCGAGGACGGGGTTCGACTCCCAGTATAGATAAATGTTGATATGCAAAATATCTTGCTGTGGTGTGACGGACATATTGCCTCAGCCCTACATGTCACACACCACAATTAAACATCTTTTACTTCCTTTCTGATCTCAATCTCTAATAATCTGTTTCCACTTTCAGTCTGATTATTTTAGACTAAGACATTTTATCTCGTTTCTTTAACTTTGCCTTATTGTTTCATTATCTTTTGAAATAATCATAATGGACACCCCATCCCCAATACACACACACCTCACATATCTCCCACACACACGTACGTACACCCACATACCTAAACACGCCCATACCCACGTGAACACACACATACACTCAATCACTCACTCACTCAACTCTTGACTTGACTACTCATACCACCGCTCACTCAAATGTTCACTCAACTGCTCACTTGACCACTCAACTATTCAATCACTCAGCTACTCGCTCAAGTACTAATTCAACCAGTCACCCAACTACTAATTCAACTACCCACTCAACCACTCACTCAACTATTTATTCAGTCAATCATTCACTTTTTCACTAAACCACTCAACTATTCACTCGACCAACCATTCAGTTTTTCACTCACTCAATCACTCAGCTACTCATTCAACCGCTCACCCAACTACTAACTCAACTACTAATTCAAGTACCCACTCAACCATTCACTCAGCCAATCATTCAGTTGTCCACTCAACCACTGAACTATTCATTCAGGCAATCATTCAGCTTTTCACTCAACCTCTCACTCACCCACTCAACTATTCACTCAGCTACTCATTCTGGCACTCACTCAACCACTCACCAAACTACTAACTCATCTACTAACTCACGTACCCTGTCAACTATTCATTCAACTATTCACTCAACCAACTAACCACCTGTGCTATTAACTAACTTTTAATGTGTGAAGCCATGTCTGGCAGCCGCCGTGATATTACTAAATACGGCGTAAAACCACACTCACTCAATCACTCATGAATATTACCGTAGCAATCAACCAATCGCCACCAGCATTGTATATAATTACTAAATCAAATTCAGACCTTAATTAGCTCAGCTATCAAACCCCTCTTAGATTACACCCTTCTTCTCTCCCTCCAACTCCCAAACGCCCCCCTCAATTCCCCGCGTCTTTCTGTTCCGACATTTTCACTGAGGCTAATTAAATGATCGTGCACATTAGAGTGAGCTCTCAACTCCTCCCGTCCCCCACCACCTGTTTCATGGAGCGAATCTCAACAATATCACTACTGCAGGTACACGCTGTCGCTGTCTCAGATTGCTTCTTTAGCTCGGTTAGCTTTTACTGAAAACAACTTGATCGATGAGCTGTGTTTTTGTTCGAATTGAATCCCTGCGATGCCTCGAGATGACAGCGTTTGGCTTACGTTTCCGACAGTGCTGCCAGAAATCGCAGCGAAGGTGCGAACACTGCCATCCAATGTGACAAGTTATATACATCACGGCGTTCCCTCTCGGGGATTTGTGAGTGAGTGAGTGAGTGAGTATGGTTTTATGCCGATTTTAGCAATATTCCAGCAATATCACGACAGGGGACACCAGAAATGGGCTTCACACATTGTCCGGGTCTTCGGCGTGACGAGTGAACTCTTCCACCTCTAGTCTACCCCACAGCCCCATCTAGGGGATTAGTGTTTTAATGGAAGACGGTAATATCAGTTGGTCACAATGGCGGTTGGTTGTTTCATGTTCAACAGGGGGACTGGTGTTTCAGAAGTCGAAAGCATGGTTTCAGTGTTTTGTCTGTCAGTTAGGTTTGATTTGGTTCAGTTAACCCTTGTTATCCACAAAGTTTGTTCTATACTCATGCCAATAATGGTTGTCACCCCTCCCCGACCCAACCCCACACACCTCACACCTCCCACCCCTCTCCACTAAAAAATTGAAGGGATGACAAACATTATTGGCATGAGTATATATTGTACTTCCCAACTTCTAAAATGCCACTCAAAGAAGTTAACCCTTGGTTTGACACCGTCATTATTATGTCCTACAATAATTTGAAACTGGTGTGGCACTCTGGAACACTGTTACAGTTCAAAGCGAGACTACGTTAGTTTAAACCTAACGTCGCAAGAACAATCTTTCAATCATATACCAACGACAAAGCAGGAAACTCAAATCACTCACTCACTCCATATTTCTCATATCTATTGTAAAATACTGGCTAATATAATGTGTAAATTATTAAGACATAGATCTTGCATCTCTCTCCTGTCAAGCGTATACCTTATGCTGATCACCAGAACCGAAGCTCACAATATCAACCATTGGTTTCTTCTGGTCGGCCCCCTTATGACACTATGCAGAACTTTTACTTTGATATTTATATGTTCATCTTACATGTACTCCACCCGTTCACTCATATACTCCATACCTATCCCCAACCCTCAGCCCAAGTAGTGATCCTCTGAGACAGAAATGTATTTTCTGGGAAACAAATTTTGCGCGCTTCATTGACGGTTCAGTACAGGTGAAAATAGGCCTAGGTGTTACCAGAAATGACGTCACAAACCTTGTATTGACGTCATGCTGATATGTATCTAACAGTCTTCAAAGAGTTGCAATGCAAATATTTTGGTAAGTGGGAGTTGGGTATTGTTTGACAGTCTTGAACACTGCTAACCTATTAATGTATCTGGATACAACAATGTGTTACTTAAACCATCCTTGTTAATACCCTTGGTAAATGTCAGTTCCATGAGAACAAATAACGCTCCACAACGGTGTACGTATGATCGTGTGATCGATGAAATAGATGGAGTCACTTTTGACTCCATTCGGGTTTTAATTAAGGCGAACTCATATCAGAAATGCCTATGTTCAAATCGATTGACAATACGATAGAGTACGAACAAATGTTCTGACAGATTCGATTAGCTTTCTCCATTACCCTAAATCCATGGTCGACTGAATCAAGCAAACATTGACCCGGATAATCCCACTCGTCGACCTATTGTGCAGCATGAAGTAACACTACTTATTTACAAACTAGATTGTCGTCTTTGCACCTCATCGAAACGGTTGTTTGCTTTGTAGCCTCCAAAGCGCTTCCTCCTTAGCGACTAAGCTCCCTGTGCGGAGCCTAGACCGATGTGAAGGTATCTGGTTGTAGCCTAGTTCAACCTGCAGAGTGTGAGGAGGTATGTTAGCGCACAGTCGATAGTGGAAGCTGCGAGCGGCGAGTCAGAGCCTTGATCGCACACTAGGCTGGACTTACTGGATTGCAGCAGACGACAGTTGGAGTAGCAGACGATATCCGGTGGAGGAGCAGACGACATGGCGGTTACACCATGTGAGATGATGATGTAGTCTGTGAACATGTCTCGTGAGCGCACCATTGTTGTCACACATGCAGTATGTATGCACATGCACGTGCATTTTATTTATTTCATTTTCGTTTTATTGTCACAGGTGTTGATGGGATGTTTGATTAATCTCAGTTTTGCATTCTACTTTGTTTCGTCAAAAGCCTGTTCATGCAATCATTTCAGTTTATTTATTGTCAATTTTGGTTGTATTATTTGCAAGTATCATATACACGTTTGTGTCAATAATATACCATATATTTTTGCATTATTCTGGACGTTACATCAATAAACACTTCTAACCCTACACTTGCCATGATAGAAGTACTGGGGTAATCGTTAACACGTTTACCAGGTGTGTAAGGGTTGTTTTATATATAGACTTTCTCCTTCAGCCATAACGATAATTGCCTCTCTGGCTAACCTAGTGCCGACCTTTATTAAAAAATATATCAACGCTCCCGAGATACTTCCCCAGATTGACATATCGCACCTTCTACTAGCATGGACACCTGGACACATAGTCACGTCCCACATGCATTGTAATGCATATATGCATAGAGCTACATTATCATTTTGCCATTTCCATGTGATCTTTGTACTGTTCCTCCTAATTCATCTTTAAAAGATGAGCTTATTACCAATAGTTGAAGTCTGTATTATTGAAATGTCATGCTTTCCAGAGCTGCCTTGCGTGTTTTGCCTAATTCGTTATACCATTTGCATAAGATAAAATATTTGTGTTGGAACTATTCAATCATTTGAAGCAAAGATAAACCAGGTTAATTTGAACTTCCTAAATGACGCTTACGATGGTACAGAAGTATGTCCGGCATTTGTTAAGCGTGTTGTGACAGTGTGGTTCAAACTCATTACATTATTTACAAAGCTAAATGAATGCAACGTCAATAAAACAATCAATCAGCAGTTTACCCTGTTTCTTCCCAAAACTCACTTCAGACCAGCTGAACAAATTTAGTGCATGGGAATTAAATCCGAAGACTTTTCGAAATTCTAATGAAAAAGAAAAGCAATTTAGAAGATTGAAACGCCACATCGTAAACTGAAAATAGTCACCACTTCTCAAATTGTTTCCGTTTTCTGAGCTTGTTCTGGGATACGTGTTTGTCATCTGAACGTCATCGCCTAGCCTGTGTCACAGTCCCTGAACCACATTATTTTCACTACAGCCTGGCCCTCCTGCAATGCTATATAAAACACTATATGAAGAAAGTCTAGATTTACCCAGGTTCACTAGGGTGGTGGGGTAGCGTTATGGTTAAAGCGTTAGCTCGTCACGCCGAAGATCCGGGTTCGATTCCACACATTGGTACAATGTGTGAAGCCCATTTCTGATATTGATGGAATATTGCTTAAAGCGGTGTAAAACTACACTCATTCCCCAGATTCACAGGGGCTCCTTGACAATTTAAATTGGATTATTTAACTATCAGAATTTTATATATTTCGAGAGTGAACGTTAGTCTAGTCAGAGCCAGAAGCACACACCCCTCCACACCCCTCCCACACACCA
Source organism: Haliotis rubra (assembly GCF_003918875.1). Lineage (NCBI taxonomy): Eukaryota > Metazoa > Mollusca > Gastropoda > Lepetellida > Haliotidae > Haliotis > Haliotis rubra. The sequence goes on from NW_025767142.1 coordinate 83,559, forward strand.
TTCCCACATACCGCCATACGCGTAACACAGTGTCATCTACAGGCTCTGTTATCTTTGTCCGGCGTTCTGTCCCACACGAGTTCGAGGTGTGAAGCACGTTACGTTGCCCCCGCGTTGAAGTGGAAGTAATTGTAGCGTTACGTTTGACGTTAACAACACGCTCCAGCCCACTCGCTCTCCCAGACCACACCCTGGTGTATTTCCCGCAGTCAAGTCACTTAGACTCAACTTTGAAATATCAATCTTTGTCAAAGCAAGTATCACATTTCCATGTTAGCGTGTCATGATCATCTTTTAGCATTCCAACATATGCCGAAGTGCAGATCTCTTATATTAATGCCAAGTACCCTGTAAAAATTTTAATGTGATCTGTTAACGTGGAATTTGCAAAAAGCAATACACCGCTCACTATTTTGTGATCTGTTGATGTGGAATTTGTAGAAAGCTATAATACCGCGCACTTCATGAATAACACATAAACAAGATTCGCAATGTAATTTAGGAATTTTGTAGTGCACAAGTCGATAAATATGATCCACTGTAAGTCTAAGCTTGATCCACCCCAGTAACCTATTGGCATGAATGAACAGCTGTGATCTGGGATCACCCTAACCTACACAGTATTTCATATATAGTATGACCAGAAATTATTGAGAATTTTAGGAATATGTTTAAATGGATTTCTAGTATAAACAACCTTGACCAGCTATCAAGTGCTTGGTTTCATTCAAGAGAGACAACTCCGTTAATCCTTTTTCATTAGTTTGTGAAGAGTTATCCCTGTTTGTTTACTTGCTAGCAGACGACATTTTCAGTGATCCTCAGTATGGATGATTTAGAGAAGAGAAAGTTGATTTAAGAGTATTATAACAAGGACTTCAGGTCAACTAAAGTGATTTCAAGTAGAACAGGCATGACTTTGTCCACTGTTTATCGTGTTTTGAAAAATATTGCAAATGGATATGGAATTGAGCACCAGGGAGGCGCAGGTAGGCCCAGAAAATTGACTGTCGGTGACAGGAGGCGGCTTGGTATTCTTGTTTCTAACAACAAACGAAGGAGTTTAGAAAACTTAAGGCTGGATATGATTGTTAGAGGAACTGTGGCTGTCTGTAAGGAGACAATTAGAACTGAGCTGCATGCAATGGGTTGGCAGAAAAGTCGAGGAATTCCATCACCGATCATGAAACCTGAACAAAAGGAGCGAAGGTTGAACTGGTGCTTACAGCATAGAAATTTTAACTGGGACAATGGGATTTTCTCAGATGAAAGTTCTGTGTGACTGTTTCCTAATACACTGAAATTCTGGACCAAACAAACTGAAAAACCTTTGTATCAGCGCCCAAAGTACAGTCCGAAATTTAACATGTGGGGTGGCATATTTGTGTTAGGGGCAACGCCCCTCTGTGTATTTGCAGGGAATATGAACAGTGAGCGGTACACAGATATTCTCGAGGGACATTTACTTCCATCTGCTCACGTGTTCTATGGAAATATTTGGATTTTCCAGCAGGACAACGACCCAAAACATCGTTCAAAGCATTCACAGGCCTGGTTTCGGACCCAAAATATGACATTATTAGATTGGCCAAGCTATAGCCCTGACCTAAATCCAAAAGAAAATGTTTGGGGACTTATGAAGGAAAGTGTCAATAAGAAAAATCTGACAAATATTGCTGAAATGAAAGAAGAGGTGGTCCGATATTGGGACAGCTTGGACCACGACTTTCGAACTTCTTTGATCAGTAGTATGCCCCGCCGCATTGAAGCCTGCATTGCTGCCCATGGTGACTTGACAAAATACTAACTGTTCACCTGTCTTTGAATCTGGAGTTATGTTCTGCTAATATTCACATTAAATACGTGAGTAATGAGTGAAATTTTGTTAAAAATTACAATCTTAAATTCTCAATAATTTCTGGTTGTACTGTATGTTTCTGGCGCTTGTAACCATATCGAGAAATACTTCAAATAATTGCTCGAAGCGAAGCAGGCGCGACTACCAGAATAGCTTCTCCCCCAAGAAAACAATATACCTCTCGTTTTTGTATTACCTCCTGTGTTTCATTTTAAGCCAGTTCTTTCACTGCTCGGAGTTAAATTAACGCACCACACCGTGTGAGACGCCTGTCGGTTGCACCGCGCTGGCCTGAGACCATGCATTACTTATAAGATCTGGTTACAAGTTAGCTTGCTGTGGTCATTGTCGAGGTTTCTTCGAGATAAATCTCTCGGACTTACGAATGGCTGTTTCGTGACATTGCGATTAGCGGTTGCAATCCTTATAGCAGGACATGCTGACCTTTTACACGAACGCCTTGTGTAAGCACTGATTATCAGTGATCCATTTTTTTGTCATTTCCATCAATATGTATTTTCTGAAGTCCTATTTTCGGAGATATTGGAAAATGATTATTCTCTGGCGTTTTGAATTTCCGAGAATATTTTTTTTTTCAAAGTCATTGTCGGTAATCCACTTAAAACTGCAAGAAAATAGCAAAATCACGAATTTTATTAAGACCAATATCTTAATGTTCCTACTGGGTGGTAAGAACAAAACAAAATTCAGTAAATGTGCAGTTGGGTTGGGAAATTTGGCAGAATGATATTTCAGTGTCTCGTCTCTTTCCATGTCTGTCATCTTGACCAACTCATGTCGTTAAGGGGGGCGGTGGGGTAGCCTATTGGTTAAAGCGTTAGCTCGTCACGCCGAAGGCCCGGGTTCGATTCCCCACATGGGCACAATGTGTTAAGCCCATTTCTGGTGTCCCCCGCCGTGATATTGCTGGAATATTGCTAAAAGCGGCGTAAAACTAAACTCAGTCAGTCAGTCATGTCGTTAAGGTGCGGTGGGTAGCCTAGTGGTTAAAGCGTTGGCTCGTTACGCCGAAGGCTCGGGTTTGATTCCCCACACGGGTACAACGTGTGAAGCCCATTTCTGGTGTCCCCCGCCGTGATGTTGCTGGAATGTCGCTGTGTAAAACACAACTTACTCACACACTCGTGTCACTGACGTTACCAGCTTCCAATCCATTTTCTAAAGTGACTGACAAGCGTCTTTGGGGTTAACCAGATGTAGGTATGAAATCACTTCCTCGACACAGCTACCTCCAAACAGACAGCGTTCATAAGGCTTCGCTGACCGAGTCCTTGTTTGACGGTTTTTTGAAGGTATTCTTTACGACAAGTTGTTTGCTTCCTCGACTTGTTGTTGGCTTCCTCCGCCCTTTGAAGTACTCTGTCTCACAGTTTCCGTCCAACATTTGTAGATGTAGAACCTGCATGTACTCGAATGTTTGCAAATTGCTGATAAATTCTCTTTACCGTTTTCTTATATACTAGGTACCAGCTCTTTCCTCAGATTGATATATCTAACGAGTCTTTCAGACCAAATATACCTGGATATCCATGTCTGGAATCACGTCTCATAATGATTTTCCAATTACTGGACTTTAATAGTATTATTTGTTCGTTTCAGTTTCTCAACTATTCCAACTTTTATTCCATACTGCATACATAAAATGATGTAAAGAACGTGTTCTGAAACGCTGTCTACGTATTTCTGGTCGGAATGAAAATGCGAAACTGTAAACGAATCTGGCATTGAAAAACAAAGAATTCGCTTTATGGATAGTACTGGATAAGTCCCGACAATCTTTTGACTCCGTAAGCAGAATCCACGAGGCTTATTTTACACTGTCACATTTTAATCATATGCCTTGTAGTGTTTGAGAATTACTTTGTTGATAGTATATTCTAATATGGTTGATATGTAATTTCTCTATAAGTCAGCACAACCACATACAGCTGCTTTAGTTGTATTTGTGAAAAAGCACGTTCACAACGGGCGCTGAATTCTTGGTTCAGAACGACCCGTGAAGATCCGTGTTAGAGTATTGATCTTCAGTAACCCATGCTTGTCATAAGAGGCGACTAACGGGATCGGGTGGTCAGGTCGCTGACTTGGTTGACACATGTCATCGGTTCCCAATTGCGTAGATCGATGCTCATGCTGTTGATCACTGGATTGTCTGGTCCAGACTCGATTATTTACAGACTGCTGCCATATAGCTGGAATATTGCTGAGTGCGGCGTAAAACAACAAACACAACAAACCTGGTTTAGAACAATACTGGGAAGTCAGCTTAATGGTTTAACTCACGAGTTAACAGGACATCATAATGCTTGTTTTAGGAGTCTGTTGCCTTCACGGAAGGTAGGGAAGCAGTAGTTTAACACAAGGTAACAGCGGTCTAGAATCTCAAGAATTTCAATCTTTAGAATTTATAGTGTTGCCAAACAATTGTGTATATGGTGAATGAAATATTCAACCTGACGTTTCGAATTCCTTGCAGCTTTTTTCTTCTTCACTTATATTGGATTTCTAGTTTGTTTTTCCCTGAAGACAAGTTGCTTTTGCTGGCATGAGCAATATAATGTCATAATGATAGAATAACGCGCAATGTGACTTAAGACAGGTGTACTGTATCGGGTTGAAAATGTTTATGTTAAATTACGATGACTAAACTAAATGATTATTGCAGTGGTTCACGTCTCACGTTGGCCCCCACACACAAATGGCAGTTATTGGTCATTTCGCCGAAGTGGTAATCGCGCCGTGGAAGGATTGAAATACTGCTAAAAGACTCACTCACTCACTCACTCACTCACTCACTCACTCACTCACTCACTCACTCTCCTTTAACGTCTGCCATAGGTTGTTGGTGACAACTTCATACCCCACTGATATTAATAGATGCTAGGGGAGGCGGGGTAGCCTAGTGGTTAAGGCGTTCGGTCCTCACGCCGAAGACTCGGGTTCGATTCCCCAAATAGGTACAATGTGTGAATCCCATTTCTGGTGTCCCCCGCTGTGATATTGATGGAATATTGCTAAAAGCGGCGTGAAACCATACTCACTCGTCACTCGCTGAAATGTATTTATGTGGTCCTGTGTTTTGAGCTCACCCAGGTTTTCAGAGAGTTTCTAGGACTTCAGTCCTGTCCCACAACGAAGCACAAATGATACATGTGGTCACTTCAGGCAAATGAGTGTGTTCAAAATTGCCTCTATTCACCCAGCAGAAAATGGGTACCCGGTGGGATAAAGTTATGTGACTATAACCTTCTTGCGCCTAACAGGCAGCTTGGTTTATCAACACTGGGTCATAATAATTCATTGGTCGCTTCGAGCATGCATTGTGCACGGAGAAATGCGCATGACAAATGTACTATTACTATTAATAGTCAAAACCATACATTTTCAAAGACTGACCACTGGTCTACATATGGTATACCGTGCAAGCAAGATTGACCATGGCACTCTGGTAGGTATATCGATCGATATATGCTGACGTGGCGGGGCATACACGGGCATAAACATCGTGATCATTGAACCAATTATATACAATGTATCCGTCTGTTGTGTCTCTCGACCTGTGCACTGAACAAGATAGCGTGGTCTAATGCCCGGTAATTGCAAGCTAAAGCCATATGGTATAGGATTTGCTGACAATTACTGGAGAATTAATGATATCCCAAGCAGTTCTGGGGGGTGTCAGTGTACGACGATCCTGACACTCGACCCTGTCTGGAAGTGTTGTGTGGCCATGTTTACATACACGAAGGGCGAGCACTCTGCTTGTTGGCCAATATGTCAAAACGAGGCTTGTATAGCTGGAGCTGATTCTGATCGAGGGGTTTGATTCCGTCTACCTGGATCTGGTGAATAGCTATAACTGTGTACTTATATAATTGGTAATTACAGGGGCGGTTGGAGGAGAGGGTGCTGGAAGGAGGGTGTTGCTGGGGTCATGTGTGTGTTTGTGTGTGTTGAAAGATTGGGGAGGGGTCGGGGGTCGAGATGTTGTTTAATGTGTTTTCTTAGCCGGCGAAACAAATGTTGTCAATTAGCCTTTTCAAACATTTTCGGCAATGAATTGTTAATATGCTCTTTTTTGTGGGGTAGGCGTGTGGTTAAAGTGTTCACTCGTCACACCAAAGGCCCGGGTACGATTCCCTACATCCGTTCAATATGTGAAGCGTATTTCAGGTGTCCCCGCCGTGATATTGTTGGAATATTGCTGAAAACGGCGTAAAAGTAGACTCTCTCTCTCACTACTGTTTTGTGTGTACAATGCCATCATGTGATGACCATCTTCTCAATGTGGACCACCCACATAAGGTCTGTTTGGTGCAGGGGAAGCATATAAATATTTACAAACCTTTCCTCAGGTGTCCATGTCTGCTGATTTACCACCATGTAAATATTTTCTTTTTGTATACAATTTGTATACTTGTTAGAAGAAGCTTTAATTTTTTTTATAAGAATGAAAAGGCCTCTAATTTTTCATCACTACAGCTGACAGTTTGTCATCAGTAGATGCTAGGGTTCAAACCAAGTGGTTAAAGCGTTGGCTCGTCACGCCGAAGACGCGGGTTCGATTGCCTACATGAGTTAAGCCCATTTCTGGTGTCCCACGCCGTGATGCTTCTGGAATATTGCCAAAAGCGGCGTAAAACTAATCTCACTCACTCATTCGCTCACCCAGTAGATGTCCTTGTGAATCCTCCTCATTCTGTTTGTTTTCAGTTGAAGAGTTGCTATAAATATAACGCGTTTCCTCGTACACGGCAACGTGCCGGAATTCAACTCGTACTTTTAATGAAAGATGAATTAATGCTTTGCATGGACTGGGATACCTTCAATGTTAACCCAGCGTTTACCGAATGAATGCATGAGTTTAATACGTTTATGATAACAACTCTGCTGAATTGCTCGTGTTCTGATTTAGCTTTTCAATCAGTCATTGTTTTAAATCGTTCTACTGCATTTACACAACGCTTCTGACCGTGTCATTGCCAGTGCACTTTCCCTACTTACACCGCTCGGTGCTGTCAGAGCAATGGTTTATACAGCGCAGGGGAAAAGCAATCCACTTTGATTAATCCGCATGTAATTTGACATTATTATCTTTTTAACTGTTACGAGCATGGTCTTGTGACTGATTAAATGGACTCCATTTGGTCGCAGGTTTTGTCCAGATGCATCAATTATGATCAGTCATTAAATGTGGTTTCATGTTTTTTGTAACATGTGTATTTGCTGGGATTGATGTCGTTACGACTGATTGTAATGAAAAACTGTTTTTACTTTGTGGAAGTGAGTCAGTAAGAGTTTATTCTTCTCTAAACGCTGACTGGCTGACTGAGTTTGGTTTAACGCCGCTTTTAGCAATATTCCAGCAACATCACGGCGGGGGACACCAGAAATGGGCTTCACACATTGTACCCATGTTGGGATTCGAACCCGGGTCTTCGGTGTGACGAGCCAACGTGTTAACCATTAGGCTACCCCACCGAACCCTCTAAACGCAATTGCAGGGTGAGTGATTTTAGTTTTACGCCGCTTTTAGCTCTATTCCAGCAATATCACGTCGGGGGACACTAGAAAAGGGCTTCACACATTGTACCCATGGGGGATTCGAACCCGGGTCTTCGGCGTGACGAGCGAACGCTTTAACCACTTGACTACCCCACCAACCCCTATTGCAATAACATGACGGAGGTTACATTGACACATCACGACCCACTATGTCTATTAGCTAACCCTTTCCACAATTCGGGAGACGTCTCATGCATTGAGACGCAATTCGCTGTACAAGGTTTTTGGGCGCACCAGGTACGACAATTGTGGGTTCGAATCCCGATTCGTCCCGATTATTTTTAGCTAGGTTTCTCGGCGCCATACCGTCCTTGTGCGTCTCGACAAGTTGTAAAAGTTTGAAGGACCTGTATCTCTTCGGGCATACTTCCCGTATCAAGATTTCAAGTCGTGATATAACTGGAATACTGTTCAAAGCGGCGTTAAACCCAACTCACTCACTCAATCATAGTTGCCTGGAGGGACGGTGGGTAGCCTAATGCTTAAAGCGTCCGCTCGTCACGCCGAAGATCCGGGTTCGATTCCCCACACGGGTACAATGTGTGAAGCCCATTTCCGTTGTCCCCCGCCGTGATATTGCTTGAATATTGCTAAAAAGCCATGCTGACCATACTCACTCACTCACTCAAAGCCACTCACTCACTCACTCAGTCACAGTTGCCTGCGTCAACTATATTGTATTCAAATTAATTACTGATTTGAAGAATCATTCACTGAGCGACGCATAATTTACGTTGATCGGGCATACTGGGGTGATTACAGGAGAACACTAACCCAGGTTTTTTTCGTAACCAGAACGAACGCTACAGCGAAATATTTTTAAGCTCTTAATGATTTAAATAATATATGTCATCACAATCGGTCTAAATGTAATCATTGTTTTAATCATAATACCATTGAGAGTGTAACATGTAATGCTGCAGTGTAAATGGAATACATGTATTATGAAATTAACATTAATTATTTTTGTACCAAATCAACGGTCTACGGTAACGGTTATGTCGATCGAAAACTGCAGCCCAAATTATTTACATCGTCCGTAGTGACGCCGTGCAATCCCAGGTAATACAAAACCCCACCTACCAATTACAAAAACGACAGAAAAAGCTGTTCACAATACTGTAGCGCTTGGTCTAACGGATTATGGCCGACCGAAGTCATATATGACGTCACGAGGTCACGTGACCGCTATCGGAATATGCAAAATGGCCGGAGCTGAGATAGCTGAAACTCTTTTAGAATAAAATTAATACTTTTGCATTAAATTGGGGTACATATTCTGATGACTTTGTCTTTAACCCAGTCAATTATTCCAATTTGCCAGTATTCTCTGCAACGGGTTGCCTAGTCTCACAGTCCTTGAACCACATTATTTTCCCTACAGCCTTGCCCTCCCTGCAATGCTAAAGCCCTAAATGAAGCAATTCTAGATTTTCCTGAATCCCCCAAGTGACTGGAATTCCTTTTAAATTTAAATGGGTTTATTTGTTATTATCAAAACTGTATATATTTAGGGACTATAAGCCTTAGTCTACGGGGTGTCATGCCATGTCATGCAAACGTGTTTTGTGTCCCTAGGGGATCCTGGTGAGAATATTTACAACCCCAACATGTTTTACGTAAGGACTTACTAGTAATACGTCGGGTTGTCTGTTTTTCCGATGGCTAGATTGTAATTGTGTTAACCTTCCCCGACGGCGTGTGTCGTTTCTCATAATATCTTGTCCAGACTCAATTAGGCCATATTTACTTTTTATGTGTTTCTCATCTCCATTTTGTCTGTCATACAGACCCTAAAAAATATACCCAGAATAATCTATGCAAGTCTAGAAGTTATGGCCAGTCTAGATTACTACAGTTTCCAAAATGATTTGGTTTGGTTTGGTAGTTTGTTAACGCCAACTATATGGAGGCGGCTGTAAATAATCTGGACCAGACAATCCAGTGATCTGAATATGAAGAAAGACTCCTTGCTCCTTTTCAAATTGTTGTGAATATAGGTTAGGAACCATTTTTCTGTAAAATATGTTCTTTTCAGAGACTAGATGTTACTCTAATCCCCATCCTCCACCAGCAAGAGAACGGACGGGCAAAAAATAACAAATAAAAAATATATAAAGTTCTAATTGTGTTATTAGGAAATTTAGGAAATTTTAAAATTTAAATAACTTGGTAATAATGAGTAAATTATTTTAGACCGAGTTGTTTTGTTTTATTCACATATGATCATTACTGTCCACCGCGAAGGGGAACATGAATTATGCAAACGTTCTATTATATCATGTTGGAATAAAAACTCGACCTGAGATGGGAAACACAACAAATGTACGGACAGCCATGTTTACAGGCTCCAGCTAAATAGCAGGAATGTAGCGTTAACCCAAACATATACTATATCAGTACTTGCCACCATCTGGAGAATCATACGGTGTTGTTACCGAGCTGTAACCAGGTATTTGTGGTGTATTAGACATTCGTCAAAATGAAACCAGTGTTATGTAGAGTGTAGCATTAAACTACACAATATCTTCAGATTTTATGAATAATTGTTGCCAAAAGTCATTATACCGCTGTGATCAGTTGTGAATATGATGAAAATAACTAATGAATCCACAGTAAGCTGGGGGTTATCCCACACCCATTCTACATCAAGCATATATCTAGCGATTCCAACATAAAATACTCCCATTCACAAATCATAACGATCACCGATATCGCTATATCGGAGCCAGTGTGTATATGAGGCGGTTCGGATTACGCCCCCTGCCGTGACGTGATCTTAGCAGTCGTTAGGAAAGTAGCATGAGAGATATACGATGGGTTTGTAGATATGTCATGTGTTTTAATAGATGTATCCTATAGCGATACTGATGCCTGCCCTTTCTTATCAGCGAGAATAAGATATGTCCTACCTATTCTGACCTTCCATCTAATATATGTAATCCTATAAGCTATGGGGAGTTCGTGTTTCCTGACAACTATCGTTAATTATTTTTTGTGAAGCCGACTTCTGCTGGTATTTCAGAAGATGATCATTGGGGAATTTGCGTGATTCGGATGTCATCTTGTCATTGGTTTAAACATGAGACAATGGACGCGACATTTTGTTTCAATTTCATTTAATTTCAGCTGGTATTTGTTTAATCATTAGTTTGGTTCATGTTCGTTCTTCGCACAGTACACAGCTAGGGGCATGGGTCACTCGCTTACCTGAGCTGACAGTTTTAAATAATTGTGTTGAAAAGTATTTCATTGACATAATACAGGCCTGATGGTTGCGGAAAGCCAGTGATTCAGCTGTTAAATGTTTTGCCTCTTACATATGACACCCACATGGAGTGCATGGTTCTAACAAACCGAGAATTATGATTTTGGATTCGAACCCACCATCGTAATTTTTTTTATGCTTCTGACATGTCTAAGGAAACATCTCTGCCCGGTGACTTGTGGCACCTTAGACGATTAGAACACGGGGAGATAAACTTTTCTTATCAGTTTCGTACAGTGATATTGACAATATGCAATATTTCCTGATCCACTGCAGTGAACATTTCGTAATTAGGACACGGAATGTGCGAAAACGTTATGTAGTTGCTATATTTGATCTGATTTATTTATCCACTTTTTATATTATTTTTAAAAACTCACGTCTGAACTACACAAATAACAGGGCTCGATTTAGTGCTTTGTTACTTGCACTGGTGCAACCCAATATTACAAAGTGCAACCTAGTTATAAGTCTAACTCGCACTAGGTGCAAGTCAATTTTTGAGTGGGGACACTTCTGAATAGAACATCTAAATAATTCAATAGCATATTTCTGATATTACATATTGCAATAAAAACAGTGTAACTGGAATTTGACTGGTGCAACTAGGTTTATATCTAAGGTTGCACCTGGTGCAAGTGGGTTAACATCTCTTAAATCGAGCCCTGCAAATATGCGCTACAGGCCTAACATTATTGTCAATACATATCCTTATTTACACACAAATACACCCTTTGAATTCGTATCACTCAATCTTCATCGGTGTTTATGAAAACGGACAAGGTGAACTCCAGTACCGAGTTAAATGAAGTAACCGTCGAATAAGTGTCTTGTTTATTGAGTTTCATTGCAGCTCCAAGTTAAAACCAATACAATCTATCTGATCCAAACTGTATTAGACCCCGACGTTTCTAACCGAAAACAAATCAGATTCACTGTCACCGGTCATTTGGGGAAATCTAAACATTTGAATTATCAATTTGTAGCTAGTCAGAAAATCAATGTCCACCATAACGCGAGGCCTTGCATCCTCATCCAGCATACCTAAGTACTTCCAGGCCATCACTCAGGCTATCTGATTCAGCAGCAAATGACTTAGATGTACTTCACGCCACTGAGGTACTTTGAGATAAATCCCAGCTTTGGATGTTCGCTTCCTTCAGCTGTCAATACATGTTATCATGTTAGGCTTTCGTGCAAACCATCTTACATAGTTGTACGACTCAAGTATAATTTTTGTTACATTGTTAAATGAAGTGAATTCATGCTTCCTCCAGACAGTCCCAACACGGAATGCTAAACCGCCGTGTACGTCAAGTTTATTACAATTTGCTGCAAGTATTACAATTTGCTGCAAGTATTACAATTTGCGTTTCTATTACAATTTACGTCGTAACACGCCGGGTGAAAGGAAGTACTACACATGTTCGTCGGTGTCTAAGAATGAAACTAACCAAATTTAATGTTTGTTTGTAAGTTAACGCTGCACTCAGCAATATTCCAGCTGTATTATTGTGGTCTGTTAATAATCGAATCTGGACCAGACGTTCTTGTGATTGGCATCATCAGCATCGATCGTCGCAACTGGGATACGATGTGAACCAAGTCTGCGACCCTGACTATCCGATCCCGTTAGTCGGTTCTAACATGAATGAGTTCAGCGTTCAATGGTTATTCAACAGTGAAGAAATTTATACGGGTAATTGCAGTTTGCAGTGTTTCTGAGCCTGTTTGAATCCATGTAACGTTTGTGTCAAAATCCAGTTTTCAAGTGAATATGTATGTTTAGCCCATTTACTGTATTCAGTGGTCTGTCATTGAGTGCAGACCCGTGAAGATCCGGGTTAGAATTGGTCTTCAGCAACTTATGGTAACAACCAATCAATCTTCAAAGGTTAAACCAAGACAATCAATCAGTTTTTAAAGTATATCCGCAATAAAGTAAATCTCAATTATTTAGAATTTATATAATCATGTAATCTCCATTGATCTTGGTACAACTATGTTGGCCGTTTTCTCTAGGTTCGGTGGTCGTTCTCTCAAGGGCGGTGGCCGTTTTCTCGATACTTTTGGGGTCCGTGTTTGCTGAGGTCCTTTTTTTCCGTATCCCGACACACGACACCGTGTCCCAGTTGCGTAGATCGATGCTCATGCTGTTGATCCCTGGATTGTCTGGTCCAGACTCGATTATTTACAGACCGCCGCCATATCCATATAGCTGGTTGGTTGCGTTAAACAACAATCAAACCAACCATCCAACCATTAGGTGCATGAGATAAGATAAATGGGACAAGAGTACATCATATCTGCTGGTGATGTGACGCTACAATGTTTCAAGCGAGACTCAGACCAGTTGTCATTTTAAGCAGGCCGAGAACATCTTCCACAACAATAGTAAGGCCACTTATAGCGCTAACTCCATGCTGCTGGGACATGCTCCACAATATACAACATGATGGACATTATAACCCCGGATAACCCAACCTGCCTGTGAGGCGCTAGAAGTTTAGTAGTCATATGCCTTATACCACCGGGTACCCATCTTCAGCCTTTATGCTGTATATCCAATATCAATATTTATTACCGTACTAAGGAGGCCTCAGGCCTATAGTACAAATACAGTGAACAATTGATCAGTTATTATTAAATTTTTTGAGAATGTAATTTTTTTCTGTATGTGGTAGCGTAATAGATATACATGGGTAATATTTCTAAGATACTTTACTAGAATTGGTTAAAAGGATATGGATTTGTAAATGTCAGGATGTACATAGTAGTAGCTCTTAATATACTTATTTCTTAACATATAATAGGCTGGACATATACATAGAAAATGGTACTCGATACAATGTTACAAGGTATAAATGATTACTCTAATTACAATAACACAATGCCTTAGTTTGGCATGTACAGTTTATGGCTGTGACTTATTATGTAATTGGTAACCGCTATCATTCAATGCAACATGGTTTAATGGACTTGTGCACGCGTAAATTACGGGTTGTTGGTTTTTCTTTTTCTCTGTGCTATTCAGATTGTTCCAGTTGCCAACATTCCTGGTTCTGTTTCCTAGTAGTCATGCTGGTTCGATTTTGTTTTGACTCTGATCACCATGACCGTTAGCTATTTTCTCTTTCTTCCCTTTCACTGTGATATATTTAAACATTAATCAATGCAATGATAAACCCAACTTCATCACTTTTGTTCAAGCCAAGTGGACTCGTGAAAAACTGGTTAAAATGTGCCTTCAGTAACCCATGCTTGTCGTAAGAGGCGACCAACGGGATTAGGTGGTCAGGCTCGCTGGCTTGGTTGACGTATGTCACCGGTTCCCAATTGCGCAGATCAATGCTCATGCTGTTGATCACTGGATTGTCTGGTCCAGACTCGATTATTTACAGACCGCCGTCATATAGCTGAAATATTGCTGAGTGTGGCGTAAAACTAAACTCACTCACTCACTCAAGCCAAGTGTTCATCGCTTTTTTCAGACGTATTGAATAATATGGTTTCCATGGTTTGGCAATGATAAGGGTGCTTGTGGTGATGATGATGATGATGACGACGACGACGAATGCTACTACCGATAAGAACGTTATGAATGAATATGGATTTAAGTACTACTATAGTAATGTCACTACCGGTGATGCCCAAAATAGGTTTTATACGTTGTAATCAGGAGAGGAATCGAACCCGGACCTTCGGCGCGACGGGCGAACTCTCTACCCACTGGTCTATCGAACTACCCCAACCTTCAGGACGGCTTGAGATATAATGATGATAATAAGAGATATAATGATGATAATAAGGGGAGAATCAATTAGTATTAAAGCTGGTGCTATTAGTCGTTACTGACGTCGAGGTCGGTGACGTTGTTCGAGGGGATTAACACGACCACGTCCCCAATACCTTGTAGTACAGATCGATGTCGGGGAAAGCCAAGATTAATCTAACAAGCATGTAAACAAGGGAGGGAGACCCCTCACATCCAGCCTGTCAAGAATGATTACCTCCCCGTATAACCTGGGGAATTGATGTCGTGATACGGCATCAATAGTCAAGGTCGCCAAGGTCGTTCACTATTAGGACATTGATGTTCTTGCTAAAAGTCTCAATGGAATCGTTCGAGCTCAACCATTTGATGGATCAGCGCTCGTATCAAGTTTCGATTGCTGTATGGATAATCGTGATAATAATCATGATAAATGACGCATTGACGTTTATGTGTACATGTAGGTTATCCGTTATGACTAAGATTGTTTTTGTAAAGGTTAAGAGGTGAAATTGCGTGTGATATTATGTTTTCCTAACCTTCTTAAAATGTATGGTAGTTCTTTTTTATTATTTGCTTGAATATCGACATACATGGTAAAGGTTCAAAGGTTATTCATGACATTCAAACATCATGTCACGTTTCGAAATTATCTCACTATCATATCTCAAGTCTGACGCCATTAACATCTGTGTTCTTCAATAGAACAAATGCATTTCACGTTGAGTTGAGTTTTGCTCCGCTAGCTGACAGATATTTCGGTTTTATCTGTATTTGTCAGGTTAGTGTTGGAGTGACTGAATGAGTATGGTTTTACGCCGCTTAACAATATTAATATTCCAGCAATATCACCTCGGGGGACACCGTATAATATTGGTGGTCCGGCATATGTGTCGCATGTGTTGGTCTACATGAGTGAAGGAGCGGTTGGGTTGTCAAGAGTGAGTGAGTGAGTGAGTATGGTTTTACGCCGCTTTTAGCACTATTCCAGCAATATCACGGCGGGGGACACACCAGAAATGGGCTTCACACATTGTACCCAGGGTTGTCAAGAGGCTGACGCTTTTAATTCGTTCCGTGGAAGCAATGGTTTTATTCCCAACAAGATTATTATCTGCTCGGCCATTCCTGTTGTTCCCCGCTGCAGGGACATTGATAAAGTAAGTCCCTTACTCTTCACCGGTATAGGCACAAGTATGTTACCTATAGATAGAGATTGTATATTAATAGTTATATTACATGCACGGGCTTTGATAAGTTATGTTTGTCACATTATGACACAAAAATGTTCATACTAAAAGTCACAAATATGTTGGTCACAAATATAATTATATAATATATAACATGCAGAACGATTAACCAACAGGTGAACAATTGCCCTGGCTACGCATGTGTTTGTGACGGGTGCCTCTGGTAAGGCTTGGTACACTAGTATTTTGCCACAGTATGACACAAAAATGTCTTACTAAAAGTCACGAATAACTAGGTAAAAAATCTAATATAATATGCAGATCGGCTAACCAACAAGTGAACAATTGCCTGCCTACGCATGTGTTTGTGACTTTTTCATCACTGTTTCATAGTGGTTCATAAACATATTATTATGATATATTCGGAATCATACTACAAAATCTTCTTTGAGCAGTGATTTCTTACGAATACGGTATGAGTTTTGTCACTTTCACATAAAACTTCATTCACGGTAATTATCCCGAGAGACATAATCTATACATTAATACTTCACCTGTCTATGGGATGCGAAAGGTCTTAATACGACCAGCAAACCCCCCATGCAATAACAGCTTAGGGTCGATTTCACGTTTAAAACATTTCTCATCGTCATCGACTATTCTTGTCAAAATATAGAGCATCATGGCGAGTGTTGTTTCAACAAGCAGCTTCTTATAAACGTCAGAAGCGGCAATACTCACGTTACGTTGATAGCCGTTATCTGCGTGTCAGAATCTTTGTTGGAGGTCAATGCAAAGGTCGAACCGTTCTGAAGGATGCTGAAGTGTGAATAGTGTGGTAATGACTGCACTTTGAGTGTGTCAATCAAACCACTGTTCGGAGCTGAGAAGTTTCGATTTTTTAATTTTTTTAATAAAAACATCATTACTGGTTTTATGCTGGGTATTTTGAAGTGTCACGTATTTTGTTAGATTGGCAATCCACAGCTTGTTCTGAGTGCTTGAATTTATCATCTTGTTGACATCCAAACACGGTGGCTGTGTGACTGGTATGTCCACACGCTGAAAGGAATCGATTTGTGAAAGACTGGAAGGAGGGCCATGGCTTCCCTTGCCTTTATCTCCATCTTCTAGCTTGTAAATGACGCGTGAAGGTCCGGGTTAGAATTGGTCTTCAGCATCCCATGCTTGTCGTAAGAGGGGACTAACGGGATCAGGTGGTCAGGCTCGCTGACTTGGTTGACACATGTCATGGTACCCTTATTGCAAAAATCGATGTTCATGCTGTTGATCACTGGATTTTCTGGTCCAGACTCGATTATTTACAGGCCGTCGCCATATAGCTGGAATATTGCTGAGTGCGGCGTAAAACTAAACTCTCTGCCTTTAACAATAAACAAACAAATAGCTTGTAAATATAAACAAACTCACAAATTTGAAGTTAAAGCGAAATCAGTTTGAGTGCTGTAATAAAGGAATTAGGTTTCCAATAACTTAAGCTTGTCCAGTTGTCTGATAGTTTCGTTAGATAAGAGAAAAGAGACCCTCCAAAGTTTCCTTGCAATTACTAGCTCGTCTTAAATTGTCGACAGCAGCTTTGCAAGCTCGCGAAAGTCATGCATCTCAGAAAGTCAATCGTCTTGTTAATTCTGTGAAAAAGCAGTTTTTATTTTTTCATATATTACAAAAATAATATTCATTAAAATCCAGAACCTTAACAGAATTTTTTAACTGAAAAGCACTTCACAATATGAGTATGGTTGAGCGCGAAACGTCCCTATTAGCGCCTGCAACTGTCAGCTCGATCAACAGATGTGGAGTTTAGTTCGATTGCGCTTTAATGAGGTCGTCGATGCTTGGATTGATTCTGGGTAAAGTGCCTCAATTTTTCCCCACAGCGTCGTCATAAAAATATGCTGCAATAATTACTCTGCCTTTCCGTCACAAAAGCGCTTCACGGTGAAAACGTGAAGTTCCCGTTCCGCATAATTGCCACTTTTGCTTGCTTTGAATTCACCCAAATCAGTTCAGTTTCTACATCGCAAGTACGAGTACGTTGTTATTTCAAATTAATCGGAATTAAATTCTAGACCTGGATGAAGGATGAGGTAGTTTACTTAAAAACGCTGCTATGGAGTATGCAATGTGAGCTGTAAGGAGAATTCCGGTTCTGCAAGTCGACATTATTTTTTCGATAATCAGGCGAAATGATTTCACCCAAACATCTTATTTGAATTTCGCTGCCAATCTACTAGATAACGCAAAAAGTATTAAAATTGTGTTTTTAAAACGAAAAGTGTTAGAAATATAAACCCTTGAGGCAAAGTCTTTAAAACGTTGTGAGATTTGTTATCGTTTCCGTTTTGGTATTGATTGAGGTTGTTATTGCTATATTATTTCATACAATGTCACGTGATAGTGATATGGCGGTTTTGTATTTCGTTTTCAAATTGAAATTGTATAAAATGATCGATGAATTTATTCAGTACTTTATTCAGACGTTGTGGTTGCCCTCTGGTTGCAACACTTGTAAGTCACCTAGAATGGGTACAATGTCAGGGATTAGACCTTGCTGAAGCTTGAAAATTGCCTAAATTGACCCTCGTCCAGAGCCTCGTTTTACATCACTATCTTAGCGCTACGAGTTTCATTCTCGAGTGACATTACTGTGCTTAGCTGCCCATCATACTCGACTACTTCACTGCAATCATGCCGCAGGGGATATTATATAAATATCGAATATATATATGTACCTCTTCAATGTAACAGACTAAGGAGTGTCTCGCATCTTAATCCGAAATGTCAACTTCATCAAGATTTTGCATTGTGAGGCATATAACGCAATGGTTGACAGAAAACTGCTCCGTGACCATAATCCAGGTCACACAAACCACCCGATACACACTAATGTCAGGGACCTTTCGTGCCGAGGAGATCCACGTATATTTCAGTTATGACATATATGTGTATGCCCTATGCTCAAACAGTAATAAATCTATTTAACAGGGGCTCAAAATAATCATATTCAAGGCTTGGCTCGATGAACCGGTGAGTGATAGTATGGCCATCTGTCAGCACGTCCGATGGAACACTGTTACAGTGCCTGACTACTCGATCCCGACTTTAACCATCTGGGCACAGGCATAAAGATAGCCATTACTCATTGTTGGAGTCTGTGTTTGGCGTCTCCGGGACGAAATATTGCTGGGCGCGGCTAAGACTGGCGTAAACGAACACGACCTCATACAATGTAAAGGAATTGAAAAATAGTTTAGACCTGAAGTTGCTTATAAGTTGCAACTTTTAGATTAGAATAAGCGGCTTTAAAGTCGGTTGTGCGGGGTATCCATTTTTACAAGCAATAAATTAGGTTTACGTATTTTTTTGATAGTTTTTGTTTGGTTGGTATTGCCAAGTAAGGTTTTGTTTGTTTGGTATTGCCAAGCAACGTTTTGTTTGTTTGGCAAGCAATTGACCATGGGTATGTACTAGGGTCGGTCAAAAGGTACTCGGCCTAACTGTATTCTCGATGTCCAAGGTTTGAAAAGCTTCCATTTTATTTTGAAGGAATCATTAGCAAAGTCATATCCAAAATTTCACATATGTGGTTAATGCGGTTAACGAGATATTAGTCATCATAACACATTGGGGTATACTATTTCTAAAAACAATGCAGAAAATGGTAAATGATCTGCCATTTGGTACCTATTTGATAATGGTATGCCCTCAGATGATATCATATGTTCAGTACAGTATCTGATGACTTCCCGTCATAATCCACGTTCAAAGATTTGGACTGTTTGATTTATATTTAGACGAGTCTTTCAAAAACGAGGGCAGATTTTAAGCTGGTCCTGTTTATAACACCCCCATTTAAGTCTTTCAAAAACATTGTGTTCAGATATTCAAGCTGGTCCTGTTTACAATATATTGAGAGCTGACACTTGTGTGACCATTTAGTATTTAGTTTGAACCCTTGGCATCATGTATGAATAAGTGAAAACATTAGAATACGTTATGTACTTATGATTACGTCATCTGAGAGAGGCTGGGCATGCGCAGTGTCTCCAAAACAAGCTCTTTCAGTAACATGAAGGAGGGAGTCACTTTAACAAGCGATTGTAATTTTAAATTGCTTTTTTATGCACTTTAATATCTATGTTTAAGTCTAGCGAACTTCTACCTATATCATACACACAAAATGTTTTTCGCATATTTTGTTTCCTAAAGTTTGTGATGCATTTATTGCAGATTTTGCGTTTTTGGGGGGTACATAGGCTAGAACATAGCAAACCAATTTGCTTGAGGTTGCCAGATACCATGTAGAAAAATATAACATAGAACAGCTGCATTTGTATCATTTTCTAGGTGAGGCCGAGTACTTTTTGACTGAACCTCGTAATATGCAGATTGAAATGCTTCAAGGGCATGTTAGTTGGACTTGATACCTACTTTCAGGATTGTTATCTTATCTGTGTTTCGTCTGTTACAGGTGTGACGTTTCCCGCCAAAAAGGAGCACGACAGCCTGAAAGTGTCGTCTGGCTATCTGAACGTCCTCAGACGGCACTCCGTGGAA
The DNA here is from genome assembly GCF_003918875.1 of Haliotis rubra. Classification (NCBI taxonomy): domain Eukaryota; kingdom Metazoa; phylum Mollusca; class Gastropoda; order Lepetellida; family Haliotidae; genus Haliotis; species Haliotis rubra. The sequence goes on from NW_025767142.1 coordinate 103,811, forward strand.
GAGAAGCGCAACAAGATGAATGGTACCAGACTGAAACCGCCTAATGGCGACTCCAAAGACGGCCATTGTCGTCTGGTCATCCTGGGAACGCCCGGAGTAGGGAAGACAGGTGAGTTTTGCCTCATTTAAACACCGTCGTCTAACCTCTTTGTGGTGAAGGAATTGCCCATTACATGTGGATCATCTGCCCCCAAGATAGGGGTCAGATTTGGTCTTCGGCAACCCATGCTTGTAATAAGAGGCGATTAGTGGGATCGGGTCAGGCCCGCTGACTTGGGTTGAACATCATCGTATTCCAGCTGCGCAGATCGCTGTTTATGATGTCAATCACTTGACAGACGGACAATGTTTTACAGATCGCCGTTACATAGCTGGAATAATGCTGAATGTAGCGTTTACAGCAGATTATCGAAATATCGTAACGTCTGCTGGCTGGAGACTCAGTTTCTGTTGCCTAGCAACAACTATCTCATTGGACATTCCAACAATATCAGAACAGTGAAGTCACACTTTATTACCATGCGAGGAATCGAACCCGGGCATGAGGCGTAACGCGCCATCACGTTACCGCTATGGGTGAGTGAGTTGGGTTTTACGCCGCTTTTAGCAATATTCCAGCAGTATCACGGCGGGGGACACCATAAATGGGCTTCACACATTGTGCTCATGTGGGGATTCGAACCCGGGTCGTCAGGGTGACGAGCCTACGCTTTAACCATTAGGCTACCACCGCCCCTGTTACCGCTATGAAGATACTCAACGTCTCATCCCCAAAGTGAAGGGCAAGATCGCCGATGCTGCGTTGAACTCGCTAAGTAACTCCACAGAAAATGTCAGTATATCCGTGTAACGATTGTATCTACATATTCAAACATAGACGGACGCTGGATCTGACATGAATATGAACTTAAAATGTCTTTTAAGAGACTTGAAGAAATATCAATACAAATAAAAACTCGATTAGTTTCGTCATGATGGCCAACATAAAACAACTTCATGAGACTCATTTAGTGGAGCTCAGATATCGCGGACAGGTCATGATGACACGGTTCAAATATATCTCCCTTGCCAGGAGTGCACTCTTAGGAATATTAATAGCAAATCTGTTTATTTCATGAATATGTTTAGTGCCCACAACGAGCACAGGAACAGAAATGATGAAAATGAATAAAACATATGGTTGCTTACTGGGCAACACGTGAAGATCCGGGTTAGAATTGATCTTCAGCAGCCCAATTGCTTGTCGTAAAAGGCGACTAACGGGATCGCTGTAACATATGTTAAGTTTGGGATTACACTTTCTCAGTAAAATACAGATTCTAGTACTGTTAGGTTGGGTCCCGGAATTTGAACCCAGACTCTCAGTTGCTCTCTGACTTTGTGTGCTGGCGATTAGGTGAAGATCCGGGTTAGATTTGATCTTCAGCAGCCCAATTGCTTGTCGTAAGAGGCGACTAACGGGATCGCTGTAACATATGTTAAGTTTGGGATTACACTTTCTCAGTAAAATACAGATTCTAGTACTTTTGTTAGGTTGGGTCCCGGAATTTGAACCCAGACTCTCAGTTGCTCTCTGACTTTGTGTGCTGGCGATTAGGTGAAGATCCGGGTTAGATTTGATCTTCAGCAGCCCATACTACCGATATTTTGGGTCAGGCTCGCTGACTTGGTTGATACATGTCATTGTATGTCAGTATCGATGCCCTTGAGTTTAATCCCTGGATTGTCTGGCCCAAATTCGATTGTTTACAAAACGCCGTCATATCGCTGAAGTATTGCTGATTAAATTGTTGCGTCAACCAAGCGAGTGAGTTGCGTTCTACGTCGCATTTAGCAATATTCTAGCAATATCACGGCGGGGGACACCAGAAATTTGCTTCACGCACTGTACCCGTTTTTTGGAATCGAACCCGGGTCTTCTAAGTGACGAGCGAACGCCTTAACCGAGTCGGTGTCATAGTCCCTGAACCGCATTATTTTCTCTACTGCCTTGCCCTACCTGCAGTGCTAAAGGGGGCGGTGGGGTAGCCTAGTGGTTAAAGCGTTCGCTCATCAAGCTGAAGACCCGATTCCCTACATGGGTACAATGTGTAAAGCCCATTTCTGGTGTCCCCCGCCATGATATTGCTGGAATATTGCTAAAAGCGGCGTAAAACTAAAACTCATGCAGTGCTAAAGCCTTAAATGAAGCAAACCACCTCACTGGGGCTCCTTTTAAAATTGGACCGCCTCCCAGGTGTAGTGGTTAGAGCGTCCGCCCGGAGAGCGGAAGGTCGCGGGTTCGATCCCCGACCGCGTCATACCAAAAGACGTTAAAATATGGTACTTGTTGGTCCCTGCCTGGCGCTCGGCATTAATGGGTACAACAAGGACTGGTCGGCTCGGAGTCAGTATAATGTGTCTGAGTGGAGTATTCATGCTTTACTGCCGCATGGTATCTCTAGTGGGCTAGCACTATAAAACCAGCTTCAGTCTGGGCTAGTACAAGCAGCCGCACATACACATACACACGCATGCACGTCGTCATATGAGCGAAATATTCTCAAGCACGACGTAAAACCAGATTTCACCTCACCTCACCTCCTTTTCAAATTAAAGGGATTGTTTGTTACTATCGAAATTATATACATATTCAGAGACTAAGCGTTAGTCTAGCTTTAACCATTAGGCTGCCCCACCGCCCCGCGTTAACTAAGATCCAAGTTACAAAACATAGTGTACAATATGACTGAGTATTGTTTAACATCGGTTGGCAATGCTGTAGCCACTCGAGGTGCCACAATCTCACATATCTGTTGTTTGTAGGTGTCTGGATCTTTTCCTCGGAGCTCTTACTTCAGTTTATCTCACATAGGCCGACAAATCTACTTAGCCCCCCTATGTAAACCACGTGACACTTACTGCTGGGGGTCAGAACCGGTACTATTTACCTAACAGTCATCTCGAACAGATAAATCCTCACCGCCAGAGCTGTCATGTTACTTTTAGCTTGAAGCAATACCACAAGATCTGTTGAACACACCACTGTAAGCGACACCTCTGTATTGTGGTTGTGGAGTTAAAAATGGTTCCACGTCCCTTTCAAGAATATTCCATTTGTAGCCCATGAGGATCTTGCTGGTCGGTTTGAGTGTTCCTGTATAAGTTCGGTCACCCACCCACTCACTCACCCACTCACTCACCCACACCCACCCCACCCCCACCACCGCCCACCCCCATTCATACCACACACTCACTCACTCACTCACATCACCACCCACGCGCTCGCCCGCTCACTCACTCATTCATCATCACCCACCCACGCGCTCGCCCGCTCACTCACTCACTCACTCATACCCACCCTCCCACCCACTCATTCACCAAACCACTCACTCACGCACTCACCCACTCGCCCACTCACTCATTTCAACCACCAACCCACTCACACTCACTCACTCACTCAACCAACCCCACCCACTCACTCACTCATTGAACTACCCACCCACTCACTCGACTACTCACTCACCCATCCACGCACTCACTCTCACTCACTCACACACACACACACACACACACACTCACTCACTCACTCACTCACCGTTTCTTTTTAACAATACAAATGTTCACTTTTACAATCAGTTCAGATAAGAATACATCACGGAATATAGTCTGACTTTGAACATTACATAACTTATGTAAAAGATGAACGGAAACTTTAAAAACCGATATATTTGGACCCTGACTTGGTGCGGCGTAAAACAATATTACATATCTCACGCAAACTACGTTCTTCGAAAACTTTCTTGACACACAAGCCACTGCAACCCACGTGTGCTCTTAAAAGATCCAATAATAAGTTGTGTTATTGTTGCTAAGGGTATTAACATCAGAACCAGAATACTCCTAAACTAATTCCCCAAACAAACCTTGTTTATGTATGTACCCAGCTCATCAATTCTCGCCACCGATATTGCCCCAAGGCGGTTGGGGAAAAACATCTTGTCACCTGATGACACGGAATTGGCAGCGTCCCGAAAACACTTAAAGAAGTGTCTGCGGACTGAAATTCTAAAACGAGAGTTTACGGCCATGACACCCCCGTCTCTTGGTTTGAGACTGTAATAGGTTGACAGGAAAATAGTCTCTAAGCTCGCACGTCTCGTTCTGAGATTGGTCGCAAATTTGCACGTCTACTTCACGGAGGGTGTAAAATTCGTCACAGCATCTAAAATGGGTGTACTTTAAGACTTGCCTTTTTTCCGTATTTTTCCATATTTTTCCAATTCTGTGTGTTATGAAATTGTCTATTTTTATAACTATGTCGAAACATTCAAAACGGTGATTGATTGTCAGAGGAGTTATTTTGGGCGTCAGTGATCTATATCTGCCTGCGTCAGTATTTAGGCTTATGACAAAAACATGTTTTCACTGTGGTGGTTGTATCTGTGTGGGGTTTAAAAATATGTTGTTTGTGTACTTACATGTCTGTGACTTACAGATGTGTTTTATGTCGGGACCCCACAAAGTATCTGCGTTCCAGACAGCTGTGTGAAAACTGTGCCTGGACCAGGCAAACCCTGTCTGATAATGCCAGAATCGAACCATATGAACGAGTGAATGTTGTTAATGTTCCTAGTAGTACCATAGCTATATCACAACGACCTGTAAGTAATCAAGTCTCGGGGTACCGTTAGAAAACGATGGCATGTACTCGACCAAAGGGACGGTGGGGTAGTCCAGTGGCTCAAGCGTTCCACCAGAACGCCGAAGATCCGGGTTCGATTCCTCACATGGGTACACTGTATGGAGGCATTCTGGTATTCCTAGCTATGATGTTGCTGGAATAGTGCTAAAGGTGGCGGAACAAATTCACCGGCTCCCTCTTTCATTCACTCAGAGCATGAAGACCATCTTTTGCCGTCTTACTCTTCAGGTAAAGTTCACTGTAAACCTTTCATCTCATTGCTAAGTGATCGACAGTCTCTTCTGTAGTGTTCAATACAATTCATACATGAAATATTTCACCAACCACCTAAGCGCTCAACATATATATTCAGTTATTCTTCGCATGTCTTCGCTCAGAATGAGTGCCTTTGTTAGTATTATTATACGATATTTCTATAGCGCATATCCAGGCAACTAGTGCTTGCTCAAGGCGCTGGTTTCGTTTTAACATTTCTTGTCAGATAAATGTGTTTTTTTAAATCTGGGTAAGTGCGTTTTTCCGAACAAGTGAAGCTAAAAATAGCCATGTAAACTTATCTTCTGTTTTGACCTCATAATTTCTAACAGACATATTTTGAAATTTATACGTGAAAAAACGTCTACGTACTTTTTACGTACACGTAGTCGAAGATAAAGCCTCATTGTCGACTATACCAATTTAATTATTAATCATATTTCATTATTTGAATATTTATTTTTGTAACGTTTGCTCTTTCACTTTTTTCGGGAAAGATTCACAATTATTCACACGGAAAAATACCACATTTACCCCTCCAGCTGTCGATGAATTTTGTGTTTTTGAATGCGTTCTTTAGTCCAGTAATGATTCAGCTTTAAACTGGAGATAAGGAATATAAAGAAGAAATTGCAGTTCTTATTTCAAATATTGAGGGAGATAAAGTTTAGGGATTTCCACGTTTCTGTCCGTGGATCATCAGCTCCTCAGTTCGAGATCAGAACGAGCACGTGCAACACGATCTGCACACCTTACTCGTGCATAGCCGGGGTTCTTGATTAAGTGCAGATGAGCATTAATGTAGTTTGAACGTGGCATGACGTAATTGCTTTGACATAATGCGCATGTCCGCCGTTAGCCCGTGCGTGATGTAGAGATAGAGTTCATCACGTATGACTGTGTCATAACCGACTGTATCACACGGATCACGATCTTGTCCACCAATCAAAACAGTTCTTCTCAAGCTGAAATATCATATTTGGACGTCAGGTAAGCATTTCAGTAAAGATACCTCCTTTAACTCACATCCTGTTTGGTCCACGGAATTTTGAGTCCAGGTTTCGGGACATCAGATACAATTCGGTACGCCGAAACGGTGTTGTACATCTTGTTTCGAAAGTGTTTAGTAATCTAAAGTCTTGAACGGCATTTACAAGTGCTAAACATTAAGGCAAGAATGTTATGGATGTCAACTTCTTTCTTTGAGGAACACGAGGTGTCAGAGTATATCCTCACTCACGTGAAACGTCGTGTTCCTCAAAATATAGAAGTTGACATCCATAAAATTCTTGTCTTTAGTGAGGTGAGGTGAAATTGGGTTTAACGTCGTGCTTGAGAATATTTCGCTCATATGACGACGTGCATGCGTGTGTATGTGTATGTGCGGCTGCTTGTACTAGCCCAGACTTAAGCTGGTTTTATAGTGCTAGCCCACTGAGATACCATGTCGCAGAGAAGCATGAATACCCCACTCAGACACATTATACTGACTCCGAGTCGACCAGTCCTTGCTGTACCCATAATGCCGAGCGCCAGACAGGGACCAACAAGTACCATATTTTAACGTCTTTTGGTATGACGCGGTCTTGTCTTTAATAATCTAGTAAATGAAGAATAATGCATTTTCCATTCTGATATACCTATCACTGGCAGTGGGTAAAATGTATTCGGAAAAGTGGGATGAGCACCTTACTAAGGCCAGGCTGATGCTAAGTACTCAAATCCATTCTGCCAAATCTTTCTGCGTAGCAGAAAAGCCACCCATTCAGTTCCCGGAAGTCCGTCTCTCCTGGATAGTGGCGCACAGTATATATACACTTCAAGGTATCCCCAGATATCTAGTATTGAATTACAGGTAGAGTTGTATTCTGTTCGATTTGAGCGAGTAGACCAGATTTAGTCGACAGCGTGTAACCCCGTATCGGCGGCCATCTGTCTTAGTCGTTACGGATAGCAGGTGGCGCCCCCTGTGGGTGATATCGCGCAGTAAAGCACCTACTCGTAATTTCTAAGTATGTCAGTTATCTTGTTTTGATTCATTGATGTGATCGGCGTTACGGTTTCGACAGTGTTTGAAATGTTCCTGAACCTATGTTGTTTTTCTCTCATTCACTACCTATGTGAGTATACGTATATCTTGCTTGCTGCAGCAGCTGCGCGTCGCTACTTCTCACATTCGCAACGCATTAAGTGTTTGGGTGTAGGGTTATATATAATCTCGTATTTTTTCGTCAGATATCTAAATGCTAGTTTACTGGAGTTTAACACATCACAACGGTTTCTTTTCGTTGTGTGTTCTCTAAACATGTGGAAAGGTGAAGATATGGTGAGAGCGTAAGTTGGTTTGATGCCTTGTGAGCGAGTGAGTATTATTACCTACGAGGGCGAACATATCGGGGTTCATATTTTTCATACGATGCCCTAGGGCAAAATATCACTTTGTCATGGTGACGTGACGTCATGAACAATGCTATGACGTCACGTTTCTTCTGTGACGTTCAACGTTGCGTTCTACTTGCGGCGACGGCGGGTAGACAGCCTATGTTTGAAAGTAGATTTGGGTTATTTTCCTCAATTTGACGACTTCGGTAATAAACAGAATATTATATTCGTGCCCATACCATACTATGTTTACGACACTCGTGCCTAAATATCGATATACCCCTCGTTCTCGCTCGGGAAATACCAACATTTAGGCACTCGTGTCGTAAACATAGTATGACATGGGCACTCATATAATATTCTCTATTTACTTTACGCCGCAGTTAGCAGTATTCGAGCAATATCACGCAAAGCGATGAGGGATGCTGAAACTTTGGTGAAACGGATAATCTTTTCTCTGTGTTAATGAATCATGATTCTGTGCCAGTATATGTATATGTTACAACGTCGGATTAATGTTCCTTGTATTGCTACAGCTGATGTTGTGGGGTAGCCTAGTGGTTAATGCTCTCGCTCGTCACGACGAAATACCAGGTTCTATAACACACAGGCTTGTCCCCCGTCTTATGGCAAGCAGTTTTCGCATATTTTCTTCGCAGTTACTGATATTTTGTATTATTTTGAAGATATTTTGAATTAACTCGGAGATATCTGGAAAATGTTATACGATATCGTGAATTGAATTGAAGATATCTTCAAATGAATTACAGGGCGGTGGGGTAGCCTAGTGTTTAAAGCGTTGGCCCGTCACGCTGAAGACCCGGGTTCGAATCCCCACATGGGTACAATGTGTGAAGCCCATTTCTGGTGTCCCCCGCCGTAATGTTGCTGGAATATTGCTAAAAGCGGCGTAAAACCAAACTCAGTCAGTCAGTCAAATGAATTACAGATAACCCGAATAGAGATAAATACAGGTATCTGCTCTATAAGTCAGGATATCACGAAATATATTCAGGATATGATGAATCATATTATTGATTATCTTGTACAAAATTGCTGCCATCTTAAAATGAATAAAAGATGTCAGAATATCATTTAAATGTATAAGCAAAGTCACAATACTCACCAGTGATAGCAATGTTCACTAAATTCTATGCATGATTTGGTGATAGGACCCAAACCCCGACATACGATGAGCAATACTAAACTGACGTGCAAAAGAAAGTATACACCCTGTGGTTATTTTATAACATCACCATTAATATTTTGAAAAAATGTTTGATTATGTATATAAGTCACGTACTTGAACACAATGTTTGTAAGTCACTATCAAAACACTTTTCAAAATATTTACGGTGATTTTTGTCAATGGTGGTTTAGGGACTCTTGGTTAACTTGACTCGGTTACGACTATTAGTCATTAATATCTGTCCATGAGTCATAGCCCTTTTAATTATGTCTTTCAATCGAAATGTATAAGACCCGTGTAAAACTAGACAAACCTCTTCAGATTCACCTGCTGGATTGTTAAATACTACTTCAAATTCTATTAAATGTAACTGATAAGACTGAGAGCATCTTCTTCGTGTAGCTATGTATAGAGGGGAAATAGGGTCTGGTTCTAGACTATCTATGAGTGAAGCCCATTTCTGGTGTCCCCCGCCGTGATATTACTGGAATATTGCTAAAAGCCGCGTAAAACCAAACTCAGTCAGTGTAGACTATCTGGGCGTGGTCTCACCTCGGATAACAACTTACCCTGCCAACCGCTAATAGATTTGTCGTCGTGCATTAATTACTTTGACCTACCCGCCAGATTATATTCAGACAGAGATGGTCGAGTTTCCCAAGTGTGATTCATGAGTATAGGTATATCGGTACACATGAATCACACGAATCGGTCTATAGGCACATATAGGTGTGAGGTGAGGTGAGGTGAAATTGGGTTTAACGTCGTGCTTGAGAATATTTCGCTCATATGACGACGTGCATGCGGGTGTATATGTGCGGCTGCTTGTACTAGCCCAGACTGAAGCTGGTTTTATAGTGCTAGCCCACTGAGATACCATGCCGCAGTGAAGCATGAATATCCCACTCAGACACATTATACTGACTCCGAGCCGACCAGTCCTTGTTGTACCCATTAATGCCGAGCGCCAGGCAGGGACCAACAAGTACCATATTTTAACGTCTTTTGGTATGACGCGGTCGGGGATCGAACCCGCGACCTTCCGCTTTCCGGGCGAGCGCTCTAACCACTACACCACGGAGGCGGTCACATATAGGTGTGTCATAAATGGCATTGGGAAAAGGTAAAACGATGTTTATTGAAAATAATAATAAAAACGTGATATGTTTTATTGTTACAGATTTAACGTTCGCTTTCCTTGGACTAGCAGTGTTTGAAGCACAAATGCACCCTTCTATTTGGCAAATTTGTACGTCTTTTTCATGATCCTGGCTGTGAAAAGAAAATCATGAAATAAAAGCACTATATACTTTAATAGATATCAATATATTATCTAGACTCTCCCAACATATGTAAACTGCTTAAATTTGATTAACCACCTCGTATCATTCGGTCTCCTTCCCTTCCCTGTGGGTTAGAGCGTCCGCCCGGAAAGCGGAAGGTCGCGGGTTCGATCCCCGACAGCGCCATACCAAAAGACGTTAAAATATGGTACTTGTTGGTCCCCGCCTGGCGCTCGGCATTAATGGGTACAACAAGGACTGGTCGGCTCGGAGTCAGTATAATGTGTCTGAGTGGGGTATTCATGCTTCACTGCGGCATGGTATCTCAGTGGGCTAGCACTATAAAACCAGCTTCAGTCTGGGCTAGTACAAGCAGCCGCACATACACATACACATGCATGCACGTCGTCATATGAGCGAAATATTCTCAAGCACGACGTTAAACCCCATTTCACGTCACCTTCCCTGTGTTAACCCCACATAATGAATGACCGGACCCTAATCAAGATCGAAACTATACCTTTGTCACCGTGTATTTTTTCTCTCTCAGTAAGTCACGGAATCATCGGTAAAAAAGGAAAAGACAAACAGCGTATGCATGGTTGTCTCTAGGTAAATGTCTTTTCTAGGACGTACTTTAAGTAAGAATAACTCTCGCTCCTTCCGCAGACAGCAGGGAAGTAGTCCCTTAGAGGCCATCCATCAACATGGCTGCTGAAACTAACGTATCACGTGGGTTTCCGGAAGTACTTTTTTTAAACCATCCATCGTCATCTCTGGACCAGGTTGTCCTGTTTTTATGCACTTTATCTGGAATAATGTATCGGGTCAAACCACACGGGTGATATCTTTGTTACACTGGACTTAGTTCGGGATAAATGTGCTGAATCTTATTTCTTTGCACATATTTTTATTCTTGTTGGGAAAAAAGCCACGATTTGACTCATTTACCAAGTGATTTAAAATCTTGTTATTACTTGATGAACCGTATGTATACTTTCTTCATTGCATGGCGACCCGTGAAGGTCCGGGTTAGAATGAACCTTTAGTAACCCATGCTTGTCGTAAGAGGCGACTAACGGGATCGGGTGGTCAGGCTCGCTGGCTTGGTTGACACATGTCATCGGTTCCCGATTGTGTAGATCGACGCTCATGTTGTTGATTGTCTGGTCCAGACTCGATTATTGACAGACCGCCGCCATATAGCTGCGGCGTAAAACTAAACTCACTCACCCATTCGTTGCATGGCGATTACCGCGGCACGTACGATCACATGCATACATGTTTATGTCGTATGGAATCTGCTATTCTAATGATGCAAAGTGAGTGAGTATGGTTTTACGCCGCTTTTAGCAACATTCCAGCAATATCACGGCGGGATACATCAGAAATGGGTTTCACACATTGTATCCATGTGGGGAATCGAACCCGGGTCTTCGGCGTGACGAGCCAACGCTTTAACCACTAGGCTACCCCACAGCCCCACGATGGTAAGGGTTTAGACTACCGCTTAGTCCCTGAATATAGATAATTGACATAGTAACAAATAAATCCATTTAATTCGAAAAAGAACCCCAGTGAGTTGGAAGATCCTGAACCTGGGGAAATCTAGACTTGCTTCATTTAGGACTTAACATTGCAGGGAGGGCTAGGAAAATATGTGGTTCAGGGACTGTGAGACGGACTAGTAAGGGTTCTGTCGCCGGTATTTGGTCATGACAAACGGTAACTACTTCTCATCATTACGCCCGTCTGGACAGCTGCCGTTTTCATAAAAATAACTCAGTCTCACCTTGTCCTGAAATGGGAGTATCCTGCTCCGTCTGAAGCCCACATTCGGTGGTCTAGACGTTGTAATTAGCGCCACTGTAGCTCGGTAAATCTGTAACTGTCCAGGATATACTGACGGATATAAAAACGTATGCAGTGGATTCCTAAAAGTAATAAGCATTGTAATACCTTGTTTGCGGCAAAAATAACACGCAGAAAACATAATGTCCAAAATACTATATTACCTGTGGCATATATATACATCGACATCAAGTAACCAGGGCGGTGGGATAGCCTAGTGGTTAAAGCGTTCGCTCGTCACGCTGAAGTCCCAGGTACCATTCCCTACATGGGTACTATGCGTAAAGACCATTTCTGGTGCCCGCCGTGATATTGCTGGAATATTGCTGAAAACGACGCTAAAACATACTCACTCACTCTTTTTCCCAAAGGATTATACATTGATCTAAACATACTGAGACTTCTTGCACAATTACTCTGTTATTTTGTATAATGAGTTTTAGTGGTGCCACTTTTACCATTTCAAATGCACGTTCATAATGGCCGATGAATTCCTGGAGTGGAATATCAACAGTAACAGCGATAAGTTATCGCAATGGTTTAAACGATGAAATATCAGGGTACTTGTGGTTTTAGACTCCTAAAATAAAGTTTAAATTAAAATTAAATTAAAAGACAGTTGAATCGTATATAGTCCGCAGTTTTCTCGCGATTGATCTATTGCGAATTAAGTCGATACAGAAATGTCGACACGGCGAAGACAACTCACCCTTCTCAAGTAAACGTTGAAGTAACTACCGAATTTTACACAGTGTTTGTGGTTCAACATGGTGTTTCATCTCTACTTTCGGTAGTTTTCAAAAGCAATCTGGTCCAGGAAACGATAAACGATTTCCTGACATGCGCTGAAAGGCACCAAAACCCCGTTCCACATAGTGATCGTAGCTCAACGTTCCTCGTTTGACAGAAACGAGCGTCTTACCGCTACGATCCTCGAAAGTCTGTGTTAAAGTATGACAGGAACGATCGACTTACCGCTACGATCCTCGAAAGTCTGTGTTAAAGTATGACAGGAACGATCGTCTTACCGCTACGATCCTCGAAAGTCTGTGTTAAAGTATGACAGGAACGATCGTCTTACCGCTACGATCCTCGAAAGTCTGTGTTAAAGTATGACAGGAACGATCGTCTTACCGCTACGATCCTCGTAAGTCTTGTGTTACAGTATGACAGGAACTATCGTCTTACCGCTACGATCCTCGTAAGTCTTGTGTTACAGTATGAAAGTTACGATCGTCTTAGCGCTACGATCCTCGTCAGTCTGTGTTAAAGTATGAAAGTTACGATCGTCTTAGCGCTACGATCGCTTCATGAAACGAGACCCAGACCTATATAACTTTTGTAAAACCCACGAGCACGCCCACGTTACCTATAGATCTTCCAGTAACACTCGCAGCTCACATGTACCTTTATGTTGTACAAAGTCGGAAGATCGCTTCGCTGAGATTGCTTCGTGAAACCGGACCCTAGTGCGGCCCCGCGATTACCTCAAATTACGGGTTAATTTCAATGGTTTGTCATTCGCACACTGCCTCAGATCTTAATCACTGCATAGTAATCACTTCATAGTAATCTGTTTATAGTAATCAATAAATAAGGACGACATTAATCAGGCAAATGATCAGTCAGACGTCTAGGTTCTGACTAGTTTAACATTTAGTGTCTGTAAGTTTGAGGGAAAGAAATAATACCATTTCAATCCAAAAGGAGGTGAGGTGAGGTGAAATGGGTTTAACGTCGTCGCTTATATGACGACGTGCATGCGTGTGTATGTGTATGTGCGGCTGCTTGTACTAGCCCAGACTTAAGCTGGTTTTATAGTGCTAGTCCACTGAGATATCATGCCGCAGTGAAGCATGAATACCCCACTTAGACACATTATACTGACTCCGAGCCGACCAGTCCTTGTTGTACCCATTAATGCCGAGCGCCAGGCAGACCAACAAGTACCATATTTTTATGTCTTTTGGTATGACGCGGTCGGGGATCGAACCCGCGACCTTCCGCTCTCCGGGCAGACGCTCTAACCACTACACCACGGAGGCGGTCAATCCAAAAGGAGCCCCAGTGAGATTAACATGGGGAAATCTAGACTTGCTTCATTATTGGCTTTAACATTGCTGAAATGGCAGGGAGGGAGGAAAAACAATGTGGTTTAGGAATTATATGACCAGTCTAAGTAAAGTTAGGCTCAGTATTATCCGTTACACTGCTTATACTGAGTCTAACAAAACCTAGAAGAAGGTCGCGTCAGCTAACCTTTTCAGTTGACTAATCAGAACACAGCTTACCAAATCGTGAAAGCTGACATTCGCAAATACCTTTTGAACTTTTACCTCGAAAAAGTTTGTACCCGAACGATTCCGAATGATATTTTCTGTACGATCGCTTCCGAGTGATGCACATGGAACACGCCGCAGCAATGAGTAAACAGTCGCTGAAAATAGCGTTTTGAAAATTGCGGAAATATTAGCTAATGGTAACCATGTCATCAGAAAGCCCTAAGTATATCTACTGCAGGTCAAATATCTGTGTTTTATGCGGATTTTCGTTTGTTGAGAGATCAGTGTCAGTGACCGGGAATTTTGTATGTCCCGCCGAAGCCGAACCCGTTGTCTGATTGGTTAAATCTGTTCGGCCGTCTCGCATGTGATTGGACGGTCATAGGTCGCTCAAAGGTTAACTGACGCGACCTTCTACTAGAATTTTTGTTAGGCTCAGTATAAGCAGTGTAACGAATAATACTGAGCCTAAGTTTATTTAGACTGTTAAAAGACACACTAGGTTTTGACTAATCTGTCATACAGACCCTGAAACAAATATAGCCAAGAACGATCATGCAAGTCTAGAATATGTGGCAAGCCTAGATTTCCACAGTTTCAGGAAAATGAAGAAAGGGTTCCTTTTCATTATATTTTATGATTATTCTTTTATGAACAGTTTATTTCTGTAAAATATGTTCATTTTAGAGACTAGATGTTAGTCCTACCAGATATCTCACATCTGGTCCTACCAGAAGGAAACCGCCTCCGTGGTGTAGTGGTTAAAGCGTCCGCCTGGAGAGCGGAAGGTCGGGCTCGATCCCCGACCGCGTCATACCAAAAGGCGTTAAAATATGGTACTTGTTGGTCCCTGCCTGGCTCTCGGCATTAATGGGTACAACAAGGACTGGTAGGCTCGGAGACAGTATAATGTGTCTGAGTGGGGTATTCATGCTTCCCTACGGCATGGTATCTCAGTGAGCTAGCACTATAAAACCAGCTTCAGTCTGGGCTAGTACAAGCAGCCACACATACACATACACACGCATGCACGTCGTCGTATGAGCGAAATATTCTCAAGCACGACGTTAAACCCAATTTCACCTGACCTCACCTATCAGAAGGCCGGGTTACGGAGCGTTGTCCATTCCAGCTTCTGGACACTGGCCTCTGGCTGAATGAAGCATATAATTGGCCATGATCGATTGCTTCCCCGAATTTCTAGGATGAGGAATCAGAAACACGCCTGAGGAATTTGGAACTGAACTTGATACAGATGAACTGACATTCTCCTACGTGTTTTTCAAGGCCAACCAGGGTAGTGGCAAGTTATATACAGTGAAACCTGGTTTATCCGAACACCTGTTATTCCAGTTATGCTACCTACTCATTATTCCTACTTCCTACTAACGGGATAATCTGAGTAAATTTCCAATTTATTAACATTCAGTCCATAAATCGATAATTAATCCTCACGATTTTATTCGAAAAGGTACCAAATTATAATAAATTTCCACGTTATTAACATTCAATCCATGAATCGATCATCCTGACGATTTTATTGGGAAAGGCACCAAATTATTATAAATTTCCAAATTATCAACATTCAATCCATGAATCGATAATCCTCACGATTTTATTGGGAAAGGTGCCAATTTATTAACATTCAATCCATAAATCGATAATTAATCCTCACGATTTTATTCGAAAAGGTACCAAATTATAATAAATTTCCACGTTATTAACATTCAATCCATGAATCGATCATCCTGACGATTTTATTGGGAAAGGCACCAAATTGTTATAAATTTCCAAATTATCAACATTCAATCCATGAATCGATAATCCTCACGATTTTATTGGGAAAGGTGCCAATTTATTAACATTCAATTCATAAATCGATAATTAATCCTCACGATTTTATTCGAAAAGGTACCAAATTATAATAAATTTCCACGTTATTAACATTCAATCCATGAATCGATAATCCTCACGATTTTATTGGGAAAGGCACCAAATTATTATAAATTTCCAAATTATTAACATTCAATCCATAAGTCGATAATCCTCACGATTTTATGCGGAAAGGTACCGTCCTGATTAACGAGGGTAATCAATTCAGGTACTAATTCCTGTGTCGAGTCACTAGCTTGTATAGGGTGGGGGTTGGTGGCTGAGGGATGCATACGCTTAAAGGGCAGGACCTTGACCAGGATTATATTGCGGATCCCACACATCAGGTGTTTTGCATCGTTCTCTGATCAACCTTCATCCCAAGATTTTCTCTTATGGAGATCAGATTGTTCCCACCGGTTACGTCAACTCGCTATTTACAGTCAGTCAACACTGGCAATGTCAACACGCCGACGCCCATCTCTATAAAGAATATGACATATTTATAGCTGAAAACAGGATTCAGGTGTTTTTCTGTGGCAGAGGATACGCAAAAATAACATGAACTGTTCATGGCATTATCACAATGGATGTGGTGTTTGAAAGGACGTCAAAATATAGTTTGTCTTTGAAAACATCCATATATTATTAGGCGATCATGCTTACAAAGTCTCCTAATAACTAGTCCCTGTTGATGTGTGATTGTAACGAATGGGTTGTTTTGTAGTGTGAGAGCTATATCTGTTCGCACTTACGTCAACGGGCTATGCATTATGGCGGGTGTTAGTGGCATCCGATGGATTGTTTTACGGTTGAAGCGGATGTGACGTACACGCCCGATTCTGAGAGTGTTCAAGGTTCTTTCTAAACTTGTGAAATGTATATTTAGTCATTGATAAACCGAGGTCGATTGGGTACTGTCCGTGATTAGCTGAAAAAGGCAAGAAAAACAACAGTAAGGTCAAAATATATATAATATACGTGTTTATTTAAAGCATAATTTTAAATCTAACCGTTATTTCGGAAATCTGGTTGTCCTGGCGATCTCTACGTTAATAGAGGAATATTTAAGAAAACCTCGTAAATCTGGACCATACATATACAGCCTGAAACAGCACCATCCTGAAAATTGGAGTTGCTGTGAATTGTGTTTGTCAGATTTGACAAACGAGAGGCTGTTTGCCATTTGCATTGAAAATCTTGTGCACCTATTGTTGTATGATGGGCGGTGGGGTAGCCTAGTGGTTAAAGCGTTCGCTCGTTACGAAGGTCCTGGTTCGATTCCCCACATGGGTTCAATGTGTGAAGACCATTTTTGATGTGCCACTGGTGCTGGAATATTGCTGTACGCGGCGTAAAACCTCACCCACTCATTTATTGCTGTATGAGAGCTAATGCCGGGTAAGGTAGGCCACAAGTTTATGCTGGTCGTTTAAGGCTGGTCAGGTTTAGTGACCCTGTGCTACCACGACGCCGTTGGTCGTTGTTCTCAATGTCAATCACGAGGTTATCTAGCCAGGAATTGTTTATTTATTTGGCATATCTGGCATTGCT
Source organism: Haliotis rubra (assembly GCF_003918875.1). NCBI lineage: Eukaryota > Metazoa > Mollusca > Gastropoda > Lepetellida > Haliotidae > Haliotis > Haliotis rubra. The sequence goes on from NW_025767142.1 coordinate 121,163, forward strand.
AATAGCGACGTTGTACAAATTGTGATGCTGGAGAAACAGCCAGTCTTCTTTAAGCAGGTATTAGTGGTATATAGACATTCATCAAAATGAAATCAAATCAACTTGATATTTTAAATTATACAACGTCCTTAAATATTCAAAATATATAAGTACAAAGAGGATGTCGCTTACGTTTTTCAGGAGTGGATGCGACCAGAGCGTAGTCTCGCTTCCGTTTTCAGTGACTGTCTGTTTTAGCGCCTTGTGAGACACTGTCTTTATGTAATTTAAGCAATCTGGCATTGCTGAATTGATCTAGACCATATATTCAACGCCCCGCGATTACCTCAAATTACGGGTTAATTTCAATGGTTTGTCATTCGCACACTGCCTCAGATCTTAATCACTGCATAGTAATCACTTCATAGTAATCTGTTTATAGTAATCAATAAATAAGGACGACATTAATCAGGCAAATGATCAGTCAGACGTCTAGGTTCTGACTAGTTTAACATTTAGTGTCTGTAAGTTTGAGGGAAAGAAATAATACCATTTCAATCCAAAAGGAGGTGAGGTGAGGTGAAATGGGTTTAACGTCGTCGCTTATATGACGACGTGCATGCGTGTGTATGTGTATGTGCGGCTGCTTGTACTAGCCCAGACTTAAGCTGGTTTTATAGTGCTAGTCCACTGAGATACCATGCCGCAGTGAAGCATGAATACCCCACTTAGACACATTATACTGACTCCGAGCCGACCAGTCCTTGTTGTACCCATTAATGCCGAGCGCCAGGCAGACCAACAAGTACCATATTTTTATGTCTTTTGGTATGACGCGGTCGGGGATCGAACCCGCGACCTTCCGCTCTCCGGGCAGACGCTCTAACCACTACACCACGGAGGCGGTCAATCCAAAAGGAGCCCCAGTGAGATTAACATGGGGAAATCTAGACTTGCTTCATTATTGGCTTTAACATTGCTGAAATGGCAGGGAGGGAGGAAAAACAATGTGGTTTAGGAATTATATGACCAGTCTAAGTAAAGTTAGGCTCAGTATTATCCGTTACACTGCTTATACTGAGTCTAACAAAACCTAGAAGAAGGTCGCGTCAGCTAACCTTTTCAGTTGACTAATCAGAACACAGCTTACCAAATCGTGAAAGCTGACATTCGCAAATACCTTTTGAACTTTTACCTCGAAAAAGTTTGTACCCGAACGATTCCGAATGATATTTTTGTACGATCGCTTCCGAGTGATGCACATGGAACACGCCGCAGCAATGAGTAAACAGTCGCTGAAAATAGCGTTTTGAAAATTGCGGAAATATTAGCTAATGGTAACCATGTCATCAGAAAGCCCTAAGTATATCTACTGCAGGTCAAATATCTGTGTTTTATGCGGATTTTCGTTTGTTGAGAGATCAGTGTCAGTGACCGGGAATTTTATATGTCCCGCCGAAGCCGAACCCGTTGTCTGATTGGTTAAATCTGTTCGGCCGTCTCGCATGTGATTGGACGGTCATAGGTCGCTCAAAGGTTAACTGACGCGACCTTCTACTAGGTTTTGTTAGGCTCAGTATAAGCAGTGTAACGAATAATACTGAGCCTAAGTTTATTTAGACTGTTAAAAGTCACACTAGGTTTTGACTAATCTGTCATACAGACCCTGAAACAAATATAGCCAAGAACGATCATGCAAGTCTAGAATATGTGGCAAGCCTAGATTTCCACAGTTTCAGGAAAATGAAGAAAGGGTTCCTTTTCATTATATTTTATGATTATTCTTTTATGAACAGTTTATTTCTGTAAAATATGTTCATTTTAGAGACTAGATGTTAGTCCTACCAGATATCTCACATCTGGTCCTACCAGAAGGAAACCGCCTCCGTGGTGTAGTGGTTAAAGCGTCCGCCTGGAGAGCGGAAGGTCGGGCTCGATCCCCGACCGCGTCATACCAAAAGGCGTTAAAATATATGGTACTTGTTGGTCCCTGCCTGGCTCTCGGCATTAATGGGTACAACAAGGACTGGTAGGCTCGGAGACAGTATAATGTGTCTGAGTGGGGTATTCATGCTTCCCTACGGCATGGTATCTCAGTGAGCTAGCACTATAAAACCAGCTTCAGTCTGGGCTAGTACAAGCAGCCACACATACACATACACACGCATGCACGTCGTCGTATGAGCGAAATATTCTCAAGCACGACGTTAAACCCAATTTCACCTGACCTCACCTATCAGAAGGCCGGGTTACGGAGCGTTGTCCATTCCAGCTTCTGGACACTGGCCTCTGGCTGAATGAAGCATATAATTGGCCATGATCGATTGCTTCCCCGAATTTCTAGGATGAGGAATCAGAAACACGCCTGAGGAATTTGGAACTGAACTTGATACAGATGAACTGACACTCTCCTACGTGTCTTTCAAGGCCAACCAGGGTAGTGGCAAGTTATATACAGTGAAACCTGGTTTATCCGAACACCTGTTATTCCAGTTATGCTAACTACTCATTATTCCTACTTCCTACTAGCGGAATAATCTGAGTAAATTTCCAATTTATTAACATTCAGTCCATAAATCGATAATTAATCCTCACGATTTTATTGGAAAAGGTACCAAATTATAATAAATTTCCACGTTATTAACATTCACTCCATGAATCGATAATCCTGACGATTTTATTGGGAAAGGTGCCAATTGATTAACATTCAATCCATGAATCGATCATCCTGACGATTTTATTGGGAAAGGCACCAAATTATTATAAATTTCCAAATTATCAACATTCAATCCATGAATCGATAATCCTCACGATTTTATTGGGAAAGGTGCCAATTTATTAACATTCAATCCATAAATCGATAATTAATCCTCACGATTTTATTCGAAAAGGTACCAAATTATAATAAATTTCCACGTTATTAACATTCAATCCATGAATCGATAATCCTCACGATTTTATTGGGAAAGGTGCCAATTTATTAACATTCAATCCATAAATCGATAATTAATCCTCACGATTTTATTGGAAAAGGTACCAAATTATAATAAATTTCCACGTTATTAACATTCACTCCATGAATCGATAATCCTGACGATTTTATTGGGAAAGGTGCCAATTGATTAACATTCAATCCATGAATCGATCATCCTGACGATTTTATTGGGAAAGGCACCAAATTATTATAAATTTCCAAATTATCAACATTCAATCCATGAATCGATAATCCTCACGATTTTATTGGGAAAGGTGCCAATTTATTAACATTCAATCCATAAATCGATAATTAATCCTCACGATTTTATTCGAAAAGGTACCAAATTATAATAAATTTCCACGTTATTAACATTCAATCCATGAATCGATAATCCTCACGATTTTATTGGGAAAGGTGCCAATTTATTAACATTCAATCCATAAATCGATAATTAATCCTCACGATTTTATTGGAAAAGGTATCAAATTATAATAAATTTCCACGTTATTAACATTCAATCCATGAATCGATAATCCTGACGATTTTATTGGGAAAGGTGCCAATTTATTAACATTCAATCCATGAATCGATCATCCTGACGATTTTATTGGGAAAGGCACCAAATTATTATAAATTTCCAAATTATCAACATTCAATCCATGAATCGATAATCCTCACGATTTTATTGGGAAAGGTGCCAATTTATTAACATTCAATTCATAAATCGATAATTAATTACGATTTTATTCGAAAATCCAAATTATAAATTTCGTTATTAACATTCAATCCATGAATCGATCATCCTCACGATTTTATTGGGAAAGGCACCAAATTATTATAAATTTCCAAATTATTAACATTCAATCCATAAATCGATAATCCTCACGATTTTATGCGGAAAGGTACCGTCCTGATTAACGAGGGTAATCAAGTTCAGGTACTAATTCCTGTGTCGAGTCACTAGCTTGTATAGGGTGGGGGTTGGTGGCTGAGGGATGCATACGCTTAAAGGGCAGGACCTTGACCAGGATTATATTGCGGATCCCACACATCAGGTGTTTTGCATCGTTCTCTGATCAACCTTCATCCCAAGATTTTCTCTTATGGAGATCAGATTGTTCCCACCGGTTACGTCAACTCGCTATTTACAGTCAGTCAACACCGGCAATGTCAACACGCCGACGCCCATCTCTATAAAGAATATGACATATTTATAGCTGAAAACAGGATTCAGGTGTTTTTCTGTGGCAGAGGATACGCAAAAATAACATGAACTGTTCATGGCATTATCACAATGGATGTGGTGTTTGAAAGGACGTCAAAAATATAGTTTGTCTTTGAAAACATCCATATATTATTAGGCGATCATGCTTACAAAGTCTCCTAATAACTAGTCCCTGTTGATGTGTGATTGTAACGAATGGGTTGTTTTGTAGTGTGAGAGCTATATCTGTTCGCACTTACGTCAACGGGCTATGCATTATGGCGGGCGTTAGTGGCATCCGATGGATTGTTTTACGGTTGAAGCGGATGTGACGTACACGCCCGATTCTGAGAGTGTTCAAGGTTCTTTCTAAACTTGTGAAATGTATATTTAGTCATTGATAAACCGAGGTCGATTGGGTACTGTCCGTGATTAGCTGAAAAGGCAAGAAAAACAACAGTAAGGTCAAAATATATATAATATACGTGTTTATTTAAAGCATAATTTTAAATCTAACCGTTATTTCGGAAATCTGGTTGTCCTGGCGATCTCTACGTTAATAGAGGAATATTTAAGAAAACCTCGTAAATCTGGACCATACATGTACAGCCTGAAACAGCACCATCCTGAAAATTGGAGTTGCTGTGAATTGTGTTTGTCAGATTTGACAAACGAGAGGCTGTTTGCCATTTGCATTGAAAATCTTGTGCACCTATTGTTGTATGATGGGCGGTGGGGTAGCCTAGTGGTTAAAGCGTTCGCTCGTTACGAAGGTCCTGGTTCGATTCCCCCACATGGGTTCAATGTGTGAAGACCATTTTTTGATGTGCCACTGGTGCTGGAATATTGCTGTACGCGGCGTAAAACCTCACCCACTCATTTATTGCTGTATGAGAGCTAATGCCGGGTAAGGTAGGCCACAAGTTTATGCTGGTCGTTTAAGGCTGGTCAGGTTTAGTGACCCTGTGCTACCACGACGCCGTTGGTCGTTGTTCTCAATATCAATCACGAGGTTATCTAGCCAGGAATTGTTTATTTATTTGGCATATCTGGCATTGCTAATAGCGACGTTGTACAAATTGTGATGCTGGAGAAACAGCCAGTCTTCTTTAAGCAGGTATTTGTGGTATATAGACATTCATCAAAATGAAATCAAATCAACGTGATATTTTAAATTATACAACGTCCTTAAATATTCAAAATATATAAGTACAAAGAGGATGTCGCTTACGTTTTTCAGGAGTGGATGCGACCAGAGCGTAGTCTCGCTTCCGTTTTCAGTGACTGTCTGTTTTAGCGCCTTGTGAGACACTGTCTTTATGTAATTTAAGCTATCTGGCATTGCTGAATTGATCTAGACCATATATTCAACGTTAGCAGACAAGCAAAGTGCTTGAATGGCCTCATCCAAACTCCCGACGACTCCAAATTACCACAAGGAGTCTATCTGATTTTACAGGGCCACAACTGTCTCATAACGACTGCCTGAAAGGACCAATGTCCGTGTTTGGTATTTCATGGAACCAATAAACATAAGCAAGGACAAGTGCTACGAACACGCTATGCTCCTGGCGTTAAATTTCACCGTTCTGCACAAGTAGGTCACCGACGACCTTGATCTGTATCATGTAAAGTCACTTTGATCAATTTGTCTTTCGAGTTCAATATGGCCGTCTTGATGGGCCGTACACGAGCTAGTTTTGTTATTAACCAGCTGTAAAAAAAACATCTGTAACTCAGTCGGATCTGTCATGTGAGTAACTCGCGGCGGAAAATGTTGACGTTAATCCATCGTGGTAACTTACACTTGGGAAATGACATCCGACTTTGCGAGCCGGCTTCTGAGAAGGCTGTCAGAGGTTAGGATTGATTGACACCAAATTAACCGGACATATTGTTTCATGTGAATTGGACAGGAATGTATTCTGACATTTGGTGATGTGAAATATTACGTCTTTGAGCGAAAATTCAATTATGTCACGACGTGTTAACTTTGTGCCGGAGCAATCGGCAGATTTCGCTGTCCATAAATGTTTAGTGAAACTAGCATTGGTTTGGGACTGACAGAGGAAGGTCACAATTTGCGTGAATCTGGAATTCGAACCCATAACTGCAGATGCTTACAAAACCAAGGGGGGCAACCATTCACCATTGAACAATGGTCTCCGTGGTCGAGAATAGACCATTTAGCTCTATATGCCACTACTGCTACTACTACTACTACTGCTGCTACTACTACTACTACTACTACTACTACTGCTACTGCTACTGCTGCTGCCGCTACTAATGCTACTGCTGCTGCTGCTACTACTTCTGCGGCTGCTACAGTTACTTCTTTTACTAGTGCTATTTCTGCTACTACTACTACTACTACTGCTACTGCTGCTGCTACTACTACTGCTGCTACTACTTCTGCTGCTACTATTACTGCTGCTGCTGCTACTACTGCTACTGCCGCTGCTGCTACTACTGCTACTGCTGCTGCTGGTACTACAACTGCGGCTGCTACAGTTACTTCTTTTACTACTGCTACTAGTGCTATTCTGCTACTACTACTACTACTGCTACTACTGTTGCTCCTACTGCTACTTGTACTACTACTTCTGCTACTACTAATTCTACCACTTCTGCTGCTGCTACATCTACCACTACTACAGGATTCGAGACATCACCATATGGTCCATCCTCGATAGTCTCCAGGGTATACGTTACGATCACTCTACACTATACCCTCGATGCATCCACGGCTTGGCCCGATGATTTTATTACCTCCCTTTGTTGGCTTTTTATCCAATCAAGTGTCTACGCTGGGAAGTTGAGCGAACCAATCACAACTCACTTTCGCTTCAAATTATCAAACCGTTTAAACTTGGCAACACAATTGATGCAGAGGTACTCTGAAAGAGGTAGAAGGAGTTCTTTCATATATTTTTATAAAGTTTCAGATCTGTCAATTTGTCTGTATGATTTCCCCAAAAAATATGAGTGGCACTGCGAACAAACCTTCCGACTGCGACCGCTATCTTTGTTGACACTGGCAAGCTCGGATGTAACATCGGGTTAGCTGATTGGCTATTGTGAGAATGCGGAGCCAGCAAAGGGAGGTAATATAATTATCGGGCCAAGCCGTGGATGAATGAATCCAGGGTATAGTGGGGAGTGATCGTAAGGTATACCCTGGAGATTATCGAGGGTGCATATGGTCAGTCAGCATAACAACTGTGTCCATAACCAGAAAGGACTGCAGCCACCAGATCTCCAAGAAATGCTCCAGTAAAGCCAGAAAGCCATTACACTGATGCAAGAGTATTACGTACTACGAGGTATTCGTAGTGCTTGTGTTTGGAAGTATCTCAACACATCCTATACATCCTTATCGGACACACTTAGAATGTTCTCGTACAAACCCAAGTTCTGAGCTCCATCCCTCATTGAAGTAGAACCGTTTGGTGATAAACGTTTCCTAATGTAACTGTATCAGATCGGTCGTGAAACCAGATGATGAGGGCTTCTTACCACCTCTCTGGACGGGAAGCATCCTCTTAAATAGCCCAACTTGATCACCAGGCTGTATAAGTGTATGTCCGGTTTAATCAGGTGGCACGATTACGCAGTTCACGTAAGGCATAGGTCACATATTCGGATAACCAATGTCCACATAGAACCAATGTCCACATAGGACCAATGTCCATCCACACATACACCCTACGCCCTCCACCATAGCGCTTGAGTAGCTACCATTTCTAATTAATACCATGTACTGCAAAGATCCGTTTTATATTTGCAACTTTAACAAAATCGGCTCCGTTTCCAGTATGTTTGGTTTGGTGGTTGTTTAACGCCGTACTCGCAATATTCCAGCTATATGGCTGCGGTCTGTAAATAATGGAGTCTGGGCCAGACAATCCAGTGATCAACAGCATGAACATCTACGCAATTGGTATACGATGACATGTGTCTACAAAGTCAGTGAGCCTGACCACCCGATCCCGTAAGTCGCCTCTGACGACAAGCATGGGTTACTGCAGACCACTTCTAACCCGGATCTTCACGGGTCTCAGATTTAATACTATAACATCTTATCACACACGAGAGAAAAAGCAGAATAACGGTACAATTACGCATTAAGCACATCTGACCTGATCCGTTACCGTTCAAATCATAATTTGAATATGTAGTACGACCCCTATCACAGGCTCGAAAGTTATTAAATTAAAAAAATGTAACAGTAATAGTTTGCTAACGGTACAATACGAGAGGCACGGCTGACATCAAGTTCACGCAGGTTATTGTTAACGTAATGGATACTATTCAAGTAATCTTAATGTTTATGTTCTCTGAAAGGTTATCTGGGAGGTACCAGCTCGAGACACTAGTTCATTAATATGCATGGGAGGGCTTGATAAACGTAAATGTATTTAGATAATTCCCACTTGCCTAAAAGCAATGAATATTTTATATTTATCGAGAGCGCTAAGTAACATTTTTTTCTAAATTCGATTACATATGTGTTAGTGGGATATACAGCCGACTATCACTATTACAGACTCATTATATACCATCACAATGCATTACGTTAACCTTTGTATAATGTGTTCTTTAATTAATGTAATTAATGGTTATCACATGCGTGTCTATTATCGGAATGGGGTGTTGCCAAGACGATATTAATACATGCGGTATAAGCATTCCAAGACTAACCTGAGATGAATGTGCTCTTCATGATTGTGAATAGTAAGCACAGACTATGAAAATCTTTTTCATTGTGAAATAATATCTTAACACTCCTGTGACAGTCTGGGGCGGTGGGGTAGCCTAGTGGTTAAGGCGTTCGCTCGTCACGCTGAAGACCCGGGTTCGATTCCCCAGATGGGTACAATGTGTGAAGCTCATTTCTGGTGTCCCCGCCGTGATATTGCTGGAATATTGGCGTAATACTAAACTCACTCACTCACTGTGACAGACTTTCGGTGTTTCGGTTCTAGTAAACGTCCTCACCCTCAGGCAAAGGTCTATGGTATGGGATGGCCGGGTGGTTTAAGCATGTCGTCACGCCAAGTGAGTGAGTGAGTTTAGTTTTACGCCGCTTTTAGCAATATTCCAGCAATATCATGGAGGGGGACACCAGAAATGGGCTTCACACATTGTACCCATGTCGGGAATCGAACCCGGGTCTTCAGCGTGACGAGCGAACGCTTTAACCACTAGGCTACCCTACCGCCCTCGTCACACAAGGGCCAGGTTTCAATTCATCATTTGGTTTCAATGTTTGCAACCCATTCATGAAATCCCAAGCCACTATAATTAGCCTAAAACCAAACAAAAAATCTGCATAATTAGGCACACACAGAACGTGACACGAGTACAATTTCATCCCGTCCCCACGTCCTCTGGCTTGTGATTGGACCAGGTTGCCAGAACCACGACACAAATCTGGCGACCATGATACTAATGTGTCAATGCTGTTTCCTGCGAAATGCAGCTGTGGTTTTGCTGTCCCCTCCTAACAATAACGACAGCAGATCTCCAACAGTTTAATGGTTAACTTAGGCTATATGAGATTTCTTTTTAATTTCTGCTTATTCTTGTTCGTTCACTCCGTTAAACCGGAAGCTGGCAGGGGTAATGGAAGCGCAGAACGATCTGTTATGCCACGAGTGGCGCTTATAATGTTGAATTAAAATACATTGTACGTGAGTAATTATTAAATATGAGGTTGGGGATCTGAGAGCACAACCCTGTGAGGAAATGGGTGTCTGCCTGTGATGAAGACGATATTTTATTTTGATATTAAAAATATTTTTCGAACCGAATCGAGGGAGGTACGTTGCCAGCCTTTGCTTGCTTCGCTTGCATAAAGGAAGACTGGTCATTTTTCTCTTTGTTGCGCAATTCTATTTGCGCTACAGTTTGCCTGTGCGTCGATATATTTAACTGTTTGGTACGCGCCATGACCCAATCAAAACGTACAGCTGTATTCGTGATGTCACCCATCAAAATCTACATCTAGATCTGTCCATCGTCAAAATATACGACAGCTTCAAGCATGTGATGACCCCGTCAAAACAAAAAGCTGTACTCGTGATGTCACCCGTCAACATAACAGTACAGCTGTGTACAATCCTCTTGAAGCGGAGCGGTAAGATAGCCTAGTGGTTAAAGCGTTCGCCCGTCACGCCGAAGACCCGGGTTCGATTCCCCACATAGGTACAATGTGTGAAGCCCATTTCTGGTGTCCCCTGCCGGGATATTGCTGGAATATTGCTAAAACGGCGTAAAACCTAACTCACTCACTCCTCCAGAAGCGGCGGACAAGTCCAAACACAGGCCCGCTTCATAAGAAACATGAAACATAGTCGCCATCCGATTCCCCAGCGATATTCACCTCTCTCTATGTCCAAACAACGCTAAGACTGTCGTTGTTTTCGCAATCAATCAATTTCTGTGGTTATATTTTTGATCATTAAAAAACTATTTTTGTTTCAGCTCTCACGGTGCGTTACTTGACCCGAAGATTCATAGGAGAATACTGTCCAACATTAGGTAAGGCATGCAAGTCTGTCTTCTAAGAATTCTATTTCGTCATTCGATGTTGTCGCAAAAACCAATTTCAATTAGTGCCTTTGTAAATGTCATCAAAAATCGATATCCAGCCTCTTGTTCGCAATGGGGATACAATACTTGGGGCAGGCGATGTCCCCTAACTAAGCCAAACATCATTCCTGACAAGAAATATCGGTATTTTCTCCGTTGCTGTGAGTATTGCTCTGTTCAGCATTCTTATCGATCTAATAACAGACATTTTTGCTGAAATCAGATTACGAACACCGGATACAAAATAATAATTTCGACTATTCTACTCCGACTAAAACTAAAAACATGTTTGTGACGTCACGTGGCCCTTTACCTTATAAGGAGATCAATATTGTGTCTGTAACAACCGGCGGAGAGATTGGTTTTACAAGCGTGATAAGCAGAAGGAAACAGACGGATAATCCTCCGTAAACTGTCTCGTGTAAATGTCGCTGTAGAATTACGGACAGGTATAGTTTCTCGTCGTAAAGGGGCGGTGGGGTGGCCTAATGATTAAAGCGTCCGCTCATCACGCTGAAGGCCCGGGTTCGATTCTCCACATGGGTTCAATGTGTGAAGCCCATTTCTGGTGTCCCCCGCCGTGATATTGCTGCGGTATTGCTAAAAGCGGCGTAAGACCATTCTCACTCACTTTCGTCGTAAGTTGTTAACGAAAGTCACATATAATGTGCGTTTGTGAAGATTATAACTCCGTGTTCTATTTATGACATGAATATAATTTAATCTAACATAGACGAATGTATATGGAGTTCAGTCTGAAACATCTAATATGTCACAACGCACAGTGAATGTATATGGAGTTTAATCTGAAACATCTAATATGTCACAACGCACAGTGAATGTTGATGGTTGTTTGAGAAATTCTTACGAGTTCAAACGTCATCTATTTCATGGGGCTACGAAAGGCCAACCGAAAAACGCACCCAATAAATAATATAAAAAAAGAATTTCGTAGTAGTATTTATGCTTTTTTTACGGTTGCATTGATTCGACTTCTTTCATATCTCACTGATATATTATTATACCCCCGCTACGAAGTAACGGGGGTATATAGCGTTCGTTCTGTCCGTCCGTCCGTCCCGAAACTTTGTCCGGAGCATATCTCTTAAAGTTTACATGCTAGGTTCACCAAACTTCACACACATGTTAATCATTACCCATTGATGTGCCTTTTGCTATTTTAAAGTTTTTTCAGAATTTTGGTTTTTTTGGCTGTTTCAATGGAAACACGACTTAGTGCCAAATGTGTTTGATAATAATAATAATAATAATAATAATAATAATAACTTGTTTCGCACATGTCATCGTATCCCAATTGTGTATATCGATGCTCATGATGCTGATCACTGGGTTGTCTGGCCCAGCTTCGATTATTTACAGACCGCCACCATATAGCGGGAACATTGCTGAGTGCGACTTTGAAAAACAAACCAACAAACCCAATAGTAGCCGTTCTTACTTTTGGCGAGGTTCCATTTTCGCACTTGATGCCGTTTTCGCTTGGAGAGGTTTAGCGATTCAGCTATAACCCTTGTTTACGTACGAACATTAAGCGCCCAATAAAGATTTACTACCGGCTTACGTAATGTCAACAGTGGGTGGATCTCTTAACGACTAATACTGTATATTCACGATTAAAGGTCTCAGACAATGTTCACTTCCGTTTACTGTTCTCCTCTGTCAATATTAGATGTGGGATCTATTTTAGAGATCTGAGCCTCATTCCACGCAGTGATCGCTGTGTTGAAGGCGATGTTACATCTATTTTAAGAGCTACGATCGCTCAGTCTTAAGGGGTCCTGACCTTGAGTGAGTGAGTATGGTTTTAGGCCGCTTTTAGCAATATTCCAGCAATATCACGGCGGAAACACAAAAAAATGGGTTTCACACATTGTATCCATGTGGGGATTCGAACCCGGGTCTTCGGCGTGACGAGCAAACGCTTTAACCACTAGACTATCCCACCGCCCTGATATAGCGAACTTAGCAATACTAAGGTATTCATATAAAATGGAGAGAAATAGTTTTGTGTGTTGGCTCGCTCTTATATCAGCTTATTTGTTTGTTATCGCTGTACTCAACAGTATTCCTGTGTTTCCCATCTCCCGGTCGCCCTGAATGTTCATTTCGACGTGAAATAATAAAATGTTTTCTAATCTCAAACCCCGCCGCTGTGCAAGTTTATGCCCTGGTGCAATATAGAATATACTCTTACCTTTCCACACTTGGAGGGAAACCAGATCAGCTTGATCTCTCCTCATCTATAGATATTTAAAGACTGTTTCCGTAGCAAAACGATAAAAAAAATTCATCTACGTCATAAATATGTTTATAGCCTATTTCCAAGTGATCTAAATTGTATAATGTCATAAAACAAGTTACACAATTAGTGAAAAATGGTTTATTCCTTTTTTTTGTACTTTCTTCACCCGACGGTTATCTTGCTGGTTGGGGTCAGGGATGAAATACACGTAAAACATACGACTGGTTCAATATAACGTGATTGTCAATTTGCGTGTGCACCTGTACTGCTTGTGAGAACTCGGTAAGCTTTGTAAATGTAAGGTTTGTGTTTCAGAGAGTGTTTACAAATACCACACACGTATTGATGAAGATGACGTCAAGCTGGAGATACTCGACACTGCCGGACAGGTGAGCTTCTGTTGCTTGTCGATATCACAAGAAAAGGAACAAAAATAAGTGTTGTCTTAACATTCACCGAATACTCTTCCACCTTAGCTGAATTTAGTTAATTACGTCTTACTGAGGAATGTTTTGGTACTCTTTCCTATTTTTAAAATTATGTGTAGTTGCTGTTTGCTTGAGGAGAGAGAGACAGACAGACAGACAGACAGAGAGAGAGAGAGTGTGTGTGTGTGTGTGTGTGTGAAAGAAACAGAAAGAGAATGAGAAACAGAGTGAGTGAGTTTAGTTTGACGCCGCTTTTGGCAATATTCCAGCAATATCACGGCGGGGGACACCAGAACTGAGCATCACACAATGTGCCCATGTGGCCAGAGAGGGAGTAGAGAGATAGAGAGGATGAGGGAGAGAGAGAGACAGAAAGAGAGGGGGGGAGAGAGCGAGTGGTAGAGAGACAGAAGGGGACTGAGAGGAAGAGAGGGGGTTGAGAGAGAGAGAGCGAAAAACAGAGAGATAAAAAACAGCGACAGAAAAACAGAGAGGTGAGGTGAAATTGGGTTAAACGTCGTACTTGAGAATATTTCGCTCATATGACGACGTGTATGCGTGTGTATGTGTATGTGCGGCTGCTTGTGCTAGCCCAGACTGAAGCTGGTTTTATAGTGCTAACCCACTGAGATACCATGCCGCAGTGAAGCATGAATACCCCACTCAGACACATTATACTGACTCCGAGCCGACCAGTCCTTGTTGTACCCATTAATGCCGAGCGCCAGGCAGGGACCAACAAGTACCATATTTTTATGTCTTTTGGTATGACGCGGTCGGGGATCGAACCCGCGACCTTCCGCTCTCCGGGCGGACGCTCTAACCACTACACCACGGAGGCGGCCTAAAACAGAGAGAGAGTTAGTGAGATAGAGAATTCGGACTCTGCCAACAATACACTGAATACTATAGATGAGCTGGTGTTAAAGTATACATAACTCATCTCAACATTTCAGTTTAAACTTTTAGAGGCGCACACATTTATCACAACCGATGGTGGTGGCAAGGAGCAATAACACAGTTCTCTTAATTTGCAAATAATCAAAGTAAAGAACTACACCTTGAGTCACTTAACCCGATATTCCCTCTCTATGCTGACACGCCATGTTGCATCGGTCACGTGAGTAAATCCAATCTCTCATTTTGCTCGTTGTTATTCCAGATACGTGCTGAGTGGAAGGATGGCTATGCACTATGGGCAGACAGTTTTATATTCGTATATTCCATAACAGATCGAAACTCTTTCAACGAAATTACACGAATCAAGAAAAGCGTGGAAAACGCTCGGAAATCATCGACTCTCGCCGGCATTCTGGTCGGAAACAAGAACGATCTCCTACACGACCGTCAAGTTTCCGAGATCGAAGGTCAAGAACTTGCCGACGAGTTAGGATGCAGGTTTTATGAGGTCTCGGCCGCTGATTGGACGCAAGTGGAAGTTATTCAAGACGTTTTCAGAGACATGTACAGAGAGTTTAAACGGTCAAGGTCACTCAAAGATGGCCGCCAGCGAAAGACAAGCTCCTCTCAAAGGTTCAAACAGGCTATTCAGAAGGTGATCACGGGAAAATCGAACAATAATAAACGCACAGCGACGATGTGACAACGATAGAAACTGGTGGTGGATGTTGTTAAAGTATATCTGTGATTGTGTGCGTGATTCCTGCTGATTCGATGGAAATATGAAGCAAGATGTACTCGGCTGCATCTTGCTGCATATATGGATTAATTTCAATATGGTGGAATGGTCGGGGAAATAATTTATTGGTTATTTCATTGTTCGATATTTAAATGTTGAATGACCACTGAACATGGGCATCAGACGACTCAACGAAATCATGATCTCACAATGTTACAATGGGACAACACGTAGGCGACCGGAGGATATGTTTAATTAGAGCATCACGTGGAGCCAGGTTCTTTGCGAAGCAGTCGCCGGAAACCAGTCCCGCGGAACCTTCACCCAGTTTGGTGACTCCAGATAATACTGCGGTACGTAAACAAGAATATTGCTCCTGTCAACATAGATATCAAAACATGTAAACTGACTGACTAAGTTTGGTTTTATGCCGCTTTTAGCAATATTCCAGCAACATCACGGCGGGGGACACCAGAAATGGGCTTCACACATTGTACCCATGTGGGGATTCGAACCCGGGTCTTCGGCGTGAGGAGCCAACGCTTTAACCATTAGGCTACCCCACCGCCCCTGTAAACAGTCATACTAGAATCACATAGGGATGATCATGCACTGTCTTCTGGCTGAAGCGTTTCTCGCCTATTTCCCCCAAACAAGGCAATGATCATTATTGAAGCTAGTTCGTTGATCCTCAAGCCGTCATATGGCTTTAGTGAAGTATCAGCATTACTAAACCTTTCTTATTTCTGCATTCTGGCTTTTTTTCAACATTAGAAAAAATAGTGGTAATTAATATCAAATGTTGAAATAGGTTACATGGTAAAGGATATGTCGGAATGTGATAGCCAGAACAATGATATATGCGAGAACTGGTGAACCATTTATGCGGCTACGATTTTTCACTTAGAACTGATCGATCAATGTCAAACACACTTGCGATCTTCCTGTTCATATACTGAGGCAAACAAATAAGGGAACACCGGTACCACGGCAATGTTCCTTTATTTATTCTCAGATTTCCTCCCACAGGGCTATTCAAAGCTTGTGATGAAACCTGGAAAATATTAAAGGAACACTCGAATTTTCCTGTGTTCCTTTATTCGTTTCTCTCAGTCAGCGTTCGAAATTAACGTCGATCCTTAGGCCGAAACTGGAAACCACTCGGACCCACAGCTTTTGTTTTCTGCAGGTCCTTATGGCCGACAGCTTAAATTAAACTCTTTAACTCAGTTTGTCAGTTGTCACATTTTATATTTGCTGGCAATTACTTATATTGTAGCTGTAGGGTCACATTCTGATTCTGATCAGGACCCACAACTTGTTATGGTTCTCGGTCCTACTGCCAGTCGTAGCGGCCTGCAGCTGGGTCCTTTCAGGGGTAAGGGCAAACACTCAGTATATATTCACGCATTTCGCCAACTGTAGTGGATGTCATGCAGCTTGCGGGTAGTCTGTAGAGAATCGGACAATTACTTACAACAGTGAAACGATGCCTCGAATGAACCTGAAATATTTACTTGGACAAATAATCACAGCATGTGAGGAAATCAGCTACACAGCTTGGAATTCTAACCGTGTCTGACGGCAGGCAATAACTTGGGATCGCGAATTTGGGGCGATTTGCATACCTGGAGGAGCGTCACAGAGTGATATGAAATAATTTCTGATTGATGTGAATGGAGTATTACTTATTATTTGATACAGCAGTGCACATTTAGTGAGTGCGTTTTATTTTACGCCGCACTCAGCAATATTCCAGCTTTGTGACGGCGGTCTGTTAATAGTCGAGTCTGGACCAGACATTCCAGTGATCAGCAGCATGAGCATCGATCTACGCACATGTTAGACTTATATATGTACAATATTAATGATTGCTCTATAATTCACATGTATGATACGGAACATGTTATACTAACATTATACCCAAAAGAATTAATTGAAGGAACATCAAAAGATACTACCGGAAATTCTGCGACAGAAACTGATTTTGAAAGTTAAGATGGTGATATTATTTATTTTGCTGTTTCAGGATGAAAACAGAAGACCACACCTAACGCCGATTCAAGATGGCCGCCATTTTCATACGCTTAGCCTCCGAAAATATATGATTTTGATAAAAAAAAATATTTCCATTTAAAATGGAAATTGATTCAGTGAAATGGGAGTTTCAGAAATCTGAGTAAAATGTATTTATTGCTCTTGCGTCACAGAAAGGGCTGTCCGGATGGGGAAAGGGATGGTTCAAGATTAAGAGACAGTCTACCATCTACAATTCGTGTGGTCTATCTTATATCCGTGCGTATTTGTCAACTTTTCCTGGAGTTTCGGAGGTAATATCACGACACTTATGCAGCCGCTTCCGTAAGGATGGATATGCTGGTAGTAAGGTGTTTACTGCGCATGCGTGGAACCTCCTGACAAAGATGGCGGACTTTCCGGACGTAATGTCTTCATCCTTCGTGAGACATTTACTGTGTTGTTACGCCAATACGTCACGGATTATTAAAATGTGTTACGTTAAGGAAAAATGACCGGCGTCTGGAAATATACAGCGGAACCTCCTTTATACGGACCTTGTTAAACCAGACACCCAACCATCAGTGGTGGACAATGTTGAGAATACGGTTATCTCTGTATTCTGTTCTTTTAACGTACGAAATGGATGGGTATCCGTCCAAGTGCTCCTCAATATTCGTTAATTGTCATGAAGATTATACTGATTTCATCCCAAATACCTATGTGTATATATCGAAAGTGTTATCTGGTGTAAATATGGGGCAATGTTTGTACACTGTATATTGTCTGTTTTTTATGAGGGAAGGTAAGCGGTCTTGTCTTCCATGGTTAACAAGCATTGTACCATCCTTCGACATATTGTAAATGAAGGCAGCGTCATGAACGCCTGTCTTTGCCACCGACATCGACTGGAACAGTAGATGTTGTGTTTTAGTGTATATTTCTGTCACGTCCACTTTTTGGTCAGCCATGCATCCGCTGATCACATCAATCAAAATACGAACTGTAATGCACAGAATATTTCACATCGATGATTCACAAATGTGTATTATGTTTCTTTCACAGAAAATGAAAACACTCATTGCAAAACTTTATTTAGCACTGATTCTTTGGTAACATGAAGTCCGATCATGAATTTTACATGTTTCTTTTTGAGGACACCTTGAATAGATGTATATTTCGTTACAATTAGCATATGACAACGACATATCCGTATTTGATGTTGATTGCTTTCCTGCAAGTGAATAGAGGTCTTCTCGACAGTGAGTGAGTGAGTTTAGTTTTACGCCGCTTTTAGCACTATTCCCGCAATATCAAGGCGGGGGACACCAGACATGGGCTTCACACATTGTACCCATGTGGGAACTCGAACCCGGGTTTTCGGCGTGACGGGAGAAAGCTTTAACCACTTGACTACTCTTCTCGACAGTGAATAGTGCTCTACCTGGATGGTGCTGTGTAAACTATTTACTAGTATATATATCTATAATCATGTTACTTATTAAGCATGAACTCAAAAGGAAAAATGATAACTTTTTATTATAGTATTATAATTTCATATTTTCTGTATATATATGGTTTAAGTAAACTAAGGAAATCTCCCTTATTTTAATCATAATATCATTTTCCCACAGAAATTAGTTGTTTAAACGTAATAACAGGACATCATGTCTGTGACTACGTTTCTTTGGATACTGATTTCCACAGAATTGTTATCTAAATAAATATTGCCTGTAAATTGTGGCATTTCGGTGTGACTGAATTGTTAAGCGGTTTAACCTAGATGCGTTTCATGGCATTTTGTGCGCTGTCTTGGTTAACATTAATTTATTCTTTCTTTTCATATATTCGAAATTATCAACAACAAAATATTGATCAGCCTAGGAATTATGTTTTGATAATCACTGTGTTAGTAATTTGTAGTAATCTTCTTGAAAAGTGCGTTCCGAAATAATCAGATGCATGAAGATCTGCTAACTCAGAATGGACATATCGACTCGAATATTCTACGCTGAACACACCACGCCCATTTAGCGTTGAGGTACGTTTCTAATTGTTCAATATTTTCACGTTGAGTTCTGATTGCTAAGTTTCCATCACACGCAACACGTGTTGGTCCGCTGTCTCGAGCTCTTGTTATGTGGCCAGTCAGACATCTTGGGCGTCTCGTCCAAATGATAACTCGTCCAATCTATTGCTATCAGTGCTGGTAAGTGTTGATACGAGGCCGAATTTTCGAACTACATTTATGTATATGTTTAGCGTTCATAGACACTGAATCCTCACATTTCAAAGTCCGAGATGAGTCTACCATACTACCATAACACAGGCCATTATTTTTGCTGTCTCTCTCCCTACTCTCTACTCCCCCTCTCTCTCTCTCTACTCTCTCTTTCTCTCTCTCCCCCACCCCTCTGCTCTCTCTCTCTCTCTCTCTCTCTCTCTCTACTCTCTCTGCTTTATCTCTCTCTCTCTCTCTCTCTCTCTCTCTCTCTCTCTCGTAATGAATATGTAAATATATGTATATATATATATATGTAGAAATATAAATATATATATATATATATATATATATATATATATATATATCTCTCTCTCTCTCTCTCTCTCTCTCTCTCTCTCTCTCTCTATCGATTGGAAACGTTCACAGCGGAGACCTATTTCAGATATCGGTAGCTATCTATTGGTATCATTATCATTGTTTTCTTAAGCTTAATGGTAATCCTGCAGTATCTGGGTGTAGCAATTCAAGCATCAAGGCTCGAGCAGCGGAGGGTCACGCTCTGACGCCTATAGTGTACACGAAACACATTTGTTTTAATCTCTACTGTGTAGTTATTTGGTAACGACGCTTGAATACACGGGAGTAGTCCACACGTGACATACAGGACGATGACGTCACTGTTGCAGCACCATCGTGGTGTACGTTAATGTTCACCGTCATGTACTTGGTCATCAACACTTGATCACGTGATGTATCATGTGACCAGATCATGTGATCACACCCATCTGTAGCATCGCACCCGTCTGTGATGTAAATCTATCTGTGATATCCATAAATATGATACACAAATCACTGCTGTGTTATGTTCTTATTTTCTTGTGAGCGGTATATATACAGTATATACTACTCTACAGTATCCATGGTGCGGTGGATAGTTCACGCTGGGATTGATGGAATATTGATGGCAGTTGTGTTACTCATCATTCACGCACTGACTCACTCACTCTTTAACTCGGTACCCCGCAGATTTATGGTGAACAACTCATCGAGTTGATCTGTTCCCCGTTCCTCAAAGCGATCGTACCGCTAAGACGACCGTAACTCCCTTACTTTAACATAGAGTTACGACTGTCGTAGCACCACGATCGCGACGGGCCAGGGATGGCGACCGTAACTCCCTTACTTTAACATAGACTACGGCAGTCGTAGCACTACGATCGCTTTGAGGAACGGGGCCAGGGAAGGCGATCGTAACTCCCTTACTTTAACATAGACTTACGGCAGTCGTAGCACTACGATCGCTTTGAGGAACGGGGCCAGGGAAGGCGATCGTAACTCCCTTACTTTAACATAGACTTGCGACAGTCGTAGCACTACGATCGCTTTGAGGAACGGGGCCAGGAAGGCGATCGTAACTCCCTTACTTTAACATAGACTTACGACAGTCGTAGCACTACTGCATTCTGAAACGGGGCCCTATACTCCTGTCTGACTCAGGTAAGACTGCGCATCTCTGTACAGTTGCGTACCCTTGCCGTATCAGAAACCTGCGATCAAGGGTTCGAAATGAAAGTTGAAAAGGAGCCCCAGTGATGTGAACAAATTAGACTTACTTCATTTCGGGTTAGAGCATAATGCATTTTATGCTGAGCGGAAAGGAAAATAAAAATATCTTCATCGTGGACGCGGGGACAAGCTACAGTGCATGCTACAGTGCACAGTGGTTAGCAAGGTCTTGCTTTAACGTTCTCTGTGGAGGTCACGACCTACGACCTACGACCTCCTATACTAGCATACTTTGTATTAAACTGTAAACTTGCATTCAACAAGCCCTCATGCACATTGACCCGTGAAGGTCCCGGGTTAGAATTGGTCTTCAGTAACCCATGCTTGTCGTAAGAGGCGACTAACGGGCTCGGGTGGTCAGGCTCGCTGACTTGGTTGACACATGTCATCGGTTCCCAATTGCGCAGATCGATGCTCATGCTGTTGATCACTGGATTGTCTGGTCCAGACTCGATTATTTACAGACCGCCGCCATAAAGCTGGAATATTGCTGAGTGCGGCGTAAAACTAAACTCACTCACTCACTCATGCACATGCGCACGCACACAGTGATAAAAAGATCCTTGAGAGCGTTCGTTGATTATTGGCCCCGTGAAGCTTACACCGGTAGATCCTTCGACAAGACGCAAAAACCACGTGCACCAGACACAAGTCTGCAACACATTCCTAAATCTAAAGTCTAGATCTTCCACGGGTTCTGAATCCTTCGTCTCACTTGTAGCTATCACAAGTAGATAGTTTCAGAGTCTAAGTGTTCGTCTAAACGGTTTGAATACTCATCTTCAGGCTACAGTGACAGTACAAGGGCCTCTACTGCGTCTAACGCAGGGCCACCACAGACACCTCAGGCATCTCTATTGAATTCCACTTCTTTTGATCTCCCCGTGGTGTTTGTGAAAACCCAGCGACTGTAGTATGGTTTCTGTGAAGATTAAACCAACTCCTTACCACATCGGGCTAGATTTCAGACAAACATCAACAAACCCGAGCTCAACGCTGTAGCAGATTCACTTGCCACAGGGTGTAGATTACCGTCAGAAATATAACACACGTCAACGAATACCTCTACTAATTAGCACCGATGACTCCACAAACCCGAGTTATCTCCCCTCACAGCTGTGAAAACCCTAACACCTGGCACAAGCTTCCAGGCAGTTCCTAAGAATCTGGTATCAAAACACACGGGGTATACCGCCGATTTGACCTTGAACTCTTTTTAAATGAACCAATGACGTCATCAAGAAACGGACTCTTTTTATCCAACGAAAACGAGATCAAAGACTCCTCTTTTCTCCAAGTAGCTTCCACTTAAATGTGGTTTACGACGCTGAAAATAAATTGTTTGTTTATTGTATTAAGATTCTATTATCTCTGTGCAAAGCTGCGGGGATTACGACTCAAATGGGTAAAATCATGGCGGCAATAAAGTTGTCAGCCATTTTATACAT
Organism: Haliotis rubra; assembly: GCF_003918875.1. Classification (NCBI taxonomy): domain Eukaryota; kingdom Metazoa; phylum Mollusca; class Gastropoda; order Lepetellida; family Haliotidae; genus Haliotis; species Haliotis rubra. The sequence goes on from NW_025767142.1 coordinate 143,501, forward strand.
CTGTAACGGCTTCAAGAGGCATACGTTGCGTTCATAACGACCATGTGCATGGCGAGAAAAGCACACCTTTGTATTCCTCCGCGAATCTGGCGGAAGAAATGTGGAACAATTTGGCACGCAAAACAAACAGACGCTATTTAATGGCATAATGGATAAAATAACACCGAACTAATTAAATGCGTTGTTTTTTATTAAACATTTTGGTTGATATATTTCTCCCTCTGCATGTCTTAAGTTTGAGAGTCGGCTTACAGCACTTACTGTCAATTATAGCGCATGGTTGTATACACACTGTTGTGTTCACTGATTGAATGACCTCTTGACCCAAGGGCCCAAGTTACCCCAGAGCCGGGTTTCCTTCCCAACCGTCCCTTCGTGGGTAAAGCGTTCGCTATGTACGTCCAAGGATTTCCAACATGGACCACTCACTCACACCCTTACTCACTCACTCAGTGATATCATCAGATGATACTTCTACTTGATCATGAGTGAGAGTGCTGCTCATTCAAGGGATAAAACTAGATCACAGTCAGTATATTGTGTATGAGTAAGTGAGTGAGTTAATTTTATGCCACTTTTACCAATATTCCAGCAATATCACGACGGGGGACACCAGAAATGGGCTGTACACATTATTCCCATGTGGGGGATCGAACCCGGGTCTTCGGTGTAACGAGCGAACGCTTTAACCACTAGGCTACCCCACCGCCCCCATACTGTGTCGGATGATGTATCCGTTTTAAACTGGGAAAGAGATGTATTGCATGCGGGTATCCAGTTGTGTTTTGGACCCAAAGTTTGTTGTGCTTCAGCAACTGTTTTGATAACGAGCGTCTATTTGATTATTTTGCTTCACCTGCAGTCGATATTATATTATCTATTTTCTCCCCTTCCATGCCGCGTGTGATTAGCATGTAATTACTTTATCCACTGATATTGAACTCTGGAAGTCATTCACCCATCTGGAAATATACCGTGTACTTCTCAGTCGAAGATATAAAATACGATTTGTATATTTAGGGACTAAATAGTAATCATCCACTTGCCTTGACCTTTCACCTCCACATGTAATCTTTATACACATCGTTAATCGGCTCCGCGCTTAGAAGATGGCAATAATTAGCACTTTGATGTATTTCTCTGCGTCTATGTAAACACTTACTTAGATGCGTAGGAATGCATTGTGCAGATGGTGCAGTCTCTCTGCCGTCCCCCATCCTCCAACACACGACCACCCCCATCGTCTAAATGGTAGATATGGCGAAACTCACACTCGGGTATGATTAACCACTCCAGAACATGCAACATGCTTTAAAGGAGAAATATTAAACTTTGTAACATACATGTATGTAAAAAAATTAACCTACAAAGTTTGCTTATTCAAACTTAAGAAAAAATCATAAGTGATTTTATTGTTGTACTTACGCCATCCGAACGACAAATTACGTCATTGTCTCGTAAATGTACACGTGCATCAAAATTTCACTTTCTAATTTCAATTGATTCATTTCAACCTGGACTCGTAAATAGTTAAAATATCTCATACATAAAAGAAATACCCTCACGTACAGTAGGTTTTGTAACATGCAACACCCTCTTGTTCTCAGGATGTGAACAGACCAGACCGTGATTAATTTATTTAAAGTACTAGCCATTTTTCAAGAACTCTGTAAGTGGACAGAAAGACGAGGGTTCTGACAATGTGATCGACTTGAGAGTCCGGCTTGAAGAATATCCTAGAGCGGTGTTTGGTCAGATTGAAGGTCAGCCCACAGGCCAGCCACCATGTACAGAGAGAACGTTGTATGTTCTCTGATCAGTCTTTGCAGTTTGGCAATGAACGTGTAAGTGAGCGAATGTTGTTTTACGGCCGCACCAGTAATGGCGCACCAGCGACGTCAGTATGAATTAACTGAAATCACGAAACCTGACCCTCGCTCTCACTATTTGTCCCTGGCAACAATAGAATATCAATACATACTAATCATATTCTTTCACAGTCTATCTCAGAATCCCAGATCCATTATATTTTCCCTTCATCCTAAAGTTGTTGGACCTTTTTTTTTACAAATACCCTTAAAACATGAAACGAGTCGAGATTTTCCCAGTGCTGGTTCTAAATCTCCATGTCACTGGTCTCCTTTCCAATTTCAAAAGAGATATTTCGTTCTGTCAATATTATGTATTTTCAGACACTAAGCGTGAATCCAGTCTTTCATGCAAAAAGCTTGGCGAGAACATAAATTACATATTACAAATACACGATACTCTCCAGGTACTCCCGTACTGTGCTCCGTAGCAGCATGTCTTGCTCACCAGGCGTCAATAACTGCAGCTAATTGCTAGACTGTCTATTCATCTCTACCTGACATCCACCTGTTGATACCGATATGTTTACCGTTACAGCACGCGCCCACAGCCCATAGCTCCATCCTCACCTCGACCTGATGACCTGCTTTGCCCTGTCAGTCTCAGCTGGAGTAGGCTGTTGCATTACTGGCAGGTATTGGTCAGTGTGTCGGAGTCTGGAACACCTGGAGCACTTCCTCTCTGTACATGTTGACCGGAACACGAGACGACTGCTTTGATGTTTTGTTGGATTGACCTGTCGAAAGCTCGTTGAAAACAATCTGCTTTGTGAGCTGAGGACGTAGAATCTGGGTCAGTTTTGTTCAGCACTATCAAATGTGCAATGCAACTGGCATTCATGTCCGAAGGTATCCAAAGCTGGTCAGCAGCTATTTTAGCCAATCAGGAGGGATTTGTTGTGTTTCTTGTAGGTACATCTGACCGTAGACCAATCTGTAGCACGTGAAATAAAGTCAAGCACATTGTTCAAAACTAATAAATTAACCCTTCTGTACTAAGGTGCCTCAAATCTTTCACACAAAACAATTACCTGAAACTAAGATCGTGTCCGTGTAATAAGCCACGGGCATAGTTCAACAGAAATGATTCAATAGGGAACCCTTCCATTCATTATTGAGGAGCCTCAATTCGTGTACATAACCCTTCCCTTAAAGTAAGACTTTGTTCCTGTAATTAAGTCACGCACACAGTTCAACAGAAATGATTCTGTAGGGATTCCTCCAGTATTAAGGTGCCTCAAATCTTTTACCATAAACTAAGTGGACCTGGAATGGAATGGGGTGATTGTTTTGTTAAATATATGCTCTTGCATCTCTAAGGAAGAACTAAACTTTAACAGTATGACTGACAATTTGACTGGTACCACAGTGTTCAACTGACCATCTACTGCTTAAACGGTGTTTACAGTTATTCATACCATTCAAAATATAATACAAGTGTAATTGCCAAAAATAATACAGGAAATGATAACTTTAACGAACGAAAACGTCACTGATATGTATGTAAAACTATAATACTCTTAAAGGTACTGCTTCGTATAATTATGTACATTTTCAGTTGGCTTGGGAATACATACACATATACATACATACACATGCGCTATCACTGGATGCTGTTGTAATGTGCCAAAGCTTTGATGCTTGCACAACGTGTGTGCCCTCCCCAAAACTCTACTCAAAACGTTTTTATTTAAGAAGTACTTTGTCTAGACTCTCGCCCAAATAACTTTACTTGTAGCGCCATGAGCATACCAGCTGGCGTGGAGATTGGCGCGTTACAAATTCTCTCATTATTATTATTATTATTATATTTTCTACTATTCTACCAAATACTAGTGTACAAGTCTCTCTGAGATTAACAAATCCGCTGAGTGACGAACAATGTTGAAGAAACTACAGAGCTACTTTAGATGTACAGCTGGCTCGGTGATCTACGACGCCGGAATTCCTAGTGAAGAGTTACGTCCCTTGGGAGTGCCATGATCCTCTGACCACTGCTTCGTATCCTGATCATTGGTCAGCCCTGTGCTGGTGGGTTTCATCAAGAGGATACACGTTTCACACCTGCATCACTTGGGCTTATGCTGCAACATTAATCTGACAAGACGTGAATCTCACATCAGAGCAAGGAGGCTTCGTCTTCCAGATGCCAGTATCACGATCGATACTAAGAAACACCATGAACGTCAGTAACTACAATCTAAGGAGACGTCTACATCGTCGTTGTCGGTGCTTGATGGTATCTGCACGTCCCAGTTGCCCCATCACTGACGGAGGGATTAGGACACCACGACGTCAGGTAACTGCTGTTCGCGAACAGGGATCTCGTGTCTATGTCAGAGTGTCAGGCTACAGGTCTCCACAGCGACGGGTGCCGGACAGCCATGACAGCTGATCCTCACTGGTGCTGTCAACCATTGATTCTCCATGGCTGTGGGTGGCTGTGACGTATTGACGACGTCCCGAGATGGTGATATACAGACAGTTAAACACAAATATAACAAGCCACCAGTCAAAAAATGGTTGAATCTCAGATCTTGGACCCTGATGACGCGTTGTTGATGAAGTCCTCACTAAGACTTGCTTTTGGCATTAATTACTTAATTACTTATAATACCTGCAAATATGTTTCTTTATTACACCGGATGCTAAAAAATGATTGAATGTCATCAGATCTTGGAACCTGATGACGCGATGAAGTTCTACATATTTTACATAAGTTAAAAGGTTTGAATTAGGACATCGGACCGAAAACTGAGAAAGGCGTATTTCGTGATGAGGTCATCCTTTATGCAAAAGCCCTATTCGCAATGTGGAATCATTATTCAATGTTAGCTTTCGTTAACCCACTGGTACCAAATGATGACCGGATGATAGATACAGTAACTGCAAGGGACACCGGGTGTCCTTTGACACACCCATAACCATGCAAAAGAGTGGTACAATGGACTGCTGAATAAAACAAATCAGTGTATTAGTTGGACTTGTCGCGTACATGGAAGGCGATGTTTCCAGATCAGAGAGATGACAGTACTTAATATGGTGTTAAGTCATGTGTTTTCAACACAAGGCTCTTGAAATAGTTTGTGTTCAGCAATGCGATACTTTGCATTGTGCTGAAATGACCAAGGAGAGGTTCCAGTTCAAATATATATTTGATGGACTTCAATCTGAATTGAACTTAATAGGTCTTGCTTTTTTTCCATTGATGGCGTCTTCCACACAGCCTCTAACGTCCTTGAGCCTATTTAAAGGAAATGAAAGAAGAAGATTGCAATCGTACAATCAATCTCAGAATGACAACAGTATATTTTTTCAGTCATATTCATAAGTGTAAAAACAAGATATTTTTACTGTAGTGAAGTTTCCATAGCGACACTGTCGCCAATGGAACGATGTACTTGCTGGATACAATGGATCATTCATACTGGTTTTATTCAGACATCTATCATCAGTTTTAGCATTTTGACTTTTTTCCCTTTCTTGCTAGCATTATTACCAATTCTGTAATAATTTTGTGACTGTTATATCGCACCTAGACTTGCACAAGTCTCTAAGGTAATAATTAATAGTTGAAATGATAATTTCAAAAAATATAAATAACAGGCTGGATCGAATTACGAAACATTCATTGATTTAGCATTCAGTACATCCTTGGAGCAAGCTTACGTCCAACCAGACGTGCTGATAAATATGTAAGCACTTATCAATGATATTCCCGTCACACTTTCTGAATACTTACATTTAAACATAATCCGCCTGTTTATACTCCAGACCCATGTATAAACTGCCATGTCAACTAAACAATATGTAATAGTAACTAGTATTACATATATTTCAGAAGACACTACTCCTAATTAAATAACACTGTCTTTATTGATGCAATATACCGTTTCAAGCGTTTTATTGGCCAAATCTACCAAATATTTACTGGAGCATAGGAACATTTATAATTTGAACTCCAAAGAACAATGTGAACGCATTCCATGGAGCGTAAAAGAGACAGCTGTGGCCATAATTAAACAAAGGGGTCAGTGACAGTGAGTGATGACACCCGGTGTTCAATACAAACAGAAGGTGAGACTAGAAGGTGGCATTGACTATGGACTATGGAAGGTAAAGCGGGTACAAGCAATTTGAACTGTTAATAGTGGAAATCATGTACTGACACCCGGTGTTCAATACAAACAGAAGGTGAGACTAGAAGGTGGCATTGACTATGGACTATGGAAGGTAAAGCGGGTACAAGCAATTTGAACTGTTAATAGTGGAAATCATGTACTGACACCAGGTGTTCAATACAAACAGAAGCTGATACTAGAAGGTGGCCTTGACTGTGGAATATGGAAGGTAAAGCGGTTAAAAGCAATTTGAACTGTGAATAGTGGAAACCATGTACTGACACCAGTTGTTCAATACAAACAGAAGCGGAGACTAGAAGGTGGCCTTGACTATGGAATATGGAAGGTAAAGCGGGTACAAGCAATTTGAACTGTGAATAGTGGAAATCATGTACTGACACCAGGTGTTCATTACAAACAGAACCTCACTCTAGCAGGTGATTTTAGGTATAGTTGGAATTTTTTACCGATATAAAGCTATATGGATTATTAATGACACAGTGCCGTAACGGTTGCGAATCGATTAATAAAATCCCAACTGATGCTAATCATAATATCATGTGGAGTTCAAGCGATCAATATTTCTAAACACACTCAACAAAATAAACCATTCCACTGTTAAGCTTCTGGTAAAGATCTACTTTCTTCAAAATTAGTTTACAGGATTCACATAACTTTAGTACAGTGTGTTGGTAAAGATCACAACATCCAAAACCAGTACACTGTATGCATAAAATCCTTAATGGAGGGTCCCCAGATGTCTGTAAGTAGAATCAGACATGTTTGAAACACATGCGCCAAAGACATATTTTTTTTCATCTTAAGTGCCTTTAGTTGAAATTTTGTCTGAAGATAAATTGTGCTTAGTTTGGAACCTTTGACGTGAACAAGGCCCCTATAAGATTTCCTATTAAACAGTTTAAAAATACAAAGCCATCAACGGCGCTTCGTTTGATTTATGATCCTTGTGCATTATCCTTCAAAATTGGACTAATTGGGCTCTTTCAGTCTCAATCCAAGTTTCAATCAACTCCGAGAGCACTCACATCAGAAAGGCTGTTTCAAGGGTTTCTTTAAACACTATTATAGATATCGATTTATGCGAGTAGGACTGAAGTCGTTTCATGCCAAGCGTCACTCAACATTGCAAAAGTCATGTGTGTCTTGCTGATAACAAGATATGTCGCAAAATGGCTGCATTTGCTGAGAATGCAAATGAACTCCTGAAACTAAACCCAGGGATTGCGGTAGCCTTATTCACAATTTATACGAAATTTTCTTCTTAATGGATAGCTTAAACCACTTGCCAATTTATCCAAACACCCCTTTGCAACGGCTCCGAGCTGGGAGTGTGTCTATTTGCACGTTTCACTCGTGTAAACACCTATTCGCTGATTGGTTACTTGCCATGGATTTAGCTCTTTCAGAACGAGGCTAAGGTCTGGGTACTACTCCCCACGAGACCAGTGGCAATCGATTGGGAGAGGATCAACTCAAACGAACAGTAGACATTAAACTAACATGAAATGTGTTCGTAATCTTTGCCTAAAGTTGAGAGTTATGTCGAACAACAGGCTATTTACTTGTCGTGAGATGGACTGACGACTGCAGATATAGCTGTGATAGATCGGGCATGGAAACCATACCTCGGGGCATAAGATTCAGGGAATAGGACAATGGCAGGTTAATAGTGAGTGACTGTGGTATAGTTGCACGTAGTTTAGCAATATTCCAGCAATGTCACGGCGGGGGACGCCAGGGGACACCAGAAATGGGCTTCACACAATGTACCCATGTGGGGAATCGAACCCGGGTCTTCGGAGTGACGAGCGAACCATTAGGTTAGCACTCAGCCCGGCAGGCTTAAAGGGAGTTAAAGAAATACAATGTGTGTACTTTTCCAAAATATTCTGGCACACAAAGCAGGCCAGTTCGCCATATTTCGCTGATTAATAAAAAATTACCTAACAGCGTGTGTGTGTTTAATCATGTAGCATTATCATTCATATCTTTAACCTTTTCAAAAAGACGGGGAGTGATTGATTTAAACGTCATTTTGACCCGTGAAGATCGGGGGTAAAATAGGTCTTCAGCAACCCATGCTTGCCACAAAAGGCGACAATGCTTGTCGTAAGAGGCGACTAACGGGGTCGGGTGGTCAGGCTCGCTGACTTGGTTGACACATGTCATCGGTTCCCAATTGCGCAGATCGATGCTCATGCTGTTGATCACTGGATTGTCTGGTCCAGACTCGATTAATTACAGACCGCCGCCATATAGATGGAATATTGCTGAGTGCGGCGTAAACCTAAACTCACTCACTCACTCTTAATCCATTTACGACTTTGGCACAGTTTTGATTTCAGATACTAAGATGATTTTAGGCATGTGTGGACTTCACGTAAGGTGAAACATTGATGGACATTTTGTACAACCAGTTTGACGAAGGTCATATTCCAGCTATTCTCTCTGAATTATATAATTTACTAATTATATCATATAATTTTCGACTACGTTTACGTTGGTAAAATACATAAAATACATTCCATCCGAAACCCAGCAGATAAACAACCAAATAACTTCCTATAATATGCAAAGCCTCTCAAAATTAAGCACAGGTTTCAAGCGGCATTAAGGCGAAAGGTTAAAGTGTTCATTCGTCATACCGAAACCCCGGGTTTGATTCTACAAACGGGTACCGTATGTTAGGTTCATTGTTGGTGTCCCTCCCTCTAATATTAAAGTAATATTGCTAAAAGTGGGCTGAAACCAATCTCATCCACTACCGGACCAAGTTTAATGAAACTGTCTTTCATGTTTCGGGACGGGTAACAGTGTACCGATCGTTGCTCTCTACTTTACCACACCTTACTCATTGTCTGCCAAAGGAATATACGAATTTATCACCCAAAACTGTGTTCCACTGGAGATATTGTTTGTGTGAGATCACACACCTAGGATATATCGTTTTGACAGTAGATTTTGTACAATGCACTTACGTCATCAATTACATGACTCACAATGCTATGACGTCGTAAAACTTGATGACGTAAACTTGTTATGTTATCGCTGCACTGCAAGTCTAATGTCAGTACCGTGTTCAGAGATGTACATTTTTCATTGAAAACTAATGAAGAGTGATTTGTGATGATAAATAGAATCTCACTCTCGTGTCTACTGTATCAGTCATATCCAAATAAGGCAAACCTCGGATATTTGTAACTTTATCAACGCGTGTTGATATAATTGATATCAGTAGACACTCGGGTGAGATTCTTTGTGTACTTTCTCACGGTAATTTTACAATTTTCTTTCTTTTCTTTCTCTTTGGTAAAACTTGAGCAAATTTACTTAATGGTACAGAAAATCAGATGATCTTACGAGATCCAATATTACGGTGTTTCATCGAAATTTGAAATGTCTGAAGGGATATTCCAAGATGGATAGTGAGCTGGCATATACAAGATCGATTCATTTACAGCATTTCCAAGAAATGTATTCTCAAATTTGATCATGGGTCTCTCCCCGGCGACGATTGCAGTATTTCTGATTTCATATCATGTCGTCAATAGGTACAATTAATGCAATATTTCATCGTGTTCAGGAGATGATTTGATCAAGTCCACAAGACGATTTTATTACATTTACATGCGCATCTTCACATGCCATTACGAAAGGTCAGATTCACCTTTTGTACACCATTGCGCATGTCAGCGGCAAGCACGTCTAGACTTCTTTTGAGGAATCGCGAGATGACTGACAGGTTGACATTTCAAGCAACTCGTTCCGTATCGTCAAGAACCGGTTTTCAATCCCAATCATAGACGAGAAATGTGATATAACCGATCTGGGTATTGTCTCTTTGTCGTGAAGAGATTTCAACAGGAAGTAATATACCCGTTCTTTATCTATCTTTATAGATTAAGTGAGACACATTTCGGTCCTAGCTCAACACCTACGTGTTAACGGAGAGTTCTTATGTACCTGGCTTTATTGTCGAAGTGAATCCGATGTATTGAAGGATAAACAATATTAATACTATAGTAAATCAAATCTTGGCATTAGAAATACAATGTATCTACACAGATGTGGATGCTAATTCGAGTGTTGTTTTAATGTCAGCTAGAAATCCTACATCCAAATCATTTTATGATGTGTAGTATTTGATAACACTGTGTTGTGTTTGCGAGTGTATCAAAATGACGTTTAGACGTGTCTTGTTTATTTCAAATAGAAGCCACGAAACTTTGTCTATAATCCTACGAAAACTCTACCAGAAGAGGAGACCATGATACGATTCTGACTCTGTCAAAAGCATTTATGTATCTTGTGATGAAACCATGTAATCGCGAAAAGGTCAGCTGACCCCGCTCCATGGTGGCCACCGTCATAAACACATGCATGGCAGTACCACGTCAATTGTCCACCTGAAAAAAACACCGGAAAGATTGTAAATAGCAAATTGTATTTGCTACCTCTGGGCCAGTTATATACTGAGGGAAACAAATAAGAGAACACCTCTTTATGGCAGCGCTCCTTTATTTATTCTTAGATTTCCTCCAACAGCACTATTCCCAGCTAGTGATGAAAACTCGAAAATATTAAAGGAACGCTTGAAGTTTTGTGTGCCTTTATTTATTTTCTCTCAGATTACATCAAATTTGAAACGTCCTCCACATGCCTTACATTAAATATTTTGAAAGTAACACTCAGGTGTTAAATGTTTTAACCTTTATCAAACAAGTCTTAAGCAAGTGTTGCTTGGTGCTCTTCGTAGAGAGAATCTGCTCGATTGTATTTGTGATTGAAATTGTTAAATGCAGACAGAGCGGTGAGTTAGTATGGTTTTACGCCGCTTTTAGCAATATTATTTACTACTGGGGACACCACGAGAGGGCTTCACACGTTCTACCCAAGTAGGGAATCGAACACGGGTCTTGAACGTGATGAGTGAACGCATTAACCACAAGACCGCTCCCAAACGAAGACACGTAAGGCTGGAGCAGCCAGAATAGTGGGAAGTTGAGTCGTCCATATTGGCATACAGTGTTTTCAGAGTGTTTTGCCGCTCTAAATATTAACGCATAAAGATCGCGAAACGTGAGTCGGTTTCACTGATCTCCTATATTTCTAACTCGGCAGGGTACATCAGAGAGTAAAACATATAGTGGCTATAACACTGTGATAGTCATGTGTATATGAGGATGACATGTTTTCTCGGGGCGATGGGGTGGCCTAGTGGTTCAAGCGTTCGCTCGTCACGCTGAAGACCCGGGTTCGATTCCCCACATGGGTACATTGTGTGAAGCCCATTTCTGGTGTCCCCCGCCGTGATATTGCTGAAATATTGCTAAAAGCGGTGTAAAATTAAACTCACTCACCCAGAGGGTTCTCAGTAAAACGTTCCATTGTATAGATGCAGACGTCATTCTACACTTAATACCATTCTAGCGTTAAGGTCACAACAGACGTCCCACACAATAATCAAGTGGAATGCCAAGTGTCCGGAATAACCAAATTACACTGTAATCAAAATTTGTCAAAACAAATTTGTCAGTGGTTAGAGCATTGTTGCAAAAATAAAAATGAATAATTCATTTCCGTAATCACTCTTCTTATTAGATAGACACATCTAAAGATACACGGCTTACAGGCTTGTTCAAAATTCTATCGTAGGGTATTATTTTGGTGTCCTCTCACCTAGCCAGATTTTGTCAAACCATTATTTTCTCTGTCTCATAAGAAACTCTACAAAGTTATCTCAGATGGCAATGGTATTTTTGGATGCACTGAACACCAGGTCACGTTGTGGCATATAAACCTTTCGTATAAGTTATACACGTGCCGGATAGACGTGTTACTATTCCAATTACAAATTTGTGTTCAGGTCCATCATGTTGTAAACCATGACGATACATTCATACTGTAACAGATAGACTGTCAATCACCGACGGGTTGAGTGACAGAAACAGACACCCTTCCTCGGTAACATACATATTGTTATCGTGAGCGATCAGTTTCCAAAACCATTTAACAGCATAATCTGCCGTTACTAAAATATACATATTTACTTACAATTGGATTTTACCAGAACATTAAAACAACTCACCTAAATACTATATCATTAAGGTCCAAACAAGCTATATACACGTTTCATATAATATACTCATGCCAATAATGGTTGTCACCCTCTCCCACCCCAACCCCCCGACACATCATTCCCACACCCCCTCTCCAATTAAACAAATTGAAGGGGGTGACAACCATTATTGGCATGAGTATATATCACGATCGATTAAACAAAAATAGTGTTAATTTCATATTTAGCCACAAAACAAACGTGGATGTACACTTTCTTTGCCTGGCAATTTATTCAAAATGTGGAGTTTCAGTTAAACTAACAAAAATATGCACACCGCTAAATGTGCGGATCAATTAAATGGAATATTATGTGTATAATATAAAACAAAGGTGTATAAAACTAAAATGTCGACAAACGTTCTTCAAAATATTTTGAAAATCACATTTCCTATTGCACTAGGATAAGATTGTGACAACGGGAGAAAGAAATCTCATTACACATGATGGAAAACGATTCTTCTTCATTTGCGATTTCATTGAGTTCAGCTTCGCGATACATGGGATCAGAAAGATTGATGACGATCGCTACATGTGGGCGTCTTTTTATCCGTTAATTCCGCTCATTCTTGCTCGCTTTTGTTGTCAATGTAATATCGCGAGGTTTATGGGATGTGTTTTGCAATCCATATAGCATCCTATCCAATACAGCATGCTAATCGTCGTTACTGTCAAGAACTTTTTGATATGTGACATTATAATATTGGTCTCCTCGTAAGAGTCGACTAACGGGATCAGGTGGTCAGGCTGGCTGACTTGGTTGACACATGTCGTCGTATCCGAAAATGTGTAGATCGATGCTCATGCTGTTGGTCACAGGATTGTCTGGTCCAGACTCGATTATTTACAGACTGCCGCCATATTGCTGGAATATTGCTGTGTGCGGCGTTAAACAACAAACAAATATAATGTTTGCAGCCTAAATGGCTAAACGACTGGGGTTGGTTTTCGTCGCCTTATTGCTTGTTCGATGTCACCCAGCCTTTTCAGAAGATTGTAGTATTTATTCAGTACCGGCCTTCAGTGCTTCTGTCTTCACGTGAACCTGGCGACCTGCCTGTATTCCTCCGGGAAAGTAAACGATGTAAGACGGTCTGTTTCAGCAGCAAGTGTTCGCCACATAACTCAGTGACCGCCATTCAAGAAGTACGTGATGACAGCTACAAGTCGGTCAGGTCAGCTGATCTGCAGATGGTGGGGCTATTTAATGGTCAGCGAGTGAACACAAAGACCTGTTGTACCCACTCAACAGATGAAGGATCCGACATTAGCATGCTTTTTCAAAGACACAACACTGTTTTTGTCAGAGAGCCTGATAAACAGATGCATAGTATCATCAAGAGTGAGTTTAATTTTACGCCGCTTTTAGCAATATTCCAACAATATTACGGCGGGAGACACCAGAAATGGGCTTCACACATTGTACCCTATCATCGAGAGACGCGAAGTTACATATAACGTCATGATCAGAGTATACCATGCCACAAGTATATGCCGAAACATATTGCATTCGGTGTAAAAGGAGAGACAGAAAGAGAAAGAGAGGGAGGGAGAGAGAGAGTGGTCGAGAGACAGAAGAGGAAGAGAGGAAGGGAGAGAGAGTGGTCGAGAGACAGAAAGAGAAAGAGAGGGAGGGAGAGAGGTGAGGTGAGGTGAAATTGGGTTTAACGTCGTACTTGAGAATATTTCGCTCATATGACGACGTGCATGTGTATGTATGTGTATGTGCGGCTGCTTGTACTAGCCCAGACTGAAGCTGGTTTTATAGTGCTAGCACACTGAGATACCATGCCGCAGTGAAGCATGAATACCCCACTCAGACACATTATACTGACTCCGAGCCGACCGAGTCCTTGTTGTACCCATTAATGCCGAGCGACAGACAGGGACCAACAAGTACCATATTTGAGCGTCTTTTGGTATGACGCGGTTGAGGATCGAACCCGCGACCTTCCGCTCTCCGGGCGGACGCTCTAACCACTACACCACGGAGGCGGTCGGGAGGGAGAGAGAGTGGTCGAGAGACAGAAAGAGAACGAGAGGGAGGGAGAGAAAGTGTTCGAGAGACAGAAAGAGAGAGAGCGAGAGAGAGTTGTAGAGAGATGGAAAGAGAGTGGTAGAGATAGAGATGTGAGAATCCAGTCGATATATATATCCACGCTAAACATGGACCTATGTGCACAATGTGAGAATATTGAGCAATTGGAAATTAGAGAGAAAAATTTACCACAGCTGTAGGCGGTGGTTTAGGAAAGTAACACAGTTCTATAAACTGCTAGTCCTCAAAGTTCATGGCTACGTCCTGGGCCACGTTAAGCATCACCCCTACGCTATGCTGGCACGTCTTGATGCTTTGGTCAACTAGGAGTAGAGACAGAGATCCGAGTTAGGTCAATGTGACATTCATTTAGGTGATGTTTTGCAGTTGCCTACAACAGGAATGTAATTTAGGCCTGGTATTAGTTCAAAAATAGCAGAGGTAAATGTCAGTGGCACGGAGTCTTGTTAGAAACATCAAGATAAAACTGTTACATTATTTCTGTAACAAGCTGTTCGATGGTTTCATGGCGTATGTATCGAATACCACCACCATACCACTAATACTGTAACAGATTTGTCGTGTCTACTGTAATTATTTCATAATAACCATTATATGTTCCAAATTCAGTCAATTATCTTGAATGTGAATATTAAAGTGCCCATCCCAATCATTGTACATCAAACAGATGCAGGTCACAAGGAAGTATGGTACGGTGCACAGACTGGTAATCTTCAAATGACAAAGTTCACATTTATACGCTGTCATATATCCCTGCGTTGATACTTTGTCATCTCCCTCATCGACTGACGCCATCAGTAAGCCTTCCAGACCAGGAATAGACATTTACTGTGGTCATTTTCTGGTCAGTTGTTCTGGTTGTGTCATCATCAACTGACGGGCTGCCCACGTTTCCGATTCCTCTGTCGCACTGTCTCCCTTGCCAAATATGGAGGTACTCTGTAACCTGGTTATGAAGGTATGTCGTGGCACCATGGTTCTGAGGTTGGTTCTTTCAATTAGGGGGCGGTGGGGTAGCCTAGTGGTTAAACCGTTGGCTCGTCACACCGAAGACCCGGGTTCGAATCCCAACATGGGTGCAATGTGTGAAGCCCATTTCTGGTGTCCCCCGCCGTGATGTTGCTGGAATATTGCTAAAAAACGTCGTAAAACCATACTTAGTCAGTCAGTCTTTCAGTTAGAATAAGGCATTTGTGTCCCATTTTAGGCAACCTTTGTGAATGGTGGGTGCTACTGATATAGGAGGACATACTAACCCCTTTCGCGAACACCGGGTGTCATTGACTTTCAGAGATCTCTTTATATAATTTTCACAGCTATTTTCCTTTGAAACCAAAAGTAATTTGTTTCTGGTGATATTCTGCGGCACTGACTATTCTATATTTTGTGATTAAATTAACGTGGCAGTTTTTGACGAGCCTGTAACTTCGAGAGGTCAGTAGCATAGGCAACCCTTATAAAGCAAAGTTGGAGGATTGGAAGGGGAACAGAAACATAACTGACTCTGAACGGCTGTTCATATTACTAAGCTATATGAGAAGGAAACCGCTTAAATCTGGGAACAACATATACTACAAACAAAAAGTATTGGAACACCCTAAACTTTGATAGTCATATATAAACTTAAACAGGAAACGTTGCCACAAGCTGTCTTCCACATGCACTAGGCTGTTGTGTTTGGCGTTTGAATCAAACATGGTGCTGGTGTGTTTCAGCACCCTTAAGCTTGTTTTTCGCTGATTTTGACAATGTTTCATTTCACTCAAACTCAACGAATATTAAATCAGTTGCTTCAGTGCATGTTCCAGCGTGTCATTTAAAGTGCCCATTTAGCAAACAAAAAGATGCATTTACCTTAGAAATTAAATGACCTCACCACATTTAAGTTTATATATGACTATCAACTTTTAGGATGTTCCCAAACTGTTTGTGTATAGTATATGTATTATGGTTTTCTAAGGGGAACAGAAATATAACTGACTGTGGGACGGATGTTAATATTTTAAAATTACTAAGCATCAGACAGGGAAACGCTTAAATCTGGGAAGAGAATAACATGTCCTTGTCAAATGTTTCCAATACCTAGATTTCTGACGGTGGCAGTTTATTTCCGGTCCCCAGCTCCGCGTCGGAACATACTGTACAGTGAAATGTATTCATGCTCGTAAGATGAAGGGTTCGAATTAATGAATCACCCCAAATATGGTCCTTGATTTTTGACACCACTTGGTGATTGGCTCCGATGACCTTGTGATACAGCTGCTTAAAATCGCCCGAATGTATCGGATGTTCGGACTGTAACTTTTTAAAATAACATTCACTCATTGATTTGTCAGAGTCCAGCACCCTCTTGTCTGTCCCTGAGACAATTCGGTCACTGGATTGTGCATGCGATTGTTTCTGCGTGTTTTATCAGTCCCCTTAACTTACTGGAGTGATTCCCGGGGGTCATCGCAGCCCCCAAACGGTCCACTTCCCACTGACCAGTCACATACAACACCCCCGGACAGGGAGGTGGTTGGGCGGGGAAGACAGACTATCAAAGCAACGTTGTGCCTGTAGATTACCAATGTACTCGATGACGCGACGAGACGGTAAGACTGTCAGTGCTGGCTTCAGGCGGTGGGGCTCTAGTGATGGTGTAACAGTTAGTTTGTAGGTGTTGACACAGAGGTGCTTACCTGCGCACTATGTTCAAAGAAAGTGATACATTATCACTGCAGTGCTGACAGAGGTTTCACTGCAGATGGTGTTCGATCCAAGGGAGCCACAATCTAGATTCTGTCCATGAACTTAAACCACATAAGTGTGATTGGGTGAAGTACAGGCGGCAGGGTGCAAAGGGAAGGGGGAAGAGGCGTAGGACAATGAGAAGTTGTCCCAGAATGTGATAGGGATAGGGGCAACGGGAATTGGTAGGGACAAAAGACAACGAGAAGTTGGAATGTGATAGGGATAGGGGCAACGGGAATTGGTACGGGACAAAGGACAACGAGAAGTTGGAATGTGATAGGGATAGGGGCAACGGGAATTGGGGCAACGGGAATTGGTAGGGACAAAGGACAACGAGAAGTTGGAATGTGATAGGGATAGGGGCAACGGGAATTGGTAGGGACAAAACACAACGACAAGTTGGAATGTGATAGGGATAGGGGCAACGGGAATTGGTAGGGACAAAAGACAACGAGAAGTTGGAATGTGATAGGGATAGGGGCAACGGGAATTGGTAGGGGAAACAAGACACTGAAACACTAGCACCATGAGGCATAGGGACATAGAGCAATCAGTTGAGAGACAAGGCTAGTCAGAGGAACGCAGAGTAATGAGAAGACAAGATGAGCAGAGAAGATGGCAGGACACAGGAAATTCCTTTTGTGAAAGTTTAGACGATACGTGGAACTCCTAAAAATGCTAGCCTCTCCTTCTGAAGCATGTAAGTCCTATAATATCTATATCAATGAGTCATACCTTGACGCCTAATAATTCAACGTCAGATTCAACATAATCTTTAAACAAATCAGAAACACTTTTACAAATTTGCAAAACTCCTATTCATTGTACTGGCATCGCTCATCCAGTTCAGACACACGTTAGAATCTCCACTCGACCTAACGGTAACTGACAAGGCAGGCCCTCTGTTACATGTATTTCAGTTACTACAGATAACGGTCGACACAGTCAGTGGAGGTGATTTATAGACAGAGCATGATGTGCTCCTCCATTTTACAGAGACATTTGAATAAACATACAGCGCAAGACAAGGCACACTCATTCATCGGAAACAGGCATTACGAAACACTTAAGATAACCCTTGACTGAAACCCATTTCCATTGTTTCGTTGTAAGTGCCTAACGTACCTCGGAACAAAGAAAGTTTGTGTTTAAAGCTATTTCGGTCTTTTTAACATCCTGATGTCTCAAACGTTGAACATTCCACCTGCGTTAGGGCTCCGCATAACCTAAAGGTGATAGTGTTGTACAAGATAGGCGCAAATATAACTACGAGTATGCCCATCTTCTTGCATATTATATTGCGAATGTTGTTTAAGATTCGTAATGTACCGTTTTGTATTTCTGTATTAGGCTCATGATTTTCCCTTTTGCATTCCAGAAGATGTTTCTTTCTTGAGTTAAAAATTTCAATTGACTTTTTTTCTTCTTTTTTTCACTTTAAATATTAATCAATTTTATTACACAGTTAATAGTGTCATGGTTATTTTCATTCGCTTAATGGTGCACACCAGTAATGTGTAAGAACTAACCCACTTAGGTATGCCTCATAAATGTGGTTGCACAAGTTGATGAAGCCAACCTAACTAGGTAAATACTGACTTGTAAAATACGAAACTGTGAAGTACAGGTGACACAGAATACACAACCAGTGACGTTTAACGATACAGTACATTTAACCCGTGCTGTACTGACAGTGAAATACAAAACCATTGAAGCATTGATGGCAGAGAATACAAAAACCGTAGGTACTGACTGTGAAATATAAAAATATAAAGCACTGATGATAGAGAAAATGCAAAAACAGTAAGTACTGACTGTGAAATATAAAAATGTGAAGCATTGATGATAGAGAATACAAAAACAGTAAGTACTGACTGTGAAATATACAAATTTGAAATATTGATGATAGAGAATACAAAAACCGTAAGTACTGACTGTGAAATATAAAAATGTGAAGCATTGATGATAGAGAATACAAAAACCGTAAGTACTGACTGAAATATAAAAATGTGAAGTATTGATGATAGAGAATACAAAAACGGTAAGTACTATACTGACTGTGAAATATAAAAATGTGATGCATTGATGATAGAGAATACAAAAACAGTAAGTACTGACTGAAATATAAAAATGTGAAGCATTGATGATAGAAAATGCAAAAACAGTAAGTACTGACTGAAATATAAAAATGTGAAGCATTGATGATAGAGAATACAAAAACCGTAAGTACTGACTGTGAAATATACAAATTTGAAATATTGATGATAGAGAATACAAAAGACGTAAGTACTGACTGTGAAATATAAAAATGTGAAGCATTGATGACAGAGAAAATACAAAAACCTGATACAGCTTAAGGAAATCGACAAGACTGCATCGGGATTAGTGATTGGTTTGATTTTAAGCTGCTTTCAGCATCCTGACGAGGTCACATTGGGTGAAACAATAAATGGGCTCCACAACTTTTGTGACAATTACCAAGGAAAGTGTGATTGTCGACCACCTAAACCACGTGGGTACCCACGCAATGAAAATGATGAATTCTCAACGTCATATACCGTTATAACGGTAAACAATCTGACATTTAAATCCCCCAAACAAACAAAATCACTTTCCTTGCTCATGCAACAAAACTTCCCATCATTACAAAAACCGTTACAATTTCTTTGTTCACCAAAATATTCCCCCCAGGAGGCGACAGTGACATTCTCACGGCATCATCTCCTAACATCACGACATGTACATGTTTTGCAACACAGTGCCCTCTTTGCTTTGATGTCTGTTCGTCTTCTGGCCCCGGGCGCTCGTGTCTGACTGATTACTTGGAAGCGACGTCCTTGACGATGTGAACGTGGGGACGTTCCCGGCGGGTGATGACAAACCATGCAGAAACAATGGGAGGAAGCAGACTTGTCTGTGACAGAAGGGATTGGAAGCAAGGAGTTTTGGACCTTTTTCCATCTCTGTGTGGTCATGTTCTCTCTTGTCCCCGAGAGGACAGTAGGGTGAAGTTTTTCAGTTTGTGAAAATGACAATAAAGTTTATATTATTTTTTATTTTTCTTCTTTGCTCGAGCATAAAGTAAAATTAATATTTTGTGGCAAAACACGTGGCTCTATGGCAACCCCCAAAAATGTTTTGTTTTCATTATTGTACCCGGCTGTTTCCAGATTGTTTGATGACATATATTTGCGTATAAACGAGCTCAACTAGAAATAACAGCTTCCAATGTATCTTGAAATTGTGAACAAAAGCAATTAAGTCTTGATATTCTATAACGTTAGATCAATACTTCGTGATATCACCTGATTTTATATATTAAGGTAAACACTTTAATGTAATATCACTAAAGAAATTTTTCATATGTGCAGCTAACATATATGATATCACTTTTACCATATTATCACAGGAAATGCCTGTAAATTAAACGATTCAGACTGAATCATTACAGCACGTTTATGAAAGCTTCCCTCCAAGACATGACGTCACTAAAGGCTTTTGTTCCAACGTAAAACCTGCCCATGATTATGTCCAGTGATCAACAACATGAGCACCAATCTACGCAATTCGGATACGTTTACATGTGTCAACCAAGTCAGAGAGCCTGACCACACGATCCCGTTAGTCGCCTCTTACGACAAGTACGTGTTTCTGCAGGTTAAGGCCAAGGTCGTGAATGGCGAACGGGCACGACACAATTCTGTTTGCGATGAATAAATGTACGTAAACTCATTATGACAGTGAGATGGACGTGTCTCCGAAAGAATGGCGACTAGCGCGCTGGCAGGCGCCATCAGTTCAACATGTTTTAGTGCATGTCGTTTGTGTATACTGTGAAATAAACAAAAAATGGATGAGTTACCACTACAAATTCTGAGCAGAGATTTTGGCTGGGAATCGAGAAATCACGATTTGTCGAGCTTCCGAAGACCCTAGCTCCCAAAGTACTGCTTCGATTTTTATGCTGTATGTCTCATTTTGTAGGTAAATCTATTGGCTTGAAATGTGTACATACTTTAAATGGATAAATACAGTGAGTATTGTTGAATTTGCCTCGAAACGAACCTGGTGTGTTGACCTCGTTACATCCCTTTCCTTTTATATAGTACTAAGACCCCGTCAGTGACAGAATATACCTTGATGGCAGTTTTTAGCGTTACAAGCCCCTGTGGTTCGATGATGATGTATTTGATATATTTGGACCTTGAATTGCAGTGTTCAATTGTTTTCAGTCCAGTCAGTGGTGGACAATGTTGAGAATCCGGTTACCTTTGTATTCAGTTCTGTTAACGTACGAAATGGATGGGTATCCGTCCAAATGCTCCTCAATATTCGTTAATTGTCATGAAGATTATACGGATTTCATCCCAAATACCTATGTGTATATATCGAAAGTGTTATCTGGTGTAAATTTTGGGCAATGTTTGTACACTGTATATTGTCTGTTTTTTATGAGGGAAGGTAGGCGGTCTTGTCTTCCATGGTTAACAAGCATTGTACCATCCTTCGACATATTGTAAATGAAGGCAGCGTCATGAACGCCTGTCTTGGCCACCGACATCGACTGGAACAGTAGATGTTGTGTTTTAGTGTATGTTTCTGTCACGTCCACTTTTTGGTCAGCCATACATCAGCTGATCACATCAATCAAAATACGAACTGTATTGCACAGAATATTTCACATCGATGATTCACATATGTGTATTATGTTTCCTTTCACAGAAAATGAAAACACTCAGTGCAAAACTTTATTTAGCACTGATTCTTTGGTAACATGAAGTCCGATCACGAATTTTACATGTTTCTTTTTGAGGACACCTTGAATAGATGTATATTTCGTTACAATTAGCATATGACAACGACATGTCCGTATTTGATGTTGATTGCTGTCCTGCAAGTGAATACAGGTCTTCTCGACAGTGAGTGAGTGAGTTTAGTTTTACGCCGCTTTTAGCAATATTCCCGCAATATCACGGCGGGGGACACCAGACATGGGCTTCACACATTGTACCCATGTGGGAACTCGAACCCGGGTTTTCGGCGTGACGGGAGAAAGCTTTAACCACTTGACTACTCTTCTCGACAGTGAATAGTGCTCTTCCTGAATGGTGCTGTGTAAACTATTTTTTATGTATCTATAATTATGTTACTTATTAAACATTAACTCAAAAGGAAAAATGATAGCTTTTTATTATAGTATTATAATTTCATATTTTCTGTATATATAGACTGGTTTAAGTAAACTAAGGAAATCTCCCTTATTTTAATCATAATATCATTTTCCCACAGAAATTAGTTGTTTAAACGTAATAACAGGACATCATGTCTGTGACTACGTTTCTTTGGATACTGATTTCCACAGAATTGTTATCTAAATAAATATTGCCTGTAAATTGTGGCATTTCGGTGTGACTGAATTGTTAAGCGGTTTAACCTAGATGCGTTTCATGGCATTTTGTGCGCTGTCTTGGTTAACATTAATTTATTCTTTCTTTTCATATATTCGAAATTATCAACAACAAAATATTGATCAGCCTAGGAATTATGTTTTGATAATCACTGTGTTAGTAATTTGTAGTAATCTTCTTGAAAAGTGCGTTCCGAAATAATCAGATGCATGAAATTCTGCTAACTCAGAATGCACATATCGATTCGAATATTCTACGCTGAACACACCACGCCCATTCAGCGTTGAGGTACGTTTCTAATTGTTCAATATTTTCACGTTTAGTTCTGATTGCTAACTTTCCATCACACGCAACACGTGTTGGTCCGCTGTCTCGAGCTCTTGTTTTGTGGCCAGTCAGACATCTTGGGCGTCTCGTCCAAATGATAACTCGTCCAATCTATTGCTATCAGTGCTGGTAAGTGTTGATACGAGGCCGAATTTTCGAACTGCATTTATGTATATGTTAACGTTCATAGAAATTGAATCTTCACATTTCAAAGTCCGAGATGAGTCTACCATAACACAGGCCATTTCTTCTTCCTCTCTCTCTGTCTCTCTCTGTGTGTGTCTCTCTCTCTCCCCTCTCTCTCTCTCTCTCTCTCTCTCTCGGTCTCCCTACCACTCTCTCTCACCCCCACCCTTCTGCTGTCTCTCTGCCTCCTCCTCCTCTCTCTCCCCCTCTATCTCTCTCTCTCTCTCTCTCTCTCTCTCTCTCTCTCTCTCTCTCTCTCTCTCTCTCTCTCTCTCTCTCTCTCTCTCTCGGTCTCCCTACCACTCTCTCTCGACCCCACCCCTCTGCTGTCTCTCTCCCTCCTCCTCTCTGTCTACTCTCTTTGGTCTCTCTCTCTCTCTACTCTCTCTCTCTACTCTCTCCTCTACTCTCTCTCCTCACTCTCTCTCTCTCTACTCTCTCTCTCTGCTCTCTCCCTCTCTCTCTCTCTCTCTCTCTACTCTCTTTACTCTCTCTCTCTCTCAACTCTCTCTTTCTCTCTCTCTCTCTCTCTCTCTCTCTCTCTTTCTCTTTTCTCTCTCTCTCTCTCTCTCTCTCTCTCTCTCTCTCTCTCTCTCTCTCTCTCTCTCTCTATCGATAGGAAACGTTCACAGCGGAGACCTATTTCAGATATCGGTATCTATCTATTGGTATCATTAACATTGTTTTCTTAAGCTTAATGGTAATCCTGCAGTATCTGGGTGTAGCAATTCAAGCATCAAGGCTCGAGCAGCGGAGGGTCACGCTCTGACGCCTATAGTGTATACGAAACACATTTGTTTGTATTTTAATCTCGACTGTGTAGTTATTTGGTAACGACGCTTGAATACACGGGAGTAGTCCACACGTGACATACAGGACGATGACGTCACTGTTGCAGCACCATCGTGGTGTACGTTAATGTTCACCGTCATGTACTTGGTCATCAACACTTGATCACGTGATGTATCATGTGACCAGATCATGTGATCACACCCATCTGTAGCATCGCACCCGTCTGTGATGTAAATCTATCTGTGATATCCATAAATATGATACACAAATCACTGCTGTGTTATGTTCTTGTTTTCTTGTGAGCGGTATATATACAGTATATACTACTATACAGTATCCATGGTGCGGTGGATAGTTCACGCTGGGATTGATGGAATATTGATGGCAGTTGTGTTACTCATCATTCACGCACTGACTCACTCACTCTTTAACTCGGTACCCCGCAGATTTATGGTGAACAACTCATCGAGTTGATCTGTTCCCCGTTCCTCAAAGCGATCGTAGCGCTAAGACGACCGTAACTCCCTTACTTTAACATAGAGTTACGACTGTCGTAGCACCACGATCGCTTTGAGGAACGGGGCCAGGGATGGCGACCGTAACTCCCTTACTTTAACATAGACTTACGGCAGTCGTAGCACTACGATTGCTTTGAGGAACGGGGCCAGGGAAGGCGATCGTAACTCCCTTACTTTAACATAGACTTACGGCAGTCGTAGCACTACGATCGCTTTGAGGAACGGGGCCAGGGAAGGCGATCGTAACTCCCTTACTTTAACATAGACTTACGGCAGTCGTAGCACTACGATCGCTTTGAGGAACGGGGCCAGGGAAGGCGATCGTAACTCCCTTACTTTAACATAGACTTACGGCAGTCGTAGCACTACGATCGCTTTGAGGAACGGGGCCAGGGAAGGCGATCGTAACTCCCTTACTTTAACATAGACTTACGGCAGTCGTAGCACTACTGCATTCTGAAACGGGGCCCTATACTCCTGTCTGACTCAGGTAAGACTGCGCATCTCTGTACAGTTGCGTACCCTTGCCGTACCAGAAACCTGCGATCAAGGGTTCGAAATGAAAGTTGAAAAGGAGCCCCAGTGATGTGAAAAAATTAGACTTACTTCATTTGGGATTAGAGCGTAATGCATTTTATGCTGAGCGGAAAGGAAAATTAATAATTTTCATCGTGGACTCGGGGACAAGCTACAGTGCATGCAGCAGCGCACCGTGGTCAGCAAGGTCTTGCTTTAACGTTCTCTATGGAGGTCACGACCTACGACCTCCTATACCAGTATACTTTGTATTAAACTGTAAACTGGCATTCAACAAGCCCTCATGCACATGGACCCGTGAAGGTCCCGGGTTAGAATTGGTCTTCAGTAACCCATGCTTGTCGTAAGAGGCGACTATGCTTGTCGTAAGAGGCGACTAACGGGGTCGGGTGGTCAGGCTCGCTGACTTGGTTGACACATATCATCGGTTCCCAATTGCGCAGATCGATGCTCATGCTGTTGATCACTGGATTATCTGGTCCATACTCGATTATTTACAGACCGCCGCCATATAGCAGAAATATTGCTGAGTGTGGCGTAAAACTAAACTCACTCACTCACTCACTCATGCACACGAGCACGCACACAGTGATAAAAAGATCCTTGAGAGCGTTCGTTGATTATTGGCCCCGAAAAGCTTACACCGGTAGATCCTTCCACAAGACGCAAAAACCACGTGCACCAGACACAAGTCTGCAACACATTCCTAAATCTAAAGTCTAGATCTTCCACGGGTTCTGAATCCTTCATCTCTCTTGTTGCTATCACAAGTAGATAGTTTCAGAGTCTAAGTGTTCGTCTAAACGGTTTGAATCCTCATCTACAGGCTACAGTGACAGTACAAGGGCCTCTACTGCGTCTAACGCAGGACCACCACAAACACCTCAGGCATCTCTATTGAATTCCACTTCTTTTGATCTCCGCGTGGTGTTTGTGAAAACCCAGCGACTGTAGTATGGTTTCTGTGAAGATTAAACCAACTCCTTACCACATCGGGCTAGATTTCAGACAAACATCAACAAGCCCGAGCTTAACGCTGTAGCAGATTCACTTGCCACAGGGTGTAGATTACCGTCAGAAATATAACACACGTCAACGAATACCGCTACTAATTAGCACCGATGATTCCACAAACCCGAGTTATCTCCCCTCACAGCTGTGAAAACCCTAACACCTGGCACAAGCTTCCAGGCAGTTCCTAAGAATCTGGTATCACAAACACACGGGGTATACCGCCAATTTGACCTTGAACTCTTTTTAAATGAACCAATGACGTCATCAAGAAACGGACTCTTTTTATCCAACGAAAACGAGATCAAAGACTCCTCTTTTCTCCAACTAGCTTCCACTTAAATGTGGTTTACGACGCTGAAAATAAATTGTTTGTTTATTGTATTAAGATTCTATTATCTCTGTGCAAAGCTGCGGGGATTACGACTCAAATGGGTAAAATCATGGCGGCAATAAAGTTGTCAGCCATTTTTATACATCTGTAACGGCTTCAAGAGGTATACGTTGCGTTCATAACGACCATGTGCATGGCGAGAAAAGCACACCTTTGTATTCCTCCGCGAATCTGGCGGAAGAAATGTGGAACAATTTGGCACGCAAAACAAACAGACGCTATTTAATGGCATAATGGATAAAATAACACCGAACTAATTAAATGCGTTGTTTTTTATTAAACATTTTGGTTGATATATTTCTCCCTCTGCATGTCTTAAGTTTGAGAGTCGGCTTACAGCACTTACTGTCAATTATAGCGCATGGTTGTATACACACTGTTGTGTTCACTGATTGAATTACCTCTTGACCCAAGGGCCCAAGTTACCCCAGAGCCGGGTTTCCTTCCCAACCGTCCCTTCGTGGGTAAAGCGTTCGCTATGTACGTCCAAGGATTTCCAACATGGACCACTCACTCACACCCTTACTCACTCACTCAGTGATATCATCAGATGATACTTCTTCTTGATCATGAGTGAGAGTGCTGCTCATTCAAAGGATAAAACTAGATCGCAGTCAGTATATTGTGTATGAGTAAGTGAGTGAGTTAATTTTATACCACTTTTACCAATATTCCAGCAATATCACGGCGGGGGACACCAGAAATAGGCTGCACACGTTATACCCATGTGGGGGATCGAACCCGGTTCTTCGGTGTGAGGAGCGAACGCTTTAACCACTAGGCTACCCCACCGCCCCATACTGTGTCGGATGATGTATCCGTTTTAAACTGGGAAAGAGATGTATTACATGCGGGTATCCAGTTGTGTTTTGGACCCAAAGTTTGTTGTGCTTCAGCAACTGTTTTGATAACGAGCGTCTATTTGATTATTTTGCTTCACCTGCAGTCGATATTATATTATCTATTTTCTCCCCTTCCATGCCGCGTGTGATTAGCATGTAATTACTTTATCCACTGATATTGAACTCTGGAAGTCATTCACCCATCTGGAAATATACCGTGTACTTCTCAGTCGAAGATATAAAATACGATTTGTATATTTAGGGACTAAATAGTAATCATCCACTTGCCTTGACCTTTCACCTCCACATGTAATCTTTATACACATCGTTAATCGGCTCCGCGCTTAGAAGATGGCAATAATTAGCACTTTGATGTATTTCTCTGCGTCTATGTAAACACTTACTTAGATGCGTAGGAATGCATTGTGCAGATGGTGCAGTCTCTCTGCCGTCCCCCATCCTCCAACACACGACCACCCCCATCGTCTAAATGGTAGATATGGCGAAACTCACACTCGGGTATGATTAACCACTCCAGAACATGCAACATGCTTTAAAGGAGAAATATTAAACTTTGTAACATACATGTATGTAAAAAAATTAACCTACAAAGTTTGCTTATTCAAACTTAAGAAAAAATCATAAGTGATTTTATTGTTGTAATTTACGCCATCCGAACGACAAATTACGTCATTGTCTCGTAAATGTACACGTGCATCAAAATTTCACTTTCTAATTTCAATTGATTCATTTCAACCTGGACTCGTAAATAGTTAAAATATCTCATACATAAAAGAAATACCCTCACGTACAGTAGGTTTTGTAACATGCAACACCCTCTTGTTCTCAGGATGTGAACAGACCAGACCGTGATTAATTTATTTAAAGTACTAGCCATTTTTCAAGAACTCTGTAAGTGGACAGAAAGACGAGGGTTCTGACAATGTGATCGACTTGAGAGTCCGGCTTGAAGAATATCCTAGAGCGGTGTTTGGTCAGATTGAAGGTCAGCCCACAGGCCAGCCACCATGTACAGAGAACGTTGTATGTTCTCTGATCAGTCTTTGCAGTTTGGCAATGAACGTGTAAGTGAGCGAATGTTGTTTTACGGCCGCACCAGTAATGGCGCACCAGCGACGTCAGTATGAATTAACTGAAATCACGAAACCTGACCCTCGCTCTCACTATTTGTCCCTGGCAACAATAGAATATCAATACATACTAATCATATTCTTTCACAGTCTATCTCAGAATCCCAGATCCATTATATTTTCCCTTCATCCTAAATTTTTTTTTACAAATACCCTTAAAACATGAAACGAGTCGAGATTTTCCCAGTGCTGGTTCTAAATCTCCATGTCACTGGTCTCCTTTCCAATTTCAAAAGAGATATTTCGTTCTGTCAATATTATGTATTTTCAGACACTAAGCGTGAATCCAGTCTTTCATGCAAAAGCTTGGCGAGAACATAAATTACATATTACAAATACACGATACTCTCCAGGTACTCCCGTACTGTGCTCCGTAGCAGCATGTCTTGCTCACCAGGCGTCAATAACTGCAGCTAATTGCTAGACTGTCTATTCATCTCTCTACCTGACATCCACCTGTTGATACCGATATGTTTACCGTTACAGCACGCGCCCACAGCCCATAGCTCCATCCTCACCTCGACCTGATGACCTGCTTTGCCCTGTCAGTCTCAGCTGGAGTAGGCTGTTGCATTACTGGCAGGTATTGGTCAGTGTGTCGGAGTCTGGAACACCTGGAGCACTTCCCTCTGTACATGTTGACCGGAACACGAGACGACTGCTTTGATGTTTTGTTGGATTGACCTGTCGAAAGCTCGTTGAAAACAATCTGCTTTGTGAGCTGAGGACGTAGAATCTGGGTCAGTTTTGTTCAGCACTATCAAATGTGCAATGCAACTGGCATTCATGTCCGAAGGTATCCAAAGCTGGTCAGCAGCTATTTTAGCCAATCAGGAGGGATTTGTTGTGTTTCTTGTAGGTACATCTGACCGTAGACCAATCTGTAGCACGTGAAATAAAGTCAAGCACATTGTTCAAAACTAATAAATTAACCCTTCTGTACTAAGGTGCCTCAAATCTTTCACACAAAACAATTACCTGAAACTAAGATCGTGTCCGTGTAATAAGCCACGGGCATAGTTCAACAGAAATGATTCAATAGGGAACCCTTCCATTCATTATTGAGGAGCCTCAATTCGTGTACATAACCCTTCCCTTAAAGTAAGACTTTGTTCCTGTAATTAAGTCACGCACACAGTTCAACAGAAATGATTCTGTAGGGATTCCTCCAGTATTAAGGTGCCTCAAATCTTTTACCATAAACTAAGTGGACCTGGAATGGAATGGGGTGATTGTTTTGTTAAATATATGCTCTTGCATCTCTAAGGAAGAACTAAACTTTAACAGTATGACTGACAATTTGACTGGTACCACAGTGTTCAACTGACCATCTACTGCTTAAACGGTGTTTACAGTTATTCATACCATTCAAAATATAATACAAGTGTAATTGCCAAAAATAATACAGGAAATGATAACTTTAACGAACGAAAACGTCACTGATATGTATGTAAAACTATAATACTCTTAAAGGTACTGCTTCGTATAATTATGTACATTTTCAGTTGGCTTGGGAATACATACACATATACATACATACACATGCGCTATCACTGGATGCTGTTGTAATGTGCCAAAGCTTTGATGCTTGCACAACGTGTGTGCCCTCCCCAAAACTCTACTCAAAACGTTTTTATTTAAGAAGTACTTTGTCTAGACTCTCGCCCAAATAACTTTACTTGTAGCCATGAGCATACCAGCTGGCGTGGAGATTGGCGTTACAAATTCTCTCATTATTATTATTATTATTATATTTTCTACTATTCTACCAAATACTAGTGTACAAGTCTCTCTGAGATTAACAAATCCGCTGAGTGACGAACAATGTTGAAGAAACTACAGAGCTACTTTAGATGTACAGCTGGCTCGGTGATCTACGACGCCGGAATTCTAGTGAAGAGTTACGTCCCTTGGGAGTGCCATGATCCTCTGACCACTGCTTCGTATCCTGATCATTGGTCAGCCCTGTGCTGGTGGGTTTCATCAAGAGGATACACGTTTCACACCTGCATCACTTGGGCTTATGCTGCAACATTAATCTGACAAGACGTGAATCTCACATCAGAGCAAGGAGGCTTCGTCTTCCAGATGCCAGTATCACGATCGATACTAAGAAACACCATGAACGTCAGTAACTACAATCTAAGGAGACGTCTACATCGTCGTTGTCGGTGCTTGATGGTATCTGCACGTCCCAGTTGCCCCATCACTGACGGAGGGATTAGGACACCACGACGTCAGGTAACTGCTGTTCGCGAACAGGGATCTCGTGTCTATGTCAGAGTGTCAGGCTACAGGTCTCCACAGCGACGGGTGCCGGACAGCCATGACAGCTGATCCTCACTGGTGCTGTCAACCATTGATTCTCCATGGCTGTGGGTGGCTGTGACGTATTGACGACGTCCCGAGATGGTGATATACAGACAGTTAAACACAAATATAACAAGCCACCAGTCAAAAAATGGTTGAATCTCAGATCTTGGACCCTGATGACGCGTTGTTGATGAAGTCCTCACTAAGACTTGCTTTTGGCATTAATTACTTAATTACTTATAATACCTGCAAATATGTTTCTTTATTACACCGGATGCTAAAAATGATTGAATGTCATCAGATCTTGGAACCTGATGACGCGATGAAGTTCTACATATTTTACATAAGTTAAAAGGTTTGAATTAGGACATCGGACCGAAAACTGAGAAAGGCGTATTTCGTGATGAGGTCATCCTTTATGCAAAAGCCCTATTCGCAATGTGGAATCATTATTCAATGTTAGCTTTCGTTAACCCACTGGTACCAAATGATGACCGGATGATAGATACAGTAACTGCAAGGGACACCGGGTGTCCTTTGACACACCCATAACCATGCAAAAAGAGTGGTACAATGGACTGCTGAATAAAACAAATCAGTGTATTAGTTGGACTTGTCGCGTACATGGAAGGCGATGTTTCCAGATCAGAGAGATGACAGTACTTAATATGGTGTTAAGTCATGTGTTTTCAACACAAGGCTCTTGAAATAGTTTGTGTTCAGCAATGCGATACTTTGCATTGTGCTGAAATGACCAAGGAGAGGTTCCAGTTCAAATATATATTTGATGGACTTCAATCTGAGTTGAACTTAATAGGTCTTGCTTTTTTTCCATTGATGGCGTCTTCCACACAGCCTCTAACGTCCTTTAGCCTATTTAAAGGAAATGAAAGAAGAAGATTGCAATCGTACAATCAATCTCAGAATGACAACAGTATATTTTTTCAGTCATATTCATAAGTGTAAAAACAAGATATTTTTACTGTAGTGAAGTTTCCATAGCGACACTGTCGCCAATGGAACGATGTACTTGCTGGATACAATGGATCATTCATACTGGTTTTATTCAGACATCTATCATCAGTTTTTAGCATTTTGACTTTTTTCCCTTTCTTGCTAGCATTATTACCAATTCTGTAATAATTTTGTGACTGTTATATCGCACCTAGACTTGCACAAGTCTCTAAGGTAATAATTAATAGTTGAAATGATAATTTCAAAAAATATAAATAACAGGCTGGATCGAATTACGAAACATTCATTGATTTAGCATTCAGTACATCCTTGGAGCAAGCTTACGTCCAACCAGACGTGCTGATAAATATGTAAGCACTTATCAATGATATTCCCGTCACACTTTCTGAATACTTACATTTAAACATAATCCGCCTGTTTATACTCCAGACCCATGTATAAACTGCCATGTCAACTAAACAATATGTAATAGTAACTAGTATTACATATATTTCAGAAGACACTACTCCTAATTAAATAACAGATTGACTACTCCTAATTAAATAACACTGTCTTTATTGATGCAATATACCGTTTCAAGCGTTTTATTGGCCAAATCTACCAAATATTTACTGGAGCATAGGAACATTTATAATTTGAACTCCAAAGAACAATGTGAACGCATTCCATGGAGCGTAAAAGAGACAGCTGTGGCCATAATTAAACAAAGGGGTCAGTGACAGTGAGTGATGACACCCGGTGTTCAATACAAACAGAAGGTGAGACTAGAAGGTGGCATTGACTATGGACTATGGAAGGTAAAGCGGGTACAAGCAATTTGAACTGTTAATAGTGGAAATCATGTACTGACACCAGGTGTTCAATACAAACAGAAGCTGATACTAGAAGGTGGCCTTGACTGTGGAATATGGAAGGTAAAGCGGTTAAAAGCAATTTGAACTGTGAATAGTGGAAACCATGTACTGACACCAGTTGTTCAATACAAACAGAAGCGGAGACTAGAAGGTGGCCTTGACTATGGAATATGGAAGGTAAAGCGGGTACAAGCAATTTGAACTGTGAATAGTGGAAATCATGTACTGACACCAGGTGTTCATTACAAACAGAACCTCACTCTAGCAGGTGATTTTAGGTATAGTTGGAATTTTTTACCGATATAAAGCTATATGGATTATTAATGACACAGTGCCGTAACGGTTGCGAATCGATTAATAAAATCCCAACTGATGCTAATCATAATATCATGTGGAGTTCAAGCGATCAATATTTCTAAACACACTCAACAAAATAAACCATTCCACTGTTAAGCTTCTGGTAAAGATCTACTTTCTTCAAAATTAGTTTACAGGATTCACATAACTATTAGTACAGTGTGTTGGTAAAGATCACAACATCCAAAACCAGTACACTGTATGCATAAAATCCTTAATGGAGGGTCCCCAGATGTCTGTAAGTAGAATCAGACATGTTTGAAACACATGCGCCAAAGACATATTTTTTTCATCTTAAGTGCCGTTAGTTGAAATTTTGTCTGAAGATAAATTGTGCTTAGTTTGGAACCTTTGACGTGAACAAGGCCCTATAAGATTTCCCTATTAAACAGTTTAAAATACAAAGCCATCAACGGCGCTTCGTTTGATTTATGATCCTTGTGCATTATCCTTCAAAATTGGACTAATTGGGCTCTTTCAGTCTCAATCCAAGTTTCAATCAACTCCGAGAGCACTCACATCAGAAAGGCTGTTTAAAGGGTTTCTTTAAACACTATTATAGATATCGATTTATGCGAGTAGGACTGAAGTCGTTTCATGCCAAGCGTCACTCAACATTGCAAAAGTCATGTGTGTCTTGCTGATAACAAGATATGTCGCAAAATGGCTGCATTTGCTGAGAATGCAAATGAACTCCTGAAACTAAACCCAGGGATTGCGGTAGCCTTATTCACAATTTATACGAAATTTTCTTCTTAATGGATAGCTTAAACCACTTGCCAATTTATCCAAACACCCCTTTGCAACGGCTCCGAACTGGGAGTGTGTCTATTTGCACGTTTCACTCGTGTAAACACCTATTCGCTGATTGGTTACTTGCCATGGATTTAGCTCTTTCAGAACGAGGCTAAGGTCTGGGTACTACTCCCCACGAGACCAGTGGCAATCGATTGGGAGAGGATCAACTCAAACGAACAGTAGACATTAAACTAACATGAAATGTGTTCGTAATCTTTGCCTAAAGTTGAGAGTTATGTCGAACAACAGGCTATTTACTTGTCGTGAGATGGACTGACGACTGCAGATATAGCTGTGATAGATCGGGCATGGAAACCATACCTCGGGGCATAAGATTCAGGGAATAGGACAATGGCAGGTTAATAGTGAGTGACTGTGGTATAGTTGCACGTCGTGTTTAGCAATATTCCAGCAATGTCACGGCGGGGGACGCCAGGGGACACCAGAAATGGGCTTCACACAATGTACCCATGTGGGGAATCGAACCCGGGTCTTCGGAGTGACGAGCGAACCATTAGGTTACCACTCAGCCCGGCAGGCTTAAAGGGAGTTAAAGAAATACAATGTATGTACTTTTCCAAAATATTCTGGCACACAAAGCAGGCCAGTTCGCCATATTTCGCTGATTAATAAAAATTACCTAACAGCGTGTGTGTGTTTAATCATGTAGCATTATCATTCATATCTTTAACCTTTTCAAAAAGACGGGGAGTGATTGATTTAAACGTCATTTTGACCCGTGAAGATCGGGGATAAAAGAGGTTTTCAGCAACCCATGCTTGCCACAAAAGGCGACTATGCTTGTCGTAAGAGGCGACTAACGGGATCGGGTGGTCAGGCTCGCTGACTTGGTTGACACATGTCATCGGTTCCCAATTGCTCAGATCGATGCTCATGCTGTTGATTGTCTGGATTGTCTGGTCCAGACTCGATTATTTACAGACCGCCGCCATATAGCTGGAATATTGCTGAATGCGGCGTAAAACTAAACTCACTCACTCACTCTTAATCCATTTACGACTTTGGCACCAGTTTTGATTTCAGATACTAAGATGATTTTTGGTATGTGTGGATTTCACGTAAAAGGCGAAACATTGATGGACATTCTGTACAACCAGTTTGACGAAGGTCATATTCCAGCTATTCTCTCTGAATTATATAATTTACTAATTATATCATATAATTTTCGACTACGTTTACGTTGGTAAAATACATAAAATACATTCCATCCGAAACCCAGCAGATAAACAACCAAATAACTTCCTATAATATGCAAAGCCTCTCAAAATTAAGCACAGGTTTCAAGCGGCATTAAGGCGAAAGGTTAAAGTGTTCATTCGTCATACCGAAACCCCGGGTTTGATTCTACAAACGGGTACAGTATGTTAGGTTCATTGTTGGTGTCCCTCCCTCTAAAGTAATATTGTTAAAAGTGGGCGGAAACCAATCTCATCCACTACCGGACTAAGTTTAATGAAACTGTCTTTCATGTTTCGGGACGGGTAACAGTGTACCGATCGCTGCTCTCTGCTTTACCATACATTACTCATTGTCTGCAAAAGGAATATACGAATTTATCACCCAAAACTGTGTTCCACTGGAGATATTGCTTGTGTGAGATCACACACCTAGGATATTTCGTTTTGACAGTAGATTTTGTACAATGCACTGACATCATCAATTACATGACTCACAATGCTATGACGTCGTAAAACTTGATGACGTAAACTTGTGATGTTATCGCTGCACTGCAAGTCTAATGTCAGTACCGTGTTCAGAGATGTACATTTTTCATTGAAAACTAATGAAGAGTGACTTGTGATGATAAATAGAATCTCACTCTCGTGTCTACTGTATCAGTCATATCCAAATACGCCAAGCCTCGGATATTTGTAACTTTATCAACTCGTGTTGATATAATTTATATCAGTAGACACATGGGTGAGATTCTCTGAATACTTTCTCACGGTAATTTTACAATTTTCTTTCTCTTCTTTCTCTTTGGTAAAACTTGAGCAAATTTACTTAATGGTACAAATGGTTTATTTTTACAAACTTCCTGAAAATCAGATGATCTTACGAGATCCAATATTACGGTGTTTCATCGAAATTTGAAATGTCTGAAGGGATAAACCTACGTTTGATATTTGCAAAAAACAAAACAAAAACAAAATGGTCAACAATCGATGGAGATGTATTTTATACGTGCGTAATTGTGTAAACTATTGTCGAAGACAAAGGACCCATTTTTTAATTTGCAATAAGAAATCCACTGTACGGCGGCTGATGATACTGAGATGGTCATATTGCAAGATGGACAGTGAGCTGGCATATACAAGATCGATTCATTTACAGCATTTCCAAGAAATGTATTCTCAAATTTGATCATGGGTCTCTCCCCGGCGACGATTGCAGTATTTCTGATTTCATATCATGTCGTCAATAGGTACAATTAATGCAATATTTCATCGTGTTCAGGAGATGATTTGATCAAGTCCACAAGACGATTTTATTACATTTACATGCGCATCTTCACATGCCATTACGAAAGGTCAGATTCACCTTTTGTACACCATTGCGCATGTCAGCGGCAAGCACGTCTAGACTTCTTTTGAGGAATCGCGAGATGACTGACAGGTTGACATTTCAAGCAACTCGTTCCGTATCGTCAAGAACCGGTTTTCAATCCCAATCATAGACCAGAAATGTGATATAACCGATCTGGGTATTGTCTCTTTGTCGTGAAGAGATTTCAACAGGAAGTAATATACCCGTTCTTTATCTATCTTTATAGATTAAGTGAGACACATTTCGATCCTAGCTCAACACCTACGTGTTAACGGAGAGTTCTTATATGTACCTGGCTTTATTGTCGAAGTGAATCCGATGTATTGAAGGATAAACAATATTAATACTATAGTAAATCAAATCTTGGCATTAGAAATACAATGTATCTACACAGATGTGGATGCTAGTTCGAGTGTTTTAATGTCAGCTAGAAATCGTACATCTAAATCATTTTATGATGCGTAGTATTTGATAACACTGTGTTGTGTTTGCGAGTGTATCAATATGACGTTTAGACGTGTCATGTTTATTTCAAATAGAAGCCACGAAACTTTGTCTATAATCCTACGAAAACTCTACCAGAAAAGGAGACCATGGTACGATTCTGACTCTGTCAAAAGCATTGTTGTAACTTGTGATGATACCATGTAATCGCGAAAAGGTTAGCAGACCCCGCTCCATGGTGGCCACCGTCACAAACACATGCAGTACCAAGTCAATTGTCCACCTGAAAACACACGGGAACGAGTTTACATAGGAAATTGCATTTGCTACCTCTGGGCCAGTTATATACTGAGGGAAACAAATAAGGGAACACCTCTTTATGGCAGCGCTCCTTTATTTATTCTTAGATTTCCTCCAACAGCACTATTCACAGCTAGTGATGAAAACTCGAAAATATTAAAGGAACGCTTGAACTTTTGTGTGCCTTTATTTATTTTCTCTCAGAATATATCAAATTTAAAACGTCCTCCACATGCCTTGCATTAAATATTTTGAAAGTAACACTCAGGTGTTAAATGTTTTAACCTTTATCAAACAAGTCTTAAGCAAGTGTTGCTTGGTGCTCTTTGACATCTTCGTAGAGAGAATCTGCTCGATTGTATTTGTGATTGAAATTGTTAAATGCAGACACAGCGGTGAGTTAGTATGGTTTTACGCCGCTTTTCGCAATATTATTTACTACTGGGGACACCAGGAGAGGGCTTCACGCGTTCTACCTAAGTAGGGAATCGAACACGGGTCTTGAACGTGATGAGGGAACGCTTTAACCACAAGACCGCTCCCAAACGAAGACACGTAAGGCTGGAGCAGCCAGAATATTGGGAAGTTGAGTCGTCCATATTGGCATACAGTGTTTTCAGAGTGTTTTGCCGCTCTAAATATTAACGCATAGAGATCGCGAACCGTGAGGCGGTTTCACTGATCTCATATATTTCTAGCTCAGCAGGGTAAATCAGAGAGTAACACATATAGTGGCTATAACACTGTGATAATCATGTGTATATGAGGATGACATGTTCTCTCGGGGCGGTGGGGTAGCCTAGTGGTTCAAGCGTTCGCTCGTCCCGCTGAAGACCTGGGTTCGATTCCCCACATGGGTACATTGTGTGAAGCCCATTTCTGGTGTCCCCTGCCGTGATGTTGCTGGAATATTGCTATAATCGGCGTAAAACTAAACTCACTCACCCAGAGGGTTCTCAGTAAAACTTTCCATTGTATAGATGCAGACGTCATTCTACACTTAAGACCATTCTAGCTTTAAGGTCACACCAGACGTCCCACACAATAATCAAGTGGAATGCCAAGTGTCCGGAATAACAAAGTTATACTGTAATCAAAATTTGTCAAAACACTCTTCTTATTAGATACACACATCTAAAGATACACGGCTTACAGGCTTGTTCAAAATTCTATCGTAGGGTATTATTTTGGTGTCCTCTCACTTAGCCAGATTCTGTCAAACCATTATTTTCTCTGTCTCATAAGAAACTGTACAAAGTTATCTCAGATGGCAATGGTATGTTTGGATGCACTGAACACCAGGTCACGTTGTGGCATATAAATCTACCCGTATAAGTTATACGAGTGCCGGATAGACGTGTTACTATTCCAATTACAAATTTGTGTTCCGGTCCATCATGTTGTAAACCATGACGATACATTCATACTGTAACAGATAGACTGTCAATCACCGACGAGTTGAGTGACAGAAATAGACACCATTCCTCAGTAACATACCTATTGTTATCGTGAGCGATCAGTTTGCAAAACCATTTAACAGCATAATCTGCCGTTACTAAAAGATACACATTCACTTAAAATTGGATTTTACCAGAACATTAAAAGAACTCACCTAAATACTATATCATTAAGGTCCAAACAAGCTATATACACGTTTCATATAATATACTCATGCCAATAATGGTTGTCACCCCTCTCCCCACCACAACCCCCCATACGACACACACACACACACACACACACACCCTCAACACACCCACCCAACAACAAATTGAAGGGGTGACAACCATTATTTGCATGAGTATATATCACGATCGATTAAACAAAAATAGTGTTTATTTCATATTTAGCCACAAAACAAACGTGGATGGACACTTTCTTTGCCTGGCAATTTATTCAAAATATGGAGTTTCAGTTAAATTAACAAACATATGCTCACCGCTAAATGTGCGGATCAATTAATTGGAATATTATGTGTATAGTATGAAACAAAGGTGTATAAAACTAAAATGTCGACAAACGTTCGAAATATTTTGAAAATCACATTTACTATTGCACTAGGATAAGATTGTGAGAACAGGGGAGACAGAGGATACACATGATGGAAAACGATTCTTCTTCATTTGCGATTTTATTGAGTTCAGCTTCGCGATACATGGGATCAGAAAGATTGATGACGATCGCTACATGTGGGCGTCTTTTTATCCGTTAATTCCGCTCATTCTTGTTCGCTTTTGTTGTCAATGTAATATCGCGAGTTTATGGGATGTGTTTTGCAATACATATAGCATCCTATCCAATACAGCATGCTAATCGTCGTTACTGTCAAGAACTTTTTGATATGTGACATTATAATATTGGTCTCCTCGTAAGAGTCGACTAACGGGATCAGGTGGTCAGTCTGGCTGACTTGGTTGACACATGTCGTCGTATCCCAATTGTGTAGATCGATGTTCATGCTGTTGGTCACAGGATTGTCTGGTCCAGACTCGATTATTTACAGACTGCCGCCATATAGCTGGAATATTGCTGAGTGCGGCGTTAAACAACAAACAAATATAATGTTTGCAGCCTAACTGGCTAAACGACTGGGGTTGGTTTTCGTCGCCTTATTGCTTGTTCGATGTCACCCATGCTTTTCAGAAGCTTGTAGTATGTATTCAGTACGGCCTTCAGTGCTTCTGTCTTCACGTGAACCTGGCGACCTGCCTTTATTCCTCCGGGAAAGTAACGATGTAAGACGGTCAGTTTTAGCAGCAAGTGTTCTCCACATAACTCAGTCACCGCCATTCAAGAAGTTCGTGATGACAGCTACAAGTCGGTCAGGTCAGCTGATCTGCAGATGGTTGGGCTATTTAATGGTCAGCGAGTGAACACAAAGACCTGTTGTTTGTGTACCCACTCAACCGATGAAGGATCCGACATTAGCATGCTTTTTCAAAGACACAACACTGTTTTTGTCAGAGAGCCTGATAAACAGATGCATAGTATCATCAAGAGTGAGTTTAATTTTACGCCGCTTTTAACAACATTCCAAGAATATTACGGCGGGAGACACCAGAAATGGGCTTCACACATTGTACCCTATCATCGAGAGACGCGAAGTTACACAGAACGTCATGATCAGAGTATACCATGCCACAAGTATATGCCGAAACATATTGCAGTCGGTGTAAAGGAGAGACAGAAAGAGAAAGAGAGGGAGGGAGAGAGAGTGGTCGAGAGACAGAAGAGGAAGAGAGGAAGAGAGAGGTGAGACAGAAAGAGAGGGAGGGAGAGAGGTGAGGTGAGGTGAAATTGGGTTTAACGTCGTACTTGAGAATATTTCGCTCATATGACGACGGGCATGTGTATGTATGTGTATGTGCGGCTGCTTGTACTAGCCCAGACTGAAGCTGGTTTTATAGTGCTAGCACACTGAGATACCATGCCGCAGTGAAGCATGAATACCCCACGCAGACACATTATACTGACTCCGAGCCGACCGAGTCCTTGTTGTACCCATTAATGCCGAGCGCTCCAGACAGGGACCAACAAGTACCATATTTTAACGTCTTTGGTATAACGCGGTTGGGGATCGAACCCGCGACCTTCCGCTCTCCGGGCGGACGCTCTAACCACTACACCACGGAGGCGGTCGGGAGGAGAGAGAGTGGTCGAGAGACAGAGAAGAGAGGGAGGAGAGAAAGTGTTCGAGAGACAGAAAAGAGAGAGCGAGAGAGAGTTGTAGAGAGATGGAAAGAGAGTGGTAGAGAAAGGGATGTGAGAATTCAGTCGATATCCACGCTAAACATGGACCTATGTGCACAATGTGAGAATATTGAGCAATTGGAAATTAGAGAGAGAAATTTACCACAGCTGTGGGCGGTGGTTTAGGAAAGTAACACAGTTCTATAAACTGCTAGTCCTCAAAGTTCATGGCGACGTCCTGGGCCACGTTAAGCATCACGCCTACGCTATGCTGGCACGTCTTGATGCTTTGGTCAACTGGGAGTAGAGACAGAGATCCGAGTGAGGTCAATGTGACATTCATTTAGGTGATGTTTTGCAGTTGCCTACAACAGGAATGTAATTTAGGCCTGGTATTAGTTCAAAAATAGCAGAGGTAAATGTCAGTGGCACGGAGTCTTGTTAGAAACATCAAGACCAAACTGTTACATTATTTCTGTAACAAGCTGTTCGATGGTTTCATGGCGTATGTATCGAATACCACCACC
The DNA here is from genome assembly GCF_003918875.1 of Haliotis rubra. NCBI lineage: Eukaryota > Metazoa > Mollusca > Gastropoda > Lepetellida > Haliotidae > Haliotis > Haliotis rubra. The sequence goes on from NW_025767142.1 coordinate 184,412, forward strand.
ATTCCACTAATACTGTAACAGATTTGTCGTGTCTACTGTAATTATTTCATAATAACCATTATATGTTCCAAATTCAGTCAATTATCTTAAATGTGAATATTAAAGTGCCCATCCCAATCATTGTACATCAAACAGAGGCAGGTCACAAGGAAGTATGGTACGGTGCACAGACTGGTAATCTTCAAATGACAAAGTTCACATTTATACGCTGTCATATATCTCTGCGTTGATACCTTGTCATCTCCTTCATCGACTGACGCCATCAGTAAGCCTTCCAGACCAGGAATAGACATTTATTGTGGTCATTGCCTGGTCAGTTGTTCTGGTTGTGTCATCATCAACTGACGGGCTGCCCACCTTTTCCGATTCCTCTGTCGCACTGTCTCCCTTGCAAAATAAGGAGGTATTCTGTAACCTGGTTATGAAGGTATGTCGTGGCACCATGGTTCTGAGGTTCCGCTGGTTGTCAGGTTCAGGTTTAGTTGTCAGTAAGGTTCTTTCAATTAGGGGGCGGTGAGGTAGCCTAGTGGTTAAACCGTTGGCTCGTCACACCGAAGACCCGGGTTCGAATCCCAACATCGGTGCAATGTGTGAAGCCCATTTCTGGTGTCCCCCGCCGTGATGTTGCTGGAATATTGCTAAAAAACGTCGTAAAACCAAACTTAGTCAGTCAGTCTTTCAGTTAGAATAAGGCATTTGTTTCCCATTTTAGGCAACCTTTGTGAATGGTGGGTGCTACCGATATAGGAGGACATACTAACCACTTTTGCGAACACCGGGTGTCATTGACTTTCAGTGATCTCTTTATATAATTTTCACAGCTATTTTCCTTTGAAACCAAAAGTAATTTGTTTCTGGTGATATTCTGCGGCACTGACTATTCCTTTGTGATTAAATTAACGTGGCAGTTTTTGACGAGCCTGTAACTTCGAGAAGTTAGTAGCATTGGTATTTGTGTCAAATGATTTATCACAGATACATAGGCAACTCTTATAAAGCAAAGTTGGAGTGATTGGAAGGGGAACAGAAACACAACTGACTCTGAACGGCTGTTCATATTACTAAGCTATATGAGAAGGAAACCGCTTAAATCTGGGAACAACATATACTACAAACAAAAAGTATGGGAACACCCTAAAATTTGATAGTCATATATAATCTTAAACAGGAAACGTTGCCACAAGCTGTCTTCCACATGCACTAGGCTCTTGTGTTTGGGTGTTTGAATCAAACATGGTGCTGGTGTGTTTCAGCACCTTGCTTTTTTCGCTGATTTTCACATTGTTTCATTTCACTCAGACTCAACGAATATTGAATCAGTTGCTTCAGTGCATGTTCCAGCGTGTCATTTAAAGTGCCCATTTAGCAAAACCAAAAATGCATTTACCTTAGAATATAAATGACCTCACCACATTTAAGTTTATATATGGCTATCAAATTTTAGGATGTTCCCAAACTGTTTGTGTATAGTATATATATTATGGTTTTCTAAGGGGAACAGAAATATAACTGACTGTAGGACGGATGTTAATATTTTAAAATTACTAAGCACGAGACAGGGAAACGCTTAAATCTGGGAAGGGAATAACATGTCCTTGTAAATTGTTTCCAATACCTAGATTTCTGACGGTGGCAGTTTATTTCCGTCCCCCAGCTCCGCGTCGGAACATACTGTGCAGTGAAATGTGTTCATGCTCGTAAGATGAAGGGTTGAATTAATGAATCACCCGTAATATGGTCCTTGATTTTTTACACCACTTGGTGATTGGCTCCGATGACCTTGTGGTACAGCTGGGCTTAAAATCGCCCGAATGTATCGGTCGTCGGACTGTGACTTTTAAAATAACATTCACTCATTGATTTGTCAGAGTCCAGCACCCTCTTGTCTGTACCTGAGACAATTCGGTGACTGGATTGTGCATGGAATTGTTTCTGCATGTTTTATCAGTCCCCTTAACTTACTGGAGTGACGGTCATCCACGGTCCACAGCCCCACGGTGACCACTGACCAGTCACATACAACACCCCGGACAGGGAGGTGGTGGGGCTGGGAAGACAGACCATCAAAGCGACGTTGTGCCTGTAGATTACAAATGTACTCGATGACGCGACGAGACGGTAAGACTGTCAGTGCTGGCTTCAGGCGGTGGGGCTCTAGTGATGGTGTAACAGTTAGTTTGTAGGTGTTGACACAGAGGTGCCTACCTGCGCACTATGTTCAAAGAAAGTGATACATTATCACTGCAGTGCTGACAGAGGTTTCACTGCAGATGGTGTTCGATCCAAGGGAGCCACAATCTAGATTCTGTCCATGAACTTAAACCACATCAGTGTGTTTGGGTGAAGTACAGGCGGCAGGGTGCAAAGGGAAGGGGGAAGTGGCGTAGGACAATGAAAGGGAAGGGGAAGATGGCCGCAAAGGGGTAAGTGGCGTAACACAATGAGAAGTTGGAAGGGATAGGGACATGGGCGAAGGGAATTGGGAGGGAAAATAGACAATGAGAAGTTAGAAGGGGATAGGGATAGGGGCAAAGGGAAGGGGTAAGTGACGTAGGACAATGAGAAGTTAACCCAGAATGGGATAGGGATAGGGTAACGGGAATTGGTAGGGGACAAAGGACAACGAAAAGGGGATAGGGGCAACGGGAATTGGTAGGGGACAAAGGACAATGAGAAGTTGGAAGGGGATAGGGGCAAAGGGAATTGGTAGGGGGCAAAGGGCAATGAGAAGTTGGAAGTTGGGGATAGGTGCAAAGGAATTGGTAGGGGACAAAGGACAATGAAGTTGGAATTTGGAAGGGATAGGGGACAATGGGAATTGGTAGGGGGCGAATTGGTAGGACAATGAGAAGTTGGATAGGATAGGGGCAAAGGGAATTGGTAGGGGACAAAGGACAATGAGAAGTTGGAATGGGATAGGGATAAAGGGAGGAATTGGTAGGGGACAAAGGACAATGTGATAGGATAGAATTGGAAGGATAGGGAAGTTGAAAAGAATTGGTAGGGGACAAAGGAATTGGTAGGGGACAAGGGACCAAAGGACAATGAGAAGTTGGAAGGGATAGGGGCAAGCAGGAATTGGTAGGGGACAAAGGACAATGAGAGAAGTTGGAAGGGATAGGGATAGGAATTGGTAGGGGGAATTGGTAGGGGGGGACAAAGGACAATGAGAAGTTGGAAGGGGATAGGGGCAAAGGGAAGTGGTAGGGGGCAAAGGGAATAGGTAGGGAAACAAGACAAAGAACACTAGCACAATGAGGCATAGGGACACAGAGCAATCAGTTGAGAGACAAGGCTAGTCAGAGGAGACTATGTTAGAACACAGAGTAATGAGAAGACAAGATCAGCAGAGAAGATGGCAGGACACAGGAAATTTTGTGAAAGTTTAGACGATGCGTGGAACTCCTGAGAATGCTAGCCTCTCCTTCTAAAGCATGTAAGTCTTATGATATCTATATCAATGAGTCATACCTTGACGCCTATTCCAAATAATTCAACGTCAGATTCAACATAATCTTTAAACAAATCAGAAACACTTTTACACATTTGCAAAACTCCTATTCATTGTACTGGCATCGCTCATCTAGTTCAGACACACGTTAGAATCTCCACTCGACCTAACGGTAACTGACAAGGCAGGCCGTCTGTTACATGTATTTCACTTACTACAGATAACGGTCGACACAGTCAGTGGAGGTGATTTATAGACAGAGCAAGATGTGCTCCTCCATTTTACAGAGACATTTTAATAAACATACAGCGCAAGACAAGGCAAACTCATTCATCGGAAACAGGCATTACGAAACACTTAAGATAACCCTTGACTGAAACACATTTCCATTGTTTCGTTTTAAGTGCCTAACGTACCTCGGAACAAAGAAAGTTTGTGGTTAAAGCTATTTCGGTCTTTTTAACATCCTGATGTCTCAAACGTTGAACATTCCACCTGCGTTAGGGGTCCGCATAACCTAAAGGTGATAGTGTTGTACAAGATATATAGGCGCAAATATAACTACGAGTATGCCCATCTTCTTGCGTATTATATTGCGAATGTTGTTTAAGATTCGTAATGTACCGTTTTGTATTTCTGTATTAGGCTCATGATTCTCCCTTTTGCACTCCAGAAGATGTTTCTTTCTTGAATTAAAAAAGTCAATTTACTTTTTTTTTAATTTTCACGTTAAATATTAATAAATTTCATCACACAGTTGATAGTGTCATGGTTATTTTTATTCGCTTAAGCTTAATGATGCACACCAGTAATGTGTAAGAACTAACCCACTTAGGTATGCCTCATAAATTTGGTTGCACAAGTTGATGAAACCAACCTAACTAAGTAAAAAATGACTTGTAAAACAATAAACTGTGAAGTACAGGCGACACAGAATACACAACCAGTGACGTATTAACGATACAGTACATTTAACCCGTGATGTACTGACAGTGTGACTTACAAAACCATTGAAGTATTGACGATAGAGAATACAAAAACCGAAGGTACTGACTGTGTGACATACAAAACCATTGAAGTATTGATGATAGAGAATACAAAAACCGTAGGTACTGACTGTGGAATATAAAAATGTGAAGCATTGATGATAGAGAATACAAAAACCGTAGGTACTGACTGTGGAATATAAAAATGTGAAGCATTGATGATAGAGAATACAAAAACCGTAGGTACTGACTGTGGAATATAAAAATGTGAAGCATTGATGATAGAGAATACAAAAACCTGATACAGCTTAAGGAAATCGACAAGACTGCATCAGGATTAGTGATTGGTTTGATTTTAAGCTGCTTCCAGCATCCTGACGAGGTCACGTTGGGTCAAACAATAAACGGGCTCCACAACTTTTGTGACAATTACCCAGGAAGGTGTGATTGTGGACCACCTAAACCACGTGGGTACCCACGCAATGAAAATGATGAATTCTCCACGTCATATACCGTTATAACGGTAAACAATCTGACATTTAAATCCCCAAAACAAACAAAATCACTTTCCTAGCTCATGCAACAAAACTTCACCGTTACAATTTCTTTGTTCACCAAAATATTCCCTCCAGGAGGCGACAGTGACATTCTCACGGCATCATCTCCTCACATCACGACATGTACATGTTTTGCAACACAGTGCCCTCTTTGCTTTGATGTCTGTTCGTCTTCTGGCCCCGGGCGCTCGTGTCTGACTGATTACTTGGAAGCGACGTCCTTGACGATGTGAACGTGGGGACGTCCCCGGCGGGTGATGACAAACCATGCAGAAACAATGGGAGGAAGCAGACTTGTCTGTGACAGAAGGGATTGGAAGCAAGGAGTTTTGGACCTTTTTCCATCTCTGTGTGGTCATGTTCTCTCGGGCGGTGGGGTAGCCTAGTGGTTAAAGCGTTCGCTCGTCACGCCGAAGACCCGGTTTCGATTCCCCACATGGGCAAAATGTGTGAAGCTCATTTCTGGTGTCCCCCGCCGTGATATTGCTGGAATATTGCTAAAAGCGGCGTAAAATCAAACTCACTCACTCACTCATGTTCTCTCGTGTCCCCGAAGGACAGTAAGGTGAAGTTTTTCATTTTGTGAAAATGACAATAAAGTTTATATTATTTTTTCTTTTTCTTCTTTGCTCGAGCATAAAGTAAAATTAATATTTTGTGGCAAAACACGTGGCTCTATGGCAACCCCCAAAAATGTTTTGTTTTCATTATTGTACCCGGCTGTTTCCAGATTGTTTGATGACATATATTTGCGTAAAAACGAGCTCAAATAGAAATACAGCTTCCAATATATGTTGAAATTGTGAACAAAAGCAATTAAGTCGTGATATTCTATAACGTTAGATCAATACTTCGTGATATCACCTGAACCCTTATTCTCGAAACGTTCGTAGCCCTAAGAATTCTTAACTTTCATCGGAGCCAATGTGTTAAGAATGGGCTTAAGAAGTTCGTAGGGCTACGAACGTTTTGAGAATAGCTAGCCTTATTTTATATATTAAGGTAAACTAACACTTTAATGTAATATCACTGAAGAAATCTTTCATATGTGCAGCTAACATATATGATATCAGTTTTTCCATATATTATCACAGGAACTGCCTGTAATTGAAACGATTCAGACTGAATCATTACCGCACGTTTATGAAAGTTTCCCTCCAACACACGATGTCACTAAAGGCTTTTGTTCCAACGTAAAACCTGCCCATGATTATGTCAAGTTGCTCAAACATTAAGCGTGTACTTCATCGTGTAACATGATATCACACCCGACGTCGACTCAACACATCAGGATATCACTCAGTGTTTGCCCTTAAGCCTGAAAACCTGCAGGCCCTAAAGACCCATAAGATGGCCATAACCATGAAACATTGTGGGCCCTGATCAGAATGTGTAGGCCCTATATTTTAATATGGAAATACAGTGAAACCTGTCTAAACCGGCACCCCACGGGACCGAAATAAAATGCCGGTTTAGACAGGGTGCCGGACTGGACAGTGACGATCATTTTTCCAACAATAATACTCTTAGCTATTGGGGATGAAAAATTGTCGGCCATAAAGACCTGCTGAAAACAAAAGCTGTGGGTCCGAGTGGTTTCAGTCGGCTTCGGACCGACGTCCATTTCGAACGCTGATATCAACACGGTTTCCTCAAACATTAAGCTATACTTCATAGTGAGCTTTCCTCAAACGGTAGACACCTTGTGATAAATAATGACGTCCTGGTTTGGTTTGGTTTGTTGTTTTACGCCGCACTCAGCAATATTCCAGCTATATGTGGTCTGTAGGATAATCGAGTCTGGACCAGACAATCCAGTGATCAACAACATGAGCATCAATCTACGCAATTGGGATACGATTACATGTGTCAACCAAGTCAGAGAGCCTGACCACCCGATTCCGTTAGTCGCCTCTTACGACAAGTACGGGTTACTGAAGACCAACCAGGTCATGGCGTACTGGAAAATCCTACTCGCTGACCAAATTTACTGAACAATAGTGTGACTGTGCGTGTGCGTTTGCGTTTCGTGTGCACTCGTGTGTTGTATAACATTCAAGTTATATAGCGGCGAACTGTATCTAATCGAATCTGGACCCCTAAATCCAGCGATTGGTAACCAGTGATTGGTACGATGGCATAACCAAATTTCTCATGGCCATTAAGTCGCCTCTTAGGATCAACAGAGATTCCTGGGAACCAATTCTTATCTGGAATCCCCGCTCGGCATCAAGGAGGAGGAGAGTGACCATATCATTCACAGAAATTATATACGTGAGGTTGGCGGGTAATTATGGCTCAGTTATATTGAGGATAATGACGTTACAACACTGAGCCCTTGTTGAAACTGAAAAGAATCTGCGATTTGATGGGACAAAATTTATTTTTAGCCAATGAGCTCCCTTGCTCTTTTAAGTGCGGGGCAGGTTAAGGCCAAGGTCGTCAATGGCGAACGGGCACGACACAATTCTGTTTGCGATGAATAAATGTACGTAAACTCATTATGACAGTGAGATGTAAGTGTCTCCGAAAGAATGGCGACTAGCGCGCTGACAGGCGCCATCAGTTCAACATGTTTTAGTGCATGTTGTTTGTGTATACTGTGAAATAAACAAGAAAATGGGTGTGTTACCGCTACAAATTCTGAGCAGGGATTTTGGCTCGGAATCGAGAAATCACGATTTGTCGAGCTTCGGAAGACCCTAGCTCCCAAAGTACTGCTTCGATTTTTATGCTGTATGTCTCATTTTGTAGGTAAATCTACTGGCTTGAAATGTGTACATACTTTAAATGGATAAATACAGTGAGTATTGTTGAATTTGCCCCGAAACGAACCTGGTGTGTTGACCTCGTTACATCCCTTTCCTTTTATATAGTACTAAGACCCCGTCAGTGACAGTATATACCTTGATGGCAGTTTTTAGCGTTACAAGCCCCTGTGGTTCGATGATGATGTATTTGATATATTTGGACCTTACATTGCAGTGTTCAATTGTTTTCAGTCCTGTAAAATTTATATAATATTTTTTTTTGTCAAATCGAATTTCAAGGAGTTACTGTTTTACCGGACAGTTATTTTATTGCTCCTCTGTTTCGATATCAAATTATACCCATGTTTACCTAATCATACCTAATTTGGTAACATTTTATTGGATAAAAATGTCTTTCTAATGGATTGATTAAACTACAAGAAGTCAAATCAAGAAGAATATGCTCGTAAGGTCTCCTTTATATTTGGGGCGGTGGGGTAGCCTAGTGGTTAAAGCGTTGGCTCGTCACGCCGAAGACCCGGGTTCGAATCCACACATGGGTACAATGTGTGAAGCCCATTTCTGGTGTCCCCCGCCGTGATGTTGCTGGAATATTGCTAAAAGCGTCTTAAAACCAAACTCAGTCAGTCAGTCCTTTATATTGAGAAAACATTAACTGAAGTAAGTGCTATTCCTCAGTACTCAAACAACAAGAGCATTAACGAATAGATGTCGATAAACATTTATTTCTACTGTGGGAATTAGTTACATATGTTAAGATATTGCAACATAAACACTATAAAGTGATTTTCTGAGTAAACTAAAGCATTCTGTGGCCGAGCTGTGGGCCGTGAGCGCCTTCAGTCCAGCATCTCACGTAAGGCAATAATCACTACTTCAAAGTAACTCTCAACTTGAGGCAAAGATCACGAACACATTTGATGTTAATCCAAAGTCTCCTGTCCGTTTGGATTTGATCCTTTTATTGATTCGCAGTAGTCGAGAGGGTAGTAGTACTTAGACCCAAGCCTCGTTCTGAAGGAAAGGTCAATGGAGAGTAACCAATCAGCGGAAGATTGTTTACATGAGCGAAACGTGGATATAGATTTCTTCCTATCTTCGGTTGCTCTAATGGATCTCTGTGGAAGATGTTCACTCTACCCAAGATGAAGACAACTGGGTATCGAGTGGGGAAGTGTCCTACCAGGAGTTTCCACGTTCGTGGGGATTTTTAAATTGTCACTATCAGGCAACAGTTCACGGCCTCCACATGTCATTTGACTTCTATTAAGCCGGTTAGCTTTGATGGAACACGACATCAAAGGCAGTTGCATTCTATCAGTAGCTTAAACAGTGCTTAAAGAAATATTTACAGAGCCTCTCAGATGTGTTTGGTCTCTGAGATTACTGAACTCTGAAGTAAATGTTACAAAACAGGACCAATTAAGAATACAAAGAAGCATCATCTTATAATTCAAATACCAGAACATATTGGCATTGAGGCTGAGAAAGAACGCTTAAGATCAACCATGACAGGGCCTCTTTATCCTGGTGGGCATAGGGTAGAGGCTAGTTGGGGGTTATCCTTTGTCACTCTCGAAACAAATCAGCGGAAAACACGCAGTCCCTTGCTTGGAGTTTCAGGATAGAATTACCATACATCCATAGATCAGCATCTAGTACAGTTTTAGTCTGTCGTACAGACCCTGAAGCAAATATATTCAAGAAAGCACATGCAAGTCTACAAAATGTGGCAAGTCTATACTTCCACATGTTGAAGAAAGTCTCAGGGCTCCTTTTCATTGTTTACTTTTTTTACTATGAACTTTTTTCTGTAAAATATGTTGATTTCAGAGGCTAGTTGTTAGTCTCGTACAGTCTTGGAGCAAGGTTATCTGAAACCAGGCAACAGGGGGACAGAAGGATGGAGATCGACAAGTCTGGTATCGTCCTGACATTTACATTATGTCAAAGTCACAGACTGACAGCTTGAAACAAACACCAAAAGCATGACTGGCTTGTCATAGTCAACTAGATGCCTTCTGCCTGGTTACCTGCACCAGATGCAAGGGTTTTCGCATTTATACTTACTTGGTTATTTCATAAAACCTAGCTGCCCTTTAGGAGGGCCACGGGTGGCCCAGTTGTCTAAGGTACCTCGGTTTGCTGTGCAGAGTCGCATCTCCAGGGCATACTGACGCTGCTTATGTTTAGCGGTGAAGCTATGCAGAAACTTGTTAATGCCGAAACCACTGAAATCATTTCACTAACTGTGATTACATCTGTATTCGTGTACACGTATATATACCCGCAACGATCCGGGTTAGAATTGATCTTCAGTAACCCATGCTTGTCGTAAGATGCGATTAACGGGATCGGGTGGTCAGGTTGGCTGACTTTTTTGACACATGTCATCGTATCCCAATGGCTTAGACCGATGCTCACGATGTTGATCACTGGATTTGCTGGTCCATACTCGATTATTTACAGACCGCCGCCATATAGCTGGAATGTTGCTGAGGGCGGCGTAAAAGACCAGACAAACAAAAGTTCCAATATATATTTTGATTTCCTATGTGCACAGCTTCTTTTCGTGGCTAGTGTAGTTTATCCTATGCCAATGCACGCCGTCATCGTCACCAGCAGCATATACTCTTTGAACACCATGTTAGCGGCCATCCAACCACTTACTTCCCAGATATACAAAGCTCTGATACCACAAATCTGATGTACTCTTCAATATAATGCACACAGAAGTCTATCGTGACACCGACATAAATCATCAAGTGACATAAGTAGACACATGTGTGCAGGTTAAATACAAGAATCAGTTGACATGCTGGATGCGTAATCTGCTGATCTGTTCAACGCCAACATAGACACATGCGTGCAGGTTAAATACAAGAATCAGTTGACATGCTGGATGCGTAATCTGCTGATCTGTTCAACACCAACATCATGTCTCCTCGAACCGAGACTTCATCTTGAAAATAATTGAGTTTCTGTTTGTCAACTAATCATATGCCACAGATGGCGCGAACTATTTTATCTTTCTTTCATCTTTCAAAAAAATCCTTCTTTCTTACGACATTAAACTATCGTGTTTGTAAGGCAGGGTGTGTTCAAACGCTCCAAGTTGATGTCCATGGCTAACACCAGCTGACATCGGCATTGCCAGATATCATGGCAGTAATCTCTTGTGAGTTTAATTTAGTTTTGCTACATCCAAAGGCATATGCATGTTGTCCTCCCGTTGAGATCTGGAGTAAAACAAGTGCAGGTTCCATAGCTGACGACTCTCAAGGTACACGCTTCTAACTGCTTGCAATTCAATACACAATTCAAGCAGGGGTCCATTGGTGCTCAAGGAGATATAAAGAGTCGCATAACCAAATATTCTTTACTGACGACATGTTTTGATGTTGATGATTTATTAATTATTGGCTTACACGTCACCTGTGTGAATGTTTCAAGTGGAGTTTCGTGAACATTAATGTTATTTGGGGTTTGTTCTTTGTTCTGTGAGGAAGTAATGAGTATAACATACTAAGTTATAAACCGTACATCGCTTACATTTCATTTTCGACATAAACTTACTTTACAGTGACCCGTGTCAATTTCCCCGCAAAACACAAAAAAAGTGGGGTGTTTTTCACAGAAAGTAATGCATCAATTTCAAAATACAGAAACTGAACTAATAACATGTTTCGTAACTGCCCATCCGCTTCTGTGCTTCACATGACATGATTCTGTAATCCATCTTAGGAAACATCGGTGTTCTTGTGTTATAATTTACAGTTCTACTTGCTGTAACCCTGCCTGGTGCTCGGCACTAACTGGATATTGAGTGAGGTTAGTTTTACGCCGCTTTTAGCAATAATCCAGCAATATCACGGCGGAGGGCACCAGAAATGGGCTGCACACATTGTACCCATGTGGGGATCCGAACCCGGGTCTTCGGCGTGACGAGAGGACGCTTTAACCACTAAGCTCACTGACACACACACGCACGCACGCGCGCGCACACACCCTCGCGGATGTCATGGAAACTCCATAATCCAGAACTATGAAACCGGCAATAATCCAGGCTTAAGATGCGGACACTGGCACCCGCACGCACGCACGCACACACGCACGCACGCACGCACGCACAGGCATGATGGACGTTGTTACATACATGTACAGGCAATAATAAATACCACGTTTCACCCATCACACCCCACCTCTTGTAGTGATTATCATAGAGCATCGCAAACACACTGGCACAAACACCTTCGAAACTGATTCCAAACACCTTCACATCATTATATACGCATTATCTTTTCACATAGAATGTCTCGAAATTAATCCCATGTGGAATTCCTTATGCGGGTTAACAAGGACAAGTCCGTCCTATAGCAATTGCATTATTAATGGCAATCTCAATACAAACATCGTGTAATCTCCCTGTAATGAGGGGTTGATGAGGATGAAACATCCACGGCAGTCATTCACCAAAAATGGATTTATCCTCATCCGCCCGGCCTCGTTTTACCGCTACGTGCCTTGTCACATTATGGAAGAGATGTGTCATTTGTTCGTTGTCGTTATAACGAGGTGTTGTTGAGAACCATGTGGATATTTCTTATGGTTATGAAAGGGCTTTGTAACTTACAATATAATATGCAGGAATTACATATACGTTACATATACGTAATTTACAGTTCTACTTGCTGTAACCCTGCCTGGTGCTCGGCACTAACTGGATATTGAGTGAGGTTAGTTTTACGCCGCTTTTAGCAATAATCCAGCAATATCACGGCGGAGGGCACCAGAAATGGGCTGCACACATTGTACCCATGTGGGGATCCGAACCCGGGTCTTCGGCGTGACGAGAGGACGCTTTAACCACTAAGCTCACTGACACACACACGCACGCACGCGCGCGCACACACCCTCGCGGATGTCATGGAAACTCCATAATCCAGAACTATGAAACCGGCAATAATCCAGGCTTAAGATGCGGACACGGGCACCCGCACGCACGCACGCACGCACACACGCACGCACGCACGCACGCACAGGCATGATGGACGTTGTTACATACATGTACAGGCAATAATAAATACCACGTTTCACCCATCACACCCCACCTCTTGTAGTGATTATCATAGAGCATCGCAAACACACTGGCACAAACACCTTCGAAACTGATTCCAAACACCTTCACATCATTATATACGCATTATCTTTTCACATAGAATGTCTCGAAATTAATCCCATGTGGAATTCCTTATGCGGGTTAACAAGGACAAGTCCGTCCTATAGCAATAGCATTATTAATGGCGATCTCAATACAAACATCGTGTAATCTCCCCTGTAATGAGGGTTGATGAGGATGAAACATCCACGGCAGTCATTCACCAAAAATGGATTTATCCTCATCCGCCCGACCTCGTTTTACCGCTACGTGCCTTGTCACATTATGGAAGAGATGTGTCATTTGTTCGTTGTCGTTATAACGAGGTGTTGTTGAGAACCATGTGGATATTTCTTATGGTTATGAAAGGGCTTTGTAACTTACAATATAATATGCAGGAATTACATATACGTTTGTTAGGGTCGGCGTTTACAGTCGTTGAAGTTTACCTATAAAACCTTAATGCCAAGCATATCACATAAATATAGTTCCGAGCAGCGATATGGGCTCCATGGACACGCCTTCTGTTATCAGGTTTGACCTATATATGACCATTCGCATGTTATACCATTCTCTTCCCACAGAGGTTAATTGTCATATCTTCCTTCGAACCTCTGTTCCCTACGCCCCTTTCATGGTGCGAGTGTTCAGAATTCGTGATTGGTTGCAATCAGATTAGTTGTGCGTTGTTTCGAAAGTGATCATTCGCAAGTCCATGGTAATTTCCATATTCTTCGGGAAAACTAGAACCTCTTCACCTGCGCGATGCGCAAACGTTTCTTCTAGACAGAACTCAGTTATGCTCTGGAGGTTCAATGGTGTCTCCATCGCTCTCGTTGACAATGGACAGGAGAGCGGAAGGTAGCGGGTTCGATCCCCAACCGCGTTATACCAAAAGACGTTAAAATATGGTACTTGTTGGTCCCTGCCTGGCGCTCAGCATTAATGGGTACAACAAGGACTGGTCGGCTCGGAGTCAGTATAATGTGTCTGAGTGGGGTATTCATGCTTCACTGCAGCATGGTATTTCAATGGGCTAGCACTATAAAACCAGCTTCAGTCTGGGCTAGTACAAGCAGGCGCACATACACATACACAAGCATGCACGTCGTCATATGAGCGAAATATTCTCAAGCACGACGTTAAAACCCAATTTCACCTCACCTCACCTCACCTCACCTCACCTCACCTCACCTCGTTGACAATGGACAATCTAGCCATTAAATGTCTTGTGTGTCACATCAACACAAGTCCCCGGCAGAGGAGGGGTATTTGTGGCCCCACATTTGCTTGTATTAGTCAGGTTGGATCTAAGTCGATGTAACACGTGTTCTGATTGGATAGAAAGAAGGGAGATAATTCGTGTTGCGATTTTGGCCGATAGGGAATTTCACGAGAACCGGGAAATATGGCCGTATTAGAACAGAGGTTCTTTGGACGATATGAGAAGTAACCTCTGTGGGAAATGTTATACCAGAAACGACCTGGATGCCGTTGTACAGAACAACCTTAGCGCTAATACTGTCGTAAGTTTATGTTGAGGTATGGGACGACCTTAGCGCTAATTTTGTTTTGTGCAACATCAACCAGGGAAGTATTGTTCTTCATCGTTTGATGCTCACTCAGAAAGTCTTAAGATGAAAATAGGTCCATCATATTACGGTAACTAAAGTCAACACATATCTACCCGTGAAGATCCCGGTTAGAATTGATCTTCAGTAATCCATGCTTGTCGTAAAAGACACCTAACGGGGTCCGATGGTCAGGCTTGCTGACTTCTGTTGAAATATGTCATCGCATCCCATTTGCGTGTGCGTGCTCATGGCGTCAATCACAAGATTGTCTGGTCCAGACTTGATTCTTTACAAACAAAACAGCAATGGCCTTCTGTCAGTGCACAATTATCAATTAGAATAAAAAATATGTTCTGTATATCAGGAGTTTAAAGAAACAAGCTGTTTCAGAGAAAAACATATCAACTATCAGATTCGTGAACAGCAAACTTCATAGTTCTCTTTCATTTTAGATCAAAATTAGCACAACTTCGTGTGTCCTGTGAGGTCATTTAAGTCTATGCTGACCACGGTGTTCAGTGTAAGGAATACAATAAACAAGTCAAATATTTTGGATTAGTTCTTCTAACATTTTATATCCTCACATGTCATTGAAATTCTTAGCACTCGAACTCCCAATACAAATTTACAAAAAAATTAAAAAGTCCTGGACAGACGAAGTTGTTTTATACAAGTGTGGACGTTATAATATATATTGTGAAACTTTTACAAACTGTGTCAGATAATGGTCTAAAAGTGTAAACGGACCTGATTATAGCTACCCAAAACAATGTTACTGTATTCAACGCGGCAGTTTTATATGGGGGTACATATAATTTTTTAAAACTACTTTACTCATATGAGTTTGGTTTTCTTTGGGGAACCAAGGTGTTGTGGGGTAAAAATTTGTTTATCAATGAATTTTCAAAAAATATTAAGATTGCTATACCCAAACACGGTTTTCTCAGATTTGTGATCACTCGAATTTAGATTCTTAATGCATCATTAAAGTCTACCTTCTCCCTGAACCACATTATTGACCCAAACAAAAATCGCCTTCAGAAAGGACTACATATGCGTCAACTGATCCGAAATTTCACGAATAGCCGGTGTACGCGCTGCAAGCTTCGGATCTGAAGAGTGAATAATACGCTTAACGTTGGGTAAAACGTTCTGATGTTCGTTACCGTTACGCGTCACCCGCCACCAATGGTGGATCCGAAAATTTCACTAGATCCGAAAATATAAGTGTTCACGCACACGACTTGAAATCGATCCGAAGCTATCCGAAAGTCAGACGTCACGTATCATACAATCCGAAAAATAGGAAACAGCGCCTGAAATGCAATAATAATAGCGAACTCAGATGAACATAACACCCTATAACTAACTGTTCACACACTCGTCCGTGTTGGTTTATGTCGGTGTGGCAGTGTGGCTTGAAACTCCATGGCTGACTCGTATGCAAAGTGTACAAGGGTAGTACCAATGAAGGGAGTACATGCATATCAATAGTATCATATACTTAACATATGTTTTTATAACAACATCTTAAGCGTGGGTTGTTTCCGGAAATTAATCAACCAACGTGATCACATTACCGTTTTAAATTCCACTGCGTCACTATGCGGCATACCCCACAAACATCATTCTGTTACTACATAAACATATACATTGAAGCACACGAAAGTTTCGCTAATTGCAAAGGTGGCACAGTTTGCATACGGGTTAGAGGTCTCATGGTGTTGCAAAATGTTCCTACAAGCAGACTTGAGATACAAGTGAAACATATCTTTTTTCTTTTTATTTCTTTACCATTTAGGTACAATTGTGCTGATATACAAGAATATGTACGTATGTATGTATGTATGTATGTATGTATGTATGTATGTGTGTGTACGTGTGTAGATACGTATGTATGTACAGGGGGATATGCATTCAATTTGTATCTATATGAAATAAGGATGACAGACAAAATTATTCATCCCTCTCCTTATAGTGCTGGAAAAGTGTATGTAGAGATGACCAAAAGGAGAAAAATTTGTCAACACCACAAGAGGAGGAATAAACATATCTTGTAATGTCATAATTAATTATCTCCTTATCACTTAATTATCTCCCTTTTCACATGACTGATAAAGGGTACAGTTGAATTTCTGCTGTCTAAATATAACTTGCTTTACAACAAGTATACGGCATTAATTGGCATATTTTTTCCTTTAATTCCAAGTAAAACATTCTGTTTTGTGAAATATAACGGAATATTCAAGTCAGTTAAGAGCCATGACTGGAGGTTTTCACAGTCCCAAAATAGATGGGTAATTGATTCAATGTTATATTTACAGAAACTGCAAATGGGAGAGTCTATATACTTGATCTTAAACAAAAGCTGTTTTGTAGGTAGAATATAATGGATAATTCTGTATTGTAACCATCTTAGATCAGTACTATAGGTGCACCTCCATGGGATAATTTTAAATATTTCCCAGTCCTTTGGTAGAAGATTTAGATTCAAGCTATCCCAGTTTTTATTATAGTGATCTGTTTTAGAGCATAGGAGCGTTTCATAGAAATATTTGCTACCTTTTTCACTGAACTTTAGACAAATTAAAAGAGTATGTCGGTTTAATGCTCAAAGTTGTAAAACGTGAAATATTTATCTTTAACATGTATGTAATAATTGCTTTTTTGACCCCTTCAAAGGTCAGGAAATTTGTTCTGAGTTTATATAGATCAATAAAGTCATCAAAGGATAGGAAATTCTCTTCTGCTGTCAACATGTCAGATACAAACATAACTCCCTTGTTATACCAATATTTATACAGAATAGGTTTGTTATCAACCAATATGTCATCATTACACCAGATAGACTGTGACTGGATTTCAAATTCACTTGTAATAGTATCTTTTTGCTTAGATGTGAACCAAGCCCAAGCAAGTAACACATCCTTCCAAAACTGATTGGTTAAGGTTGGAGTAACAACATTTTTAATATAATTGCTGTCTGTAGACCATAGGTAAATTTCACATGTTTTTCTAAGAAAAAGATTTTCCCACCTTTTTGATTTTTGTAATAGTTTTCTTACCCATCTAAGCTTTTGGGCCGTAGTTGTCTCTTTGATTTGTGGTACCTTTAATCCACCATGTTTAGGGAGAGATGTAATAATGTCCCTTTTAACTTTGTCTGGTTTTCCAAATAAATCTGAAACATAGCTTTGGAAGCTTATCTAAGACATGATCTGGAGGATTTGGGAGTGAAGCAACTAGGTGATTTAATTTTGGAAGCAGAAGTGTTTTAAAAATTGTGTTTCTTCCAAAGGGAGTGAGTGTTCGTGCTGACCAGGTATTCATTTCTTTCGTAATTTGAGACAATTTATCAGAATAATTTTTTTCAACCATTCTTTCTAAATCTATGTCAAAATGAATACCTAAAAGTGTCAATTCAGTATGAGACCAGTCGAAATTCCAGTCTTTGCATAATTTTAGTCTTGATCTCTTTTTTTTATCCTATCCAAATTAGCTTTGTTTTTCAATATTAATTTTAGCCCAGAGAATCTTGCAAAGAATTGTAATGTATTTAAAGCAGCATAAAGACATCTTTCAGAACCATCCAGTGTCATCGTCGTATCATCAGCAAATTGTGACATAATGTATTCAATATTATCAATTTTTATTCCTCTTAATACTTGTTATTTTTTATCATTAAGGCCAAAATGTCTACACAAACCAAAAATATATAAGGCGATAGAGGATCCCCTTGACGACAACCCCGGGTTATTTTAAAGACGGGTGATGCAAAGCCATTAACCAATACACTGGATTCAATATCATGATAGAAAAAGGTTTACCCATTGAATCAAATCTGGTCCAAAGTGATAGAAATTGAGAACATTGAGAATATATTTCAAGTCAACCGAGTCAAAAGCTTTTTCAAAGTCAATCAATAGGAGTAGTCCAGGGATTTGATATGTTTCGGTATGTTCCATCAGGTCATAAATTAGTCTAGTTACTTCTCCTATGTATCTTCCAATGATAAAGCCCCTTTTGTCTTCACTGATGATACTTGGAAGAATAGGCTTAATTCTGTGGCAAATCAATTTATATATGAGATATTTAGAAGCGAAATGGGTCGCCAGTTCTTTAAAACCTTTGGGCTTATTTCCTTTAGGAATACATGTTATAAGTCCCTGTTTCTGGGAGACAGATAAATTTCCAGTTCGAAAAGCAAAATTCAGAGATTTAATCAAGAATTCGCCAAGTTCATTCCCCAAACAAATTTAAAATTCGGCTGTAAAACCGTCAGGACCTTGGCTTTTTATCATTGTTCATATTTTTTAAGGCTGTCAAGACTTCACCTCTTGTTAATTCGCCTTCCATACTAGGTGTTTGTTCAAGACTTAGTTTTGGTATGGTAATATATTTTAAAAGTTCATCTAGATCTATAGGACTTGCATCTTGTTGTGTATATAATTTTTCATAAAAAGATTTCAACTCTTTTGATAGAGTGTCAAGGTCATTTAGGACTGTTCCATTAACTTTCTCTTAATTCTGCAAAGTTTGTATTTAAAAAAATCTGGCTTCAAGTTTTAAAAAAGTATTTTGTTGTTTTTTCGCCCTGTTCTATCCATTTAGCCTTTGATCTGACTAGCATCCCTTGTATTTTCTTTTCATTAATGTCATCTAAATTAGTCCTGATTTCGTTAATTTCTTTTAGTATATCACTTTTGTTATGTCTGTATCTGATTTACCTAGATTTCCAGGGAGGCTAATTCTGATTCCAACTTGTTTTCTGTATGCAACATAATTTTCTTTTTGAGTTGAGGCATAATCAATTGTCTTCCCTCTAATCATTAATAGTAGTGTTTCCATAGTAATTGATCATCAATAGAATATGTTAAATCATTGTCCTTATTTTCATCATTGATTTTGTATTGATCAAGTGTAGATTTTATTGTGGATTTAATAATTTCCACATATTTTCTATCATGCAGTAAGGAATTATTAAATTTCCAGAAACCTCGACCACGATCATATTTGAAAGTGTGAGTGATAATTCTAATGAGGGAGTGATCAGATCCTAAACTAGGTGATATATCAGTGTCTAATGGCTGATAGCATTTGATGAGAGATTAAAAAAGAAATCAAGTCTAGCTTGTTTCAAAGGGTTGGCTGAAAACATATCTATTCTGTATCAGACTATTTAAACGTACCTTCTATTGCGGCTTCACTTTGCATTGTCTGATAATAAACACATGGATTTGTAACGCAAAAATTAGCAGCTACGTCCTATAATGTTTTCTACAAAGAAAGTTGTGCTTTCAGAAACTAGTAGAATCCAAAATATATCACATTTTGACGTGCGTATTGTTGTTGCAACTATTTCTGTTTATTAATATTTCTGTGCAAATAAAATGACGGTGATATTTTGAAAGCAAAGTTGAATAAGAAATGTCAGATCAAAAATCACTCACTCACTCTCCACTCATCTATTCACCCACCAACACAGCCATCCACCTACTGCTTGACTCGTATTAGATGAGCCTGCGCAGTACGCGCGTTTGTGACAAGTAGGCGGGGCAGGGAATCTAGACGAATATACTTGGTTGCTACAGGAAGATTGGCGATTAAGCCCGTGCAATACATACTGACCGTGGCGTGAACTCAATACCGTTTCTGTTAACACGTGTCTCGTAGAACGTTTTAGTTCAGCAAGACACCGTCTCGACAAGAGTCAATTTTTGAATGTTTGCAGAATTTAATTAATTTAACATGTCCAAGTTAGAGAAGCATGGGCAAATTGTTCATTCTCAGGCAAGGGAGTTAGCCTACACTGTTATTATTTATATGGAAAAGACGTGTGCAACCAAAGTAGACGCTATGTCAAAAAGTAGCCTTGCTACTGGTCTTTCCAAGGCAACTTTAAAACGTATTAAAACACGATTCGCACGAGGAAATTGAACTTTTCAAGTTTTAGACGACAACCTGCTGCCCTCATTTTTCAAATGGAACGTTCTGGAGGGCGTTCCCATATATGCAAATTGGGGTCATTTGTCAGGTCGTGGCTCATCTAATAGAAAGTACATGATGTACATCAGTAATGTGAGTCACTGTCAAGACCACCAGACTTACATCCATGATAAGAAGCGTTCCACATGTTATTCAGTACTCCACCCAAATTGTCATATCTTCAGCCGAAACGTCCGAGTACAATCATCCCAAAACAGCTATTGAAACATATCAATTACGATATATTTTCCGTTGTCAATAAAGAAGATAAATGTTCCTAATAGGTAGGGCTGCGCAATATAACCGGTTTACCGGTATTTACCGGTTCAGACATGAAAACGATACGAATTGCGATACACTGATCGAAAACCGGTATTTTGACTTGCATTCAGAAAGCTTCGTAACACTCGGAAATCTTCGGATATTGCCTTGTTTCATTTGTGGTAAATATTATTTACGTTATTATTTTGTCATGATTAAATGTTTTTTATTAAAGCTTAATCAAGCATAGTGATCAAGCATTAACTCGATTATACGTAGTTTTTTTGTTTAAAAATACTTCTTACAATATATTGCAATACATATCGCAATATATGCTTTCGCATCGCAATATATCGCAATATGAAAATTCTGTGCAATACCCACCCCCTACTAATAGGACACCATCAACCACTTAACGTATAGACAACAGAGTGCAGAAAATGGAAGCGCTCGCAATTTAGAAATAGAGCTGACGTATTTTTTAGAGCGCCTTTGTCTAAATACCATTCACGATATGTCACTTTCAAATAACTAAGTTTACAGATGCTATTTTGTTGTTAACCGCTTCTTAAAACGAATATAAGAAAAACCAAACTAGACATTTAAAGTATTTTTTTTGTAATTTTGCCCTAAACATGGCAGGATTTCATTAAAGGATCGTTACAATGAAGTAGATGTTAGGTTCTTTCCGTATATAACTGTCAAGTCGTTACAGGGCCGATTATGTAAAGAAATCTATGAGGTGGAAAAAACACTTAGCCCATGGACAAAGAAAATAAATTGTAATAAGCAAGTGTTTGCACATGTTATACATGTGCGTCGGTTCTGCGCGGAGTGCTAAGGGACTGGCTTTTGTCTTCATCCAGAAATAAAGGATGTTCTCTTGTCAGAGAAGCGCAATTACATTTAGAAATATTGCGTTACAAGTTATAAAAGACGTCTTGTCAGTTAGTATTCTGGGACAGGAGACACCCTGAGATTTTGTGTGATTTAATGACATGATGTTCAAATTATTTACAATATTCATTCCCGCAGTGCCATGTTTTACTTGAAACTTATTATTCATCAACAGGGCCTCGCGAAACGTGGTTGTCTTAAATATATACATTATACTTCGATTAAATATGCTTTAATATGGAATCCTTATCGGAACGTTCCTATGGACATTGTCGCGTTGTCGCCCTCTCAAAAACAAGGAAAATGAGGCAAAATTAACCAAAGCGCGACAATGCGACATTGCGACAACGCGACATTTCGGCCATTTGTCGCATTGTCGCGATGTCGCATGTGGCGTTTTGAATGATATTTTTCTATTCCTCGAAAGGGCGACAACGCGACATAGCAACAATTTTCAAGGTCAATATGTGTCGCGTTGTCGCATTGTCGCCCAATCTAAGATGTGTAAAAAAGTATACAAACCGAAATATGAGTCTCATTAACCCATTCAGACAATGACCTGCTTTTCAGCCGATCTGAAATGTCTCCTGTGAAAGTGAAAAGGGACACTACAAGCAACTATGCATGGATACTGAATTCGAATTTCTTGCTTCATCAGAAAATGGTATTTACAAATTAATGTTAATTTTAAAGTTTAACAAAATCGTATTTCTATATTTTATGTAGAGGTTTAGGCAGCATGTCGTAAACAAAGACGTCACAGACTGCCCCTGTTTGAAGAGGTCATAGAATGATTCACAAGTCATCTGGCTCACTGATTACACCTCTTATGTGTTCTTTGCGCTGATTAAATGTATTTTGGTAACGTACAATGTGATTGATATAATATCCGCCAAACTTTTCTAGCGGCAGAGCCTCGTTTTGAGATTTCCACGATTTCCGTTTGTCAGAGCACGTTGTACGACAAAGCACGCTGTGCGACGTGTTTGCAAGGGTTAGAAGGAGTGTACTGTTACAATATACAAGTGATTAGATGTATCAAATAATCCTGATTAATATCTATATACCCAGTTGAATGAGTTGGTCTCGACATTCTGGACTGCTCATCCTATTAAGTTGCGCAATAGGACGGAACCCAGTCAGCAGGAAACGAGAGTGTTGTGTAGTCAATGTTTTGACTTGAAATGCGCGACAACGCGACATATTCTGATCTTGAAAATTGTCGCTATGTCGCATTGTTGCCCTTTGAAGGAACAGAAAATATGATTCAAAACGCGACATGCGACATTGCGACAATGCGACAAAAGACCGAAATGTTGCGTTGTCGCGCTTCGGTTAATTTTGCCTTATTTTGCTTGTTTTTGAGAGGGCGACAACGCAACAATGTCCCTTCCAGGATTCCATACTTTTGTGTGCGTTTTCCTTTGTTGTTGTTTAAGGTAAATGAATTTGCGCCGCTTTTATCAGTATATCAGCAATATAATGGTACTACAATGAAGGTCATCTGTGACAGGTGAATCTGATTACCTCATGTTGTAAATAGCGACCTTATAGCCACAGCTATATAGTAGAACAGCTATAGCAGAACAGCTATAGTAGAACAGCTATAGTAGAACAGCTGCCCAGTTAAGTTGATGACTTGATTCTCGCAATGTGAGTTATGATCTTGAATTATTCTGATACGTTACCATAATACACCGACGCAGTACCCATTGGCCCATTAAACCGAAGCATACTCACTCACTCACGCACCAGTGTTCACTCACTCACTCACTCACTCCATTGGACGGCAAGCCGTCTGCACTGCAACACTCAGGATCTGTCATCAGCCGACATCTCACGGCAAGCATCTAAAATAACTGCCATCACTCACGTAAAGATGTTCTCCACCGATTGTTCATACTCGGTGATTGTCGGTGTAATAATTATTCTCAGAAGGACGACGCTTATGTCAGGGCCATAGTCATGTGACTGGTAAACCAGATAGTGTTATAATTCATAAGCTGCTCGTAATGACCATACATGGCAGTTTAGTCCCGGGGCCCCGCGTGGGCCTGTAATCTGTATATTTCGTTATGCAAAGACACAACCGATTTAGATAAGTAAATAAAGGGCAAATGTCGTGCTGTTTGTGTACGTTGTAATGGATGTTTTATTGTTGAGATTGAGCTGATAGTTGTCACTCTTTACTGTGTGCATTACTCCCTGTAGGATAGTGGGTCTGATAATACAGGTTGATCATAAAGGTCAAGGTCTTAGCGTTCATAAATCACAGCTTTAAGTATGCTATTACTTTGCTAGCGCTCAGACGGGTTTTATCTTACTTAATTGATTTTGTTTGATATATTTTATCAATACGTTCCAGAAAACCTGCATTCTATTTTTTATCATCTTTTTTATGTAATGATTATTTATTTGTACCATACCATACCACTGTAGTCTCTCGTGACCCATAGGGAAATGAGTGAGTGAGTGAGTTTAGTTTTATGCCACACTCAGCAATAGGGCAGCGGTCTGTAAATATTTGACTCTTGACCAGACAATCCAGTGATCAACACCCTTATGTTTCCAAATCAGTACAGATTGACGCAAACAATAGCACCCAGGCACCTTGACCTCTGGGGTACAAATCAGCACAGAAACGATGCAGTTAATATTGCTATTCCTACAACTATGATACACATTAAACCCCGCATGCAGCTGTAGGAACTAGTGCTGGGAATTGGTTAAAATCTTATAATTGATGATCGGTTCATTACAACCAATCAATCATCGAAAATAATTGGTTTGCGCCATTTATCAAATTTTCCTGTTATGTTTGTTAATGGACAAACGTTTTGGGGATTTGTTTCAAATTATACAAAATACATTTGCAAATTTCACATCTATAAAGGATTAATAGTATGTTAGGTACATAAATTTCCTAGAGTCATTAAGATAAATTCAATCATGATTTGGAACGAACTTTTACTGCTTATGAATCGTAAATTTTATGACACAGATAAAACCAACCTTGTGAATATTATTGTTAATGCAAACGTGTTCCAAAATTGTTTGTGTTCGATTATGAGAAAACATGATCGATTGCTTGATCGTTTAGTCACTGCGACCATTCTTCGATTATTTCAATTAATCGGACCACGACTAGTAGGAACTCACCTTGAGGATGTTTCTTTGACAACACCTGACAAACCTATCATCAGAAGCACTAATGTGAAATGATAAAGGGGAAAATTACTTTACTTCAGTACATATAATCAGTACATATGAAACATATTCAGATTTGGTTTCCAGCGTACATATTCCACGAATATATGACCAAAAAAAGTGACAGTCACAAATTAAAATGTTCAGCTATAGTGTAACAATCTAACCCAAAATAGACCGCCTCTGTGGTGTAGGGGTTAGAGCGTCCGCCCGGAGAGCGGAAGTTCGCGGGTTCGATCCCCGACCGCGTCATACCAAAAGACGTTAAAATGTGGTACTTGTTGGTCCCTGCCTGGCGCTCGGCATTAATGGGTACAAAAAGGACTGGTCGGCTCGGAGTCAGTATAATGTGTCTGAGTGGGGTAGTCATGCTTCACTGCGGCATGGTATCTCAGTGGGCTAGCACTATAAAACCAGCTTAAGTCTGGGCTAGTACAAGCAGCCGCACATACACACACACGCATGCACGTCGTCATATGAGCGAAATATTCTCAAGCACGACGTTAAACCCAACTTCACCTCACCACACCTCACTTCACCTCACCTCACCTCACCTCACCTCACCTCACCTCACCTCACCTCTAACCCAAAATAAGGGCACGATGACAACAATCAATATTACGGCTGGATAGTGCTCTGATTTTCATATTGCGATATACTGCAAAAATTTAAGAGATATTGCAATATATATTGTGATATATTGACTGGAAGGTTTCTGCCCAGGTGCGTACATCATAAATTCATAATAGCACTCTGTGGGCGACATCATCTTCTTAGTTGCTGTTACGCCATACTGTCAGGCTCCCAGTCCCCATTGTGTATGGCTGTATGCCAGTCGTTTACAGATAAATATAATATAGAGCCTTAATGTGGAATATAAAGCACCAACATTTTGTGAACATAATAATAAAGGTAATAGTATTTTCATAGTCAGTGTTCTTTGCTTAAACAGAATGCACTTCAGTGCAGTATGTAATTATTATCCCCCGCAGCGCGTTTTGCGGGGGTATTAAAATGGACTCCGTCCGTGCGTCCGTCCGTGTGTCCGTCCGTCCGTGCACATCTTTTCCGGAGCATAACTCTAAAACCGTTCAATATTTCTTCACCAAACTTGGCACATAGATAGATCTGGTGGTCTACTGGTGCCTTTTGGTAGTTTTGGATTTCTGAATAAAATATATTTTGCGTTTCCATGGCAACAAATTTGACATAGACTGAAATTGGTGGTAATACTCTTTTCCGGAGCAGAACTTAAAAACCGTTCACTCTTTCTTCACCAAACGTGGTACATAGATAGGTTTGGTGGGGTACTGGTGCCTTTTGGTAGTTTTGTGTTTCCATGGCAACAAGTTTCACCTTGACTGAAATTGGTGGTAGTGCTCTTTTCCGGAGTAGAACTTCAAAACTGTTCACTGTTTCATCACGAAATTTCATACATAGGTAGGTCTAGTGGTGAACTGGTGCCTTTTGCTAGTTTGGGATTTCTGAATAAAATGGGGTTTTCTTTGCATTTCCATGGCAACAATTTTGGCTTCAATGAAACAAACAAAAATAACAAAATACTGTGAACTGTGAAATGATCACTCAGACCAAAAGGCTCTACTAATAAGTCCAAATAAAAATTGGTCCATTTGAGGCCACTTATAAAATTAATTCCTCCAAATGAAACTATTCAAACCCACAAAACATATAAGTATTTGGTAGACTATATATGGCAATTTTGGAGCCACTTATAATGACACTTCCACTTGTAAAATGTTACATGAAACCAACAGAAATAAAAGTGTATTCGGCACTTTTAGAGCACACTTGTTTGCTATGGAAATCAAGGGCAGATAATTCAAATGGAGCTAGCTTTGGATGACCCAATATATTACAGAATCTGAACCATATCGCGATAACCGTATCGCGAGATACTATACCGGTATATACCGATTTACCGGTAATATTGCACAGCCCTACTCAATATTTGCTCAATTCTTAAGGATTTATTGATGTCATCGTTACTTATTTACAAAGATTAAAGACTGTTCGGGTTGTATAGAGTATAACACAAACAACGTAGAGTACGCCGTATACTCATTAGAGGTTCTAAACACCTGCGACCCGCGAAGGTCAGCGTTGGAATGAGCCTTCAGTAACCCGTGCTTGTCGTAAGAGGCGACTAACGGGATCGGGTGGTCAGGTTCACTGGCTTGGTTGACACATGTCATCGGTTCCCAATTGCGCAGATCGATGCTCATGCTGTTGATCACTGGATTGTCTGGTCCAGACTCGATTATTTACAGACTGCTGCCATATAGCTGGAATATTGCTGAGTGCGGCGTAAAACTAAACTCACTCACTCTATACACCTGCGTGTTCAGGTGGGATGCAGAGCATACGAAGTCAGTGTCGCGTGGATTAAACACTCCGGCAACTCGGCAAGTTTTTACTCTAGGGCTCTTCAAACGTTGACATATGAAGCGATATTCTATCTATATTACGGTCACCGAGGTTCGACCAAGCATGAGCAACGTTCTACATCATCGGGTCACAATGACCCAGTGACGGAGCCTTAATTATAACTCCCTCATATTAAACAATCTTGCACCAAACCAGCATGGTTTCCCAGGCAGGCTCTACCTGCACTGGTTTACGCAGCGCAGTCGCAGTCGACCCAGGAAACCAGTCTGCCAGCAAGTATGAATACATAGGTGGTTTCCCGACCTTGAATGGAAAGGGTCCGTTGACAGAAAAAAGTTTATTTGCTCAAAACAGTTTTACTTTAGAATCCGAAATGACTTCTTGGAGAGCAGATGTGCTTGAGCTCCTAAACAATTATCTGGAATGATACATCTGTCCGTATTTAATTCTAGGGGATTCGGAATAGACGAGGCTTTCAGCACTCCGTCGTACTAGACGTTAAGCAAATCTGGAACTTCAGGGAATCTGATAGCCCTTTCTGTTCCATTGTAAACTTTATTCAATACAACAGATTTCAACACACCGCTCAATCAAGTCCTTCGCTTGAGACAAACTGTAATTAACAAAATGAATTGCTGGCTTCAAACTCTCGTCCATTTCAAGTTTACAAAAGATGGATTGTGCTAAAGGTTGTTGTTTTTTATGAACAAGACGCCCCTTCTGTTGACGTGTGTGTAAGGTTAGCCTTATAAATCTACTCGTTTCAAATAACGCACAATGTCGAGAAGACCTGGTATTCCAATTCCATATTATGTGTTCCCGTCCTTCATTTTAGTAAACCAGAGCGTGTGTTCGTTTCCATGCCAACACGGCCCCAGTTGGCCTAAACCGGACGTCAGTCAATCAGTGACGAGAAAGATAAATCGACATCCTGCTTTGACAACCTGCAAACCGTTGTTGTAGGATTGTAATGGGTTTTTTCAAGGACTTAGTTCAATTTATCCACAAAACAAGTAGACGACGTATTAACATTCATTTCACGTCCTCAACACATTTGAAATCCACAGTTCACTAAGTAAGTTAGTTGTACTTGAACTCAACTCCTAGCCGGTGCATATGGGTTACAAAAGTGCAAACGTTTTGGCTTTATGGTACCAATGTCGGTGTCATCAGCTGGTCTCAGCGCCTCACCTCAGGACGGAAAGAAAGCTAAGTGAGTGAGTATGGTTTTACGCCGCTTTCACCAATATTCCAGCAATATCACGGCGGGGCACACCAGAAATGGGGTTCACACATTGTACCCATGTGGGTAGTCGAACCCAGGTTTTCGGCGTGACCGGCGGACGCTTTAACCACTAGGCTACCCCACCGCCCACAAAGAAAGCTAAGACCGACGCAATGTGCGTCACAAGTATTGTGATGAGAATTTTCACTACATTTGACTGACTGACTGAATGAATTTGGTTTTACGCCGCTTGAAGCAATATTCCACCAACATCACGGCGGGGACACCAGAAATGGGCTTTAACAAATTGTACCCATGTGGGGATTCGAACCGGGTCTTCGGCGTGACGAGCCAACGCTTTAACCACTAGACTACCCCACCGCCCACACTACATTTGAACATAGGGCTGATTCATCAGCGTCTTTATGAGATTCTTGGATAGCATATCTGGTAACAGTTAGTCTCTAACGGAAACCTCTGAATTCAGAATAAGACTTTAATATTTCGGTGAAGCCACATCAAGCTACATGACCTATTCAAAGTAAGATTTGTCTGATTAATCTGTAATACGACTTGTTACTAGTCGAGGAGTTCAGCCCTTCACCGTTATACACGATAAGCAAATCTGATAGCCTGTTCTGCTCCTTTGTAAATTTTGTTCAGCACAGACCATTTTAATACTTATTTGACAGGTATGATTAATCGGTAATACGACTTCTTTTTTCATATCAAATTTTGTTATTATGCCCACAAGCAAGCAGGTTCGTAAATATGAAAACCTCGGGGTGTTTCCGTTGAGTTATGACGGTGCTTTTTTGGAGTAGCAACTGAAGGGCAAAAGAAAATGTACACCTATGTTTGATGGTGGCAAACAAACGCACGTTCACACACACACACACGTGCAGGATGGACATCGATAAAAAGTTAAAAATCGCCCCACTTGTCACTGTTTCGTTCTTGCAATATTATTGCAGATTCACTGATACAAACACAGTGGTTTGAAACACCTGTACATCGTTCATTTTAAATCAGCTTTTCACATGGAATTTCCTGAAATTAGACCCATGTGCATAAATAGTGCTTACGAAGACAAAATTAATTTAATGATACAAGCACATAATTCGAAAACCTTACGTCATTCGAAATGTGCCATTGTTTCACACAGAAGTGTTCGAAATTAATCTCAAGTGAAATCCGTAATTACAAGACTAGTTTACAAATCCCTATAATGACGATCAATCATAGATGGACAAAAAGCTTGAAATTGATATCTCAATAGAAATATCGTGTAATCTTCCTCTAATGATGGATTGATGAGGTTGAAGCAGGAAGTGTTTGACGATATATCTTAATGAACCAAAATGGATTTATAATTATCATTCTGACCTCGTTCAACCCCATATCCGATGTTATATCTTTGTAAGTTATAACGATAACTCACTGGCAAAATAACGAGGGTTTTGGGGGGTCTTCTTTAGCGTTTCTATTAAATATGATGCCTCATGCAGTTGCCATTTTGTCTAGTACCACAGTTCTGTTTTGTTGAGGTGAACACTTGAGTTGGTTTGTCACGTCTTTGTGACAGGTGCCATCACTGCGGCAGGATAACATTTACATTACAGTCTGATAGCAATTCCTAAACAAATGCTCGTGATATTGTCGGAATCGAACATCAAAACACGTGGACACTTTTTGTGATTATGGAGAGAGTTCTATCACTTTTACTGTACTGTGTATTAGTTGTATACTCACAAGGGTCAGCGTATTACATAATTTATTGACTGACAACGCATTCGAACAAATGACAGGCCGCTTAATATCTTAACTGGCCACATTTCTGGTGTCCTTGGCCGTGATATTGTTCAAATATTGAGAAAAGCGGTGTAAAATAGAACTAACTCACTAAACATATTTGATCAAATATATACAACCGAGAGCAGCACCTTTGGGCTCAAAGGAACACTTTCTTACTGCACCAATATTGGGATAGATGCCACTTCGATTGGTCTCACCTTTGGTCCACAAGAAAATCGCATCCACCTAGCTCGCCTTAAGGTGTTAATACCGGGTATTAGTGAGGGAGGTTAAGTGTGATACCCTTAGGGATATGAGATCCAGGAAATATACAGTAGACTGATCATGACGAACAAATGAATGTACAAACTTTAGGGACCGTTCATAATTTATGGCTGGTGTGTGTGCGTGCGTCCGTGCGTGGGTGGGTGGGGGTGTTTGTCACCCATTGTGTTTTATATATAAATAGATTTATAAATTAAGCTTAAACATTATGGGAAGGGAGGGGGTCATTGAGTTTGTACATGACATGCAAGGGGGACTTACTTTGTACATAAATTTTAGGTAGGGGGTCGTTCACATTGTACATGCTTCTCCATAAAAATCATCATCACCCACCCCCACACACCCACACACCCAGCCATAAATTTTGAACGGTCCCTTATTTCATATTCTATACTTACGTTTGTGTGAAGACATACTTCCGGTTTCCGTGCTTAGATGAGTTCGATTCTCAAACCACACATTATTCTTATTTTGATCCTGGAGATCGGTCTGCTTCACAGCTATTTCTGGTTGAATTGTCTAGTAGCTTCCGTTCTTACATCATTAATCTTACTGACTGAGTTTGGCTTTAGGCCGCCTTTAGCAATATTCCAGCAACATCACGGCGGGGGACACCAGAAATGGGCTTCACACATTGTACCCATGTGGGGAATCGAACGGGTCTTCGACGTGACGAGACAACGCTTTAACCACTAGGCTACCCCACCGCCCCTCATTAATCTTAAATCCCAAGGGCCACGTGGGCCTATTCATCCACAATAACTGTCTAAATCTCACGACACATTGAATAGTGTCGAGGTATGACCTTGAAATCGTGTCCCGTTAGTGAACTACAACAAGGATTGTAACTTCCTTGAGAGTCATGTTAGAAGTTTTAAAGCTGAAGGAAAACCAAGTTTTATGGATAGTCAACTTCTTTATTGAAATGAAAGTGACGTTTCGGAGATAGTGACACCGTTGTGATCACTTGTTTGATAAGGACGTTAGTATCTACACCGAAACGTCTCATTCATTGCAATAAAGAAGTTGCTTGGTCTTCCTTCCAGGATTATGTGATTGCCTGTACGTCAACTGATCCGAGACCACCTCCGTGGTGTAGTGGTTAGAGCGTCCATCCGGAGAGCGGAAGTTCGCGGGTTCGATCCATGACTGCGTCATACCAAAAGACGTTAAAATATGGTACTTGTTGGTCCCTGCCTGGTGCTCGGCATTAATGGGTACAACAAGGACTGGTCGGCTCGGAGTCAGTATAATGTGTCTGATTGGGGTATTCATGCTTCACTGCGGCATGGTATCTCAGTGGGCTAGCACTATAAAACCAGCTTAAGTCTGGGCTAGTACAAGCAGCCGCACATACACATACACACGCATGCACGTCGTCATATGAGCGATATTATTCTCAAGCACGACGTTAAACCCAATTTCACTTCACCGCACCTCAACTGATCCGAAATTACACAACACATTCACGGTTAACCGCTGTACTCGCTGTGAGCTTCGGATTTGAAGCGATAATGTATATATAGCGGGTTGTATACATCGTTAGGTATATTATATACGTACTGTGCGAGCGAGCTTCGCACATCACCGTCACAGCGACTGAATCCGAAAAATTCTCGAGATCCGAAGATAACTATGTATCCGCGGCTGGAACCCATGGGATCCGAAACTATCCGAAATCCGTAAAGTAAACTTTTACTGGTATCCTAAAATCTGACAAATAAGAAACCGGTCCCCTCAGTGCAATTGAAGGGAAGCCGAGATGCCCATAACACCTCATTATATTACATCTCGTCCGTCTTAGTTTAGGTAGGTCCGGCAGTATGGCTTGAAACTCCATAGCTGGTTTGAGACCTCCTGCAGTTCAACAATATGAGGCCACTGACGTGTATACAAAACTGTACAAGGAAGGAAGGAAGCAGCCATAGCTGCTGTGTTCAGAAAACAAGTGAACGATTCACAATCAAGGCGGCGATTTATGCCTGAATGCATGCATGATGCACGTACATCTCGATTTCAATGTTGTTTGTGCGAATCTTCCCTATCCACAAACAAAAACATTTCTAACCTCAATCTCAAACACTACTTTATTGGATAAAACGGGCTATACGACTACGATTCATGTTTTCCTCAAACTTGACTTCCGGTGTATATTTAAAACCAATAAGGTTCAAACACTCCATTGATACTTAAATGTCATTTCCAATATAAAGACGTTTCTTTTGCCTTTCAGTATATTATTCCCGCATCGAAATAGGCTACATTCCTGACAGCTGTCCAACGGAAGTCCTTTCACTTCAATCTGAACCTTTATGTTTTAAGTGTGCCATTTGATGTATTAAAATGTTAACTTCAGATCAATTGAACCCATTCCACAAGCACAGTCAGCATGAGCGAAAATTATATCAAAGAGACAATTGATTTTCGCTCGTTAAATAACCGTTGTGCCTTGAACGTATTTTGAATGGAACTACAGCAAGTGGTTTGGGCCTTAAAACATTTCATTATATCTCTCTGTGAAACATAAACTTACAATGATGGACTGTCAAAAATGTTCCATTTTACAGCAGGTCATCCTTCGATGTGAGAGAAATTATTGTGAATACAGGTATATTAGTCTGAATAAAATACCTCAAAGAAATATTCCGCTCAATAGCTTTACATCGACAAACAAACTTTTGTAATGTCAAACAAAACGTTGGCACATTTTTTAATGGAAGCTTCACTGATTTAGTAGTTGATTTATTCAGCATCCAAGGACAGTATCATGTGTCACATATGTAAGCTGTTGGACCAATACCTTCTGACATATATCAGATTCTGAGTAGGGATTTAGAATTAATACACGACCTTCAATCCAATATGGCCACCAAACGACGCGACGTTTTGACATTTAACTAGCATCATGATGGTGGTGCACCATCCTTACTTGCAATGAAGAGACAGAGCAAATATCTATTATTGGCAAAGTAATATCTTCAGAAACCGGCAAGATCCAATATGTAGGCTAAACAGAAATTCACTCATTCACCAACGTGGTGAGAAGCGTTCCACGCGTTTTCTGTCACTCGATTGGTATTGTTGATGCATATCTCCAACAAACGCTTACAAGTTCAAATACTTTAAGAAACACACAGGAACACATCAATCACAAGTAGTATTTTCCGTTGTCAATAAAGAAGATTAATGTTCTAAAAATGACACCATTATCCACTTTATATATTCAGAGACAAACATGCTGCAGAAAATTGAATCGCTCAGAAGTAGCGATGATGTATTTTTCACAGCACACTTGTCTGAACGCCATTCAAAATATGTAGGTCTCCAACCACACAGGTTATAGACAATCTGTCTTTACTAATCGTTCTTCAAAACGACAATAGGAAAAACCGAAATGGACGTTTAAAGTAATTTTCGTAATTTCATCACTTTAGCATGGCAGGATTTCATGAATGAATCCTTGCAATGAAGTAGGAGTTAAGTTCTTTCCGTATATAACTGTCAAGTCGTCATAGTATCATGTAAAGAAATCCATGAGTGCACAAAGCTAATATATTGTAAGAGGCAAGAGTTTGCACATGTTATAGATATACTTCGGTTCTGTGCCGAGTGTTAAAGGATTGGCTTTTAGTCTTCATCCAGAAATAATGGATGTTGAGTATCAGAGAAGCAGAAATATAATGTTGCGGTCGTGTATTATGATAAATACCTTGTTGGAGGTCTGTTGTTTTACTCGGACAGGAGACACTCAGAAATATTGTCTGCAGGAGTCTATCAACATGAGGAAAATGAACGTTATATAAATATTTTTCACTTTATATGTGATAGGAATGCATAGATATTACCATGTTTCGCGATCTTAAACCTGCCTGGGATCACAAGTGATCAGCATCGAACATAATCCAAGACCAGCATCTCTTAAGCAAACAGTGAGTGAGTGAGTTTAGTTTTACGCCGCACTCAGCAATATTCCAGCTATAAATCTTTAAATAATCGAATCTGGACCAGACAATCCACTGACCAACAGCATGAGCATCGATCTGCCCAATTGGGAACCGATGACATATGTCAACCAAGCCAGCGAGCCTGACCACCCGATCCCGTTAGTCGTCTCTTACGACAAGCATGGGTTACTGAAGATCAATTCTAACCCGGACCATCACGGGTTCTTAAGCTAACAGATCCCCGGGGCAGCACAACCATCAGTATTTAGGGCTAAGTTTATATCCCAAGTTGGTCAATCACGAGCGTGCCACGTTTACATTCGTGGCTAAAAGATGCAATTGTCGCCACTGAAGTCCACCATACCTTTATCGTCAGAGTAAACGGAGATCATCTGTGTATAGAATAAATACAAAATAGTTGCAACACGTAACGTAACTAACACACTATTTCTGTTGTGTACTTCTTATACATTATTGCTGTACTTCAATAAATGAATTCTAACATGATATCTTTATGTTTTCTTTATGCCACCGTACTTCGACTTGTTCTTTGTTGTTAACTCATTATCAGTGTAGCCATGTAAGTGAGCTTCGACCCTTCTGCCCTTGTCGGGATCGAATCCGGGCCTCCGCTGACGATGGAAAGCTTTCCACTCACTCACTCACTCACTCACTCACGCACGCACGCACGCTCGCACTCACTCACTCACTCACTCACAGTGGGGGGTTGGGGGTGTCATCTGCTTGTACAGTACATCCATGTTATCTGAAGGCATTGTAAAGTGTTAGTATTACAGGGCCGGTCAGTAGCAGACAGCTCACAGCAAGCTTTTAAATAACTGACATCACTCACTCTATTTACCTACTCGCCATGTAATTATCGATGTAATATCTTCAGAAGGAGCACTCACATGCTAGGGACATGGTTATGTGACTGATAACCAAGATGAGGACCTATCTGCCTCATTTGATGACATACTAGTAACAACAAGACATGACCCTTTAGTCCACGGTCAGTGTCGTATGTTTGCTTGTCTTTATTTCTATATACAATATACAATCAGATTATTCGGTGCTGTTTTGTGTACGATTGACGTATGAACATCATTACAATATAATCATATTCATGGTACGTTTGACGTTGAGATTCAGCTTACTTAACATTTGCGATTCTTAAGTGTGCCCATTTTTCCCTATGAAGGACAGTGAGTTTTCATAACATACATTTTGGTCACTCATAATGGTCAAGGTCATAGCACTTAAAACGCACAGTTCATCTAGGCTATTACCTTACCAGTACTCAGTTTTATCTTCCTTAATGGATTTTGACTTTTAGTACTCCGTTCCTGAAACCTGATTCCACTTTCTGTTTCATCTATTTTTATTATGGTTATTGTTGTATAATCATATTTAATCAATACTGTACGACTGTAATCTATCGTGACCTTTTGGGTCCATCAGAGACACAATAACAAATCACCATGGATTGATACTCTTGTATTAGGTGTACTCGAGCTTCTAAACAAGTGTCTGGAATGATAGCTCCGGAATAGACTAAACTGTCAGCACTTCATCCTTCTAGACCTAAATAATATCTGAAACTTCATGAAATCTGACAGCCTATTCTGTTCCACTTTTAAACTGTGCTCAACACAGTATATTGCAACATCCCACTCAATCACCAGGCGTTCGCTTGAGACAAACTGGTATTAACAAAATTAATCGCTTCATTTCAAACCCTTCCTTGTCCATTTTAAACCCTTCCAAACTCTATCGGTGTGAAAGATGGAGTGTGTTAATAGATCTTTTTATGTACAATGTGTCCCCATCCCTATCTGTGGACGAGGTGCGACAGGTTAATCATCCCGTTTGATAAAAAAAACACAATATGTCTAGCAGATCTTTTAGTATTCCAGTTCCACATTATGTGTTCCGATCCATCATTTTAGTAAACCAGGGAGTGTGTTTGTTTCCATGACGACACGATACCAATTGGCCCAAACCGGATGTCTGTCAATCACTGACGAGAAAGAGAAATTGACATCCTGCTTTGGCAACCTGCAAACCGTTATTGTAGGATTGTATTTATCTTTTCTTCAAGGGTTTTATGAAATTCATGCACAGAACTACTCGACATCAATATCCATGTCACATGTCTCCTTTAAAATGCTGTTGAAATCATGTCAGTCACCATTGAGATTAAATCCACAGTTGAAGTTTTACTTGAACATTTCACCAAACAAATGCACATAGGTTACAAAGTTTGATTTCCTGGTAGCGATGTCCATTTCACCAGCTGCTCACAGTGCGTCACCTTAGTACGGACAGAAAGCTGATAGTGACAAAGTTTGAGGGAATCATGGATAGTTGGAAATAACTGCATTTGTCATTTCGGTCAGCGTCAGGCAAGATGCCGGTGTACAAGAACATACGGAAGGTCATTCCAAAATATGCGCGCCATGCGTCTTTTAACGCACGCGGGTAGAGTAATATTTTCAGTTCAAATGTACATTAAGATATTCTGACACCCTCAACCACCTTAGACCTGTTCCCGAGAGTCAAATATGTTGCAGCAGCAATAACATGAAAAGACACCACTGTTTTGCAAATCCTTCGATTCAGTTTGCCTTTCTATGTAACTATATCACTTACCTGTCTAATGTTCAACTAGGTCGCTCCTGCTGTTGATCACTGGATTGTCTGCTCCACACTGGGTTGTCTGCTCCACACTGGATTGATGAGTGCGGCGTAGAACTAAACCCACTCCTCACTCTACTTAGCCGATCGGTATATCACATTTATACCATTAGCTGATCCAAATGGTCAAAGTAAACCGATCTATAAGTACTTTCATTGTCACCTCAGATTGAAACGTATAACGTATATGTTACTATGCCCTTTGCTATTATACATGTCCTTCTGCTAAACACGAACATGAGAAAGACAAAACGTAATTGAAGGAAATTTAAATGATACCGACAAGTTCTTAAGCAATCTTGAATGAAAGCATAGTCCCTTATGCGATTCTGACTACATCATGAGTTTATGTGTTTGAATTATTATCAAATAGACCCGAGTAGATCCTGGTTGTAATTGGTCTTCAGCAACCCTTGCTTGTCGTAAGAATTGTCTAACGGGATCGGGTGGTCAGGCTCGCTGACATGGTTGACACATGCCATTGTATCCAATTGTGTAGATCGATGCTCATGCTGTTGATCACTGGATTGTCTGGCTCACCGCCCCCATATAGCTGGGAATATTGCTGAGTGCGGCGTTAAACAACAACCAACCAACCAACTATACTGAAAGGCAAAAAGAAACCTGGCTTGGAGACGTCGCCGAATCGGTACGGTCACTGACGCTGGTCGCTGGTGGTTTCCCTATGGTCACCCAAGCTGTTTCTCTGGCCCTTGCGAATAGGTCTTGCACGTGTTGATGGACGATATGACGGTCCTGGCGGCGTCTGTTGTTACATCGGGGTTGACCACTACGTGGACGGTCATCAGTGCTGCTGGTGGCGTTGTATCGCACTCTAAGAAGTTCTATCGTTCGTACGCTGCAACTGAAGTCATTAGCAATGACTCTATACATGTTAACCTCAGCGTGCAGACGTCCAATAGCTTGTTGTGGTTGGATCTCTCGCTAACCTAATCATAGCTGCTGTGTTCAGAAAAAAAGTGAACGACTGCCATTCACAAGCCGGCAATTTATGCCTGAATGCATTTATGATGCACGCATCTCGATTTCAATGTTGTGTTTGTGGGAACTTTTCCCTCTCCAAAAAACAATAACATTTCTAACTTCAATCTCAAACAATGCTTTATTGGGCAATGCAGGCTATACGACCACGATTCATGTTTCCTCAAACTTGACTTCTGGTGTATATTTAAAAAAATAGGTTCAAATACTCCATTGATACTCAAATGTCATTTCTAATATCACGACGTTTCGTTTGCCTTTCAGTATATTATCAAACGGGAATTATACCAGGTGTTTGCGAAAATGTGATCGCAAATGGCAACGCGAAGGACAAAAAGGCATGAGCGTTGGCAATCAATTCCGCTGGCATTTTCCACAGATCATAATGTTAAGCTGCTCTATAACGGTAGTGATCTCAGATTATGTCATCATTAAGTCACCTGGAAAACTCTATTCGTTTCTGAACAAGGTGACACAAAAGCAGTCAGCATGTACCATGACTCATTCACAGCCATTGCTACGTACAGAGTCAGATTGGAGACACTCAGCCAGAGACATTATTGTAGGACAAGTCTTGACGTCAATACTGAAACAAAACGCTGGTGGCCTGTAGGTCCGAGGTGTTTATCACAGAAGAAATAGAATGGAGATACAGTTAAAAATGCTTATCCAAGACTTCTGTGCAGATAGATCCAGGGGACTATATCATCTCGTTTCACACTTACATCGGGAGGTTACAGTGGGGCAACTGGTTAAACCTGTGTCATGGCATGAAGAATGATTGATTCTGATTGGTCAAATTGTATCCCAATTGTGTAGATCGATGCTCATGATTTCAATGCCTGGATTGTCTGGTCCAGACTAAATTATTTACAGACCGCCGCCATAAAGCTGAAATACTGCTGGGTGCGGCGTAAAACAACAAACCAACCAAACCAAATCTGGTTAGTCAAAACCGGATTATAACAGTCGAAAAGTGATGACACACTTGCAATTCCGATGGACGTCGAGCTATAAAAAACTCTCTTCGTCATGGCTTAAAGGATTCGGTTAAAAATTTAAAAAGAAATATCGTATTTAATCGACTACTTAAAATTTCAAAACAGAGTTGGTTATCTGTGAAGCGTCCTCTCACGCTGAATATCGTTGCTATGGTTACCAATCATTGTTTCCCCCTCCAGGCTCCACTCTCCCCTTGATATACCTCGACGGCGTAACACAACATTCACTCAGTAATGATTGTGTTCCATTGTAATACGAAACACTTAATGACATAATCTTTTGTTTTTGTGATCCTTTTAGAATGGTGTCCTTTAATGACATTAGACTATATGAGTTTTTTATGAAATGTTAAAGGTTTTCATTGTCAGGAACTCATCTCGAGGTAATGGTTTCAGTTTATTTTTATAGTTTTTCAAGACATTAACCGTGCTACTTAAACATCATATGAAGCAATCACAAGATATCGTTTGATTTATAATCTGATTGCATTACTCCTGAAGTTCGTATAAGATCAGCTAATTGGGTCATCCTTCCTACTGTAATAAAGAATTAGCTTGGAAGATCAAACACGAGAGATGTTCTCTAAAAGGTTTCTTTAAACCCTATTGTGATAATCGATTACTGGAACCAAGTCATACCCAGTTAAACACTGACCGACATAATGCCATGTCTCGTGTGGACAACGAGATCTGTGGTGGAACGTTTGGTATTAAGGACCAACCTTTGGCTATTTTGGAGTGATCTTGGATATTCATTGTTTGAACAGAAATCATTTGTTCCAGGTCATACTTGGAAATGTATAATTTCTTGAGATAATAACAAGCAAACACAAGTCAACTATTCACATGAAAACTATCATTCGTTCCAGATAATACCTTGAATTTATGTTGGGGTTATAGACAAGTACTAGTACCTGTTCAGATGCTTGATGGGCATTTAGAAGTTGGGAGGTAACACAACAACGTATGGTATGGATTTACAACTTCTTTAATACATGTTATTAAATGTTATTAAAGAAGTTGTAAATCCATACCATACGTTGTTGAAGTACCTGTTCGTTTTACGTTCTGAAAGCCCCCGAGACCTACATTGTAAAAACATGAACGTCCTTTGGAAGAAACAATGTATAGTTGTCTTGAAACAGTGATAGATATAGGTATTCCACGTCTCTCAACAAAAGAAACAATGTATAGTTGTCTTGACATAGTGATAGATATAGGTATTCCACTTCTCTCAACAAAAGAAACAATGTATAGTTGTCTTGAAACAGTGATAGATATAGGTATTCCACGTCTCTCAACAAAAGAAACAATGTATAGTTGTCTTGACATAGTGATGGATATAGGTATTCCACTTCTCTCAACAAAAGAAACAATGTATAGTTGTCTTGACATAGTGATAGATATAGGTATTCCACGTCTCAACAAAAAGAAACAATGTATAGTTGTCTTGACATAGTGATGGATATAGGTATTCACTTCTCTCAACAAAAGAAACAATGTATAGTTGTCTTGGAAACAGTGATAGATATAGGTATTCCACGTCTCTCAACAAAAGAAACAATGTATAGTTGTCTTGACATAGTGATGGATATAGGTATTCCACTTCTCTCAACAAAAGAAACAATGTATAGTTGTCTTGACATAGTGATAGATATAGGTATTCCACGTCTCTCAACAAAAGAAACAATGTATAGTTGTCTTGACATAGTGATGGATATAGGTATTCCACTTCTCTCAACAAAAGAAACAATGTATAGTTGTCTTGAAACAGTGATAGATATAGGTATTCCACGTCTCTCAACAAAAGAAACAATGTATAGTTGTCTTGACATAGTGATGGATATAGGTATTCCACTTCTCTCAACAAAAGAAACAATGTATAGTTGTCTTGACATAGTGATAGATATAGGTATTCCACGTCTCTCAACAAAAGAAACAATGTATAGTTGTCTTGACATAGTGATGGATATAGGTATTCCACTTCTCTCAACAAAAGAAACAATGTATAGTTGTCTTGACATAGTGATAGATATAGGTATTCCACGTCTCTCAACAAAAGAAACAATGTATAGTTGTCTTGACATAGTGATGGATATAGGTATTCCACTTCTCTCAACAAAAGAAACAATGTATAGTTGTCTTGACATAGTGATGGATATAGGTATTCCACTTCTCTCAACAAAAGAAACAATGTATAGTTGTCTTGACATAGTGATGGATATAGGTATTCCACGTCTCTCAACAAAAGAAATATTGTATAGTTGTCTTGACACAGTGATGGATATAGGTATTCCACGTCTCTCAACAAAAGAAATATTGTATAGTTGTCTTGACACAGTGATGGATATAGGTATTCCACGCCTCTCAACAAAAGAAACAATAACTATTTCCACAGTCATAAGAAATCTCTGTTAAAAGCAGACATCGCACCGAATGTGTCATGATCATACGACGTTGAATCACTATGAAACCGTAATCTTACGAGGTGATCGCGAAATGGTGACCCACCGGAGATTCCCGTCCAAAACACATGCAAGGGCAAGTCATTTCTTCTCATGTCTGTCAAAATGGAGAATTACATCAGGTACCATGTCTCTGTTGTGTAAAATATGCAACTGAAACTGTGGTCAAAGATGTGAGACCAGCGAGGATGCCACGCACTGAGAGAGACTTGGACATACATACAAAACAATATTACATGGTTCGTTCCTAGAAAGAACAATACATTCACATGAAGCACACAACTCAGTTCTCTTCATCTTACACAGTAACCCATGCCTGTAAGAGGCGACTAACGGGATCGGGTGGTCAGGCTCGCTGACTTGGTTAACACATCGTATCCCAGTTGCGTAGGTCGATGCTCATACTGTTGATCACTGGATCGTCTGGTTGAGACTCGATTATTTACAGACCGCAGCCATATAGCTGGAATATTGCTGAGTGCCGTGTAAAACTAAACTCACTCACTGTGAAATTGAAACTGGTTATCCTCTGGTGTTGACGGGGCGGTGGGGTAGCCTAGTGGTTAAAGCGTTGACTCGTCACGTCGAAGACCCGGGTTCGAATCCCCACATGGGTACAATGTGTGAAGCCCATTTCTGGTGTCCCCCGCTTTGATGTTGCTGGAATATTGCTAAAAGCGTCGTAAAACCAAACTCAGTCAGTCAGTCAGTCTAGTGCTGACATTAAGATTTTGTATTTACTAAACATTTACGTATAATGAACGAACGCAGACACCTCCTTAAGATATAGAAGTACCAGTGAACAAATAACAACGTAAGATCACGCAGATATATGAAGAGAGGCTTGAGCTGCAAAGCAGGTTACATATAAAGTAAGGATCGTGTTTATAACATATTCATTTACACATAATATCGTATTGATTTCGCCTTTCAGAATGTTGTACATATTGTAATTTCAGTCAGCTCTACGTGGAGTGGTGTCCAATCAACCAGTGGAATCGGATCAACCCATGACGTAATAATGTTCTGTTCCAGAGCGTTCGATACTGTAACTGTGCCTGTCTTGCTACGATTTGGCTTAGATAGGCATTTGAAGTGACATTTCGCTCACTCTTCAAAACATTCCAGGGTTGAGTTAATACACGTTAAGTTATTGTGCAATCATTTGTAATGATATTGATATTTGAACATATATGTGTTTATTTCGTTACATAGACTTACGAAGTTGGTGAAACTAATTCAATTTAATAGTGTGTTACAATTTTTAGAAAGTACTTTTAGACCAACAAGACGGACTAAAATACTATTGTTGCTGCCTTCAGCTAATACACAGGTATATTGAAGAGCAGTCAAGATGAGGCTTCACTTCTTCGAACATCTATATGTTTACTAACAATGGCGATGGTTTGGACGAAACGAGAACTTCGCTCTCAAAGAGAAGGAAAGTAAGGGGGTGACTACAAAAACCAACTACACACACACAACACACAAAACACACACACTCTGTATGTATATTTTAAGTTTTCAAAATCCAAAACAAATTGTATTCACTTTTGTCGTAAATACACACCACACAAGGATCCAGACCTAACTTTAGATGGTACTCCCATCAAGGTAGTAGAAGAGGCCAAATTCCTTGGACTCATATTCGACCGCCACCTGACATTCTTACCACACATAAAATATTTGAAAACCAAGTGCTTGAAGGCTCTAGACTTGCTAAAAGTAGTTTCAAATACAGAGTGGGGAGGGGATCAGACCACCCTACTTCACTTGTACAGATCATTAGTTCGCAGTAAACTAGATTA
This sequence comes from Haliotis rubra, assembly GCF_003918875.1. Taxonomy (NCBI): domain Eukaryota; kingdom Metazoa; phylum Mollusca; class Gastropoda; order Lepetellida; family Haliotidae; genus Haliotis; species Haliotis rubra. The sequence continues at coordinate 227,886 of NW_025767142.1, forward strand.
TGGCTCCATTGTCTACAGTGGAGCCTGCAAAAACAATTTAGAAAAATTAGACTCTATCCACCACCAGGACTGAGGCTCTGCCTGGGAGCTTTAGGACCTCTCCGGTAGACAGTCTATATGCAGAGGCCAATGAACCTTCCTTGAACAACGCCGCATTAAACTCTCACTGCAGTATATCACTAAATTACGTTCAAATGAGCCCAATCCAGCATACAATTGTGTTTTCAACCCGCTCTATGAAAACTTATTTCCTAAACTGCCAAGCCTGGTTCCACCACTTGGAATCAGGATCAAACCCACATATCTGCAGCTAAAATTGATCTCGACATCATTGCACCATACCGACTTCTGTCCTCACCACCATGGCAAATGGGTGAAACCACTGGTCGATCTTACCCTCACCAAACTCAAAAGTCTGAAACAAATCCCTTGGTGTTCCAACAGGAATACAACCAGTTACGTACGAAGTATAACACTCCTGAGATCCATTTTTCACAGACGGATCCAAGGACGATGGCCAGAGTTGCCAGCGCCTTCTACAGTCATCGGAGCCAAGACTGTCTCTCTAGGATCCCCGACAACAGTTCCATTTTTCACCGCTGAGGCCAAAGCTATCTTCTCGGCTTTTACCTACATTCAACAGCAAAATCAGTCCAAAACTTCATCGTATTTACAGATTCATTATCCTGCCTTCAAGCACTTCTAAACGTGACTTCAAGTCACCCAATCATCCTGGACATATTAGAACTGTACAACGACCTTTCTACTGGCCAATATGACATCGTCCTCTGCTGGTTGCCGGGTCACGTCGGCATAGCAGGTAACACAAAGGCCGATGCTGCAGCAAAAGCAGCTCTTGAAAAGCCCTATCTCCACTGCTAATCCCGTACAGTGACCTCAAACCCACTATCAAAAGCTATACTCGGGACCTGATGCAAAAAAGGTGGGACACTCAAGTAGGAAGAAACAAACTCCATGAATTGAAGCCAACAATTGGTTATACCTACTTGGGTTGTCAGTCAAGACGCGATGAGGTAATTCTACGACGATGTCGTATTGGCCACAGTCGATTTACACATGACTATCTGCTGAAAACGGATGGGGATGGACCCCCCATGTGTGTCTCTTGCAATGAGGCGATCACCGTCAAGCATATTCTGCTTGAATGCGTGGACTTATCGCCTGCAAGGGACTCACATTATGATGCAACAAACCTAAAAGATCTGTTCTCACGCGTGAGCGCCCATCTGATACTGAACTACCTGAGGGAAGTTCATCTGTATCATAAATTGTAACTGTGAAATGTAACAACCATAAATTGTAACTATGAAACGTAACAAACCGCCTGCCTTTAAATTTGATGCTATGACTTTTTCTGCTTTTGAATGACAATGTAATAAATAAATGTCTTTGAAATAAAACTCAGTCCGAGTGTGTACTTACAATGTTTACTAATGCAAACTTGTTCTCGTCACTATATGGCTGGAAAAATGCCGATGTGACGTAAAGCTCAACTCAACTCAACTCAACTTTGATTGAAATACGCACTACAGTAACATACAGTCAGAATCTTGTCCTTAACACGGACGTCATACACGTTAAAGTCTGTGTCGTTAACAAGGGGAGTACAACATCATACAAACAGAAGGATGTCCTTAACACGGGCAGAACAACATCATACACACTGAAGTATGTCCTTAACACGGGCAATACAACATTATACACATTGGAGTATGTCCTTAACACGGGCAGTACGACATCATACACACTGAAGTATGACCTTAACACGGGTAGTACGTCATACACACTGAAGTATGTCCTTAACACGGGCATTTCAATGTCATACACACTGAAGTATGTCCTTAACACGGGCATTTCAATGTCATACACACTGAAGTATGTCCTTAACACGGGCATTACACCATCATACACACTGAAGTATGTCCTTAACACGGGCATTACAATGTCATACACACTGAAGTATGTCCTTAACACGAGCATTACAACGTCATACACACTGAAGTATGTCCTTAACACGGGCATTACAACGTCATACACACTTAAGTATGTCCCTAACACGGGCAGTACAACATCATACACACTGAAGTATGTCCTTAACACGGGCATTACAACGTCATACACACTGAAGTATGTCCCTAACACGGGCATTACAACGTCATACACACTGAAGTATGTCCTTAACACGAGCATTACAACGTCATACACACTTAAGTATGTCCCTAACACGGGCAGTACAACATCATACACACTGAAGTATGTCCTTAACACGGGCAGAACAACATTATACACACTGAAGTATGTCCTTAACACGGGCAGAACAACATTATACACACTGAAGTATGTCCTTAACACGGGCAGAACAACATTATACACACTGAAGTATGTCCTTAACACGAGCATTACAACGTCATACACACTTAAGTATGTCCTTAACACGGGCATTTCAATGTCATACACACTGAAGTATGTCCTTAACACGGGCATTTCAATGTCATACACACTGAAGTATGTCCTTAACACGGGCATTACACCATCATACACACTGAAGTATGTCCTTAACACGGGCATTACAATGTCATACACACTGAAGTATGTCCTTAACACGAGCATTACAACGTCATACACACTGAAGTATGTCCTTAACACGGGCAGTACAACGTCATACACACTGAAGTATGTCCCTAACACGGGCATTACAACGTCATACACACTGAAGTATGTCCTTAACACGAGCATTACAACGTCATACACACTTAAGTATGTCCCTAACACGGGCAGTACAACATCATACACACTGAAGTATGTCCTTAACACGGGCAGAACAACATTATACACACTGAAGTATGTCCCTAACACGGGCAGTACAACATCATACACACTGAAGTATGTCCTTAACACGGGCATTACAACATCATACACACTAAGGTCTGTGTCCTTAACTAGGACATTACGACATCATACAAACTGAAGTATGTCCTTAACACGGGCAGTACAACATCATACACACTGAAGTATGTCCTTAACACGGGCATTACAACATCATACACACTAAGGTCTGTGTCCTTAACTAGGACATTACGACATCATACAAACTGAAGTATGTCCTTAACACGGGCAGTACAACATCATACACACTGAAGTATGTCCTTAACACGGGCATTACAACATCATACACACTAAGGTCTGTGTCCTTAACTAGGTCATTACGACATCATACACACTGAAGTATGTCCTTAACACGGGCATTACAACATCATACACACTAAGGTCTGTGTCCTTAACTAGGTCATTACGACATCATACAAACTGAAGTATGTCCTTAACACGGCATTACAACATCATACACACTAAGGTCTGTGTCCTTAACTAGGACATTACGACATCATACAAACTGAAGTATGTCCTTAACACGTACATTACAAAATCATACACATTAAAGTATGTCCTTAACACGGGCATTACAACCTCATACACACTAAAGTCTGTGCCCTTAATATGGACATTGCATCATCATACACACTAAAGTCTGTCCTTAACACGGGCTTTACACCACCTCACTGAAGTTTTGTGTTAAAACATCACAGGCAGGAAGATCGGTTTTACTTGTGTGTATATTTACGGTTAAACCCAATATATCTTTCCTTTTAATGTTTAATTTTCTCCCGAAACCACTTTAAATCTTCAACAAAAAAAAGGTATCATTTTCACAATAATCAAGTGCCTGATTCAAGTTCCATGTTCCAAAGCCGTATTACCCCCAAATTCGTTTAATTTTCTTTTTGAAGCTGCTTCCTACGCTCATTACACGAACGTTGGGATAAAGAAGAGGTTAATTTCCCCTGGTGCTCAAAGATATTTTGGTTCCATCAGTTGACGTTGGCATTGTTGGTGTTTACCAAAGTCTTCTCTGCACTCTTTGATACTACGGTTTTGTTTTAGGCACCGCCAATTAAGGACATGTATTATCCCTGGAGATTCGAGACAGTTCCATACACAAAGCAAGCGTATCTCCCGAATTATCATATCTTTTAAACAGTTGTGGAAGAGAGTTTGACAGCTAATGACATGGCATGACCTTAGCTTCACGTATGTGCATCATCTCTGATGGCTTGACCGGGGTGCATCCATTCTGATGACATGGCCTTAGCAGAAAGTTCTGATTTGGCCTTAACAGAATGTTTTGACAGCTTCACCCATGTACACCCGTCAAGGCTTGACCGGGGTACATCATTCTGATGACACGGCCTTAGCAGAATCTTCTGATTTGGCCTTAGCAGAATGTTCTGACAGTTTCACCCATGTTCACCCTTCTGATGCCTTGACCGGGGTACGACACTCTGATGACATGGCCTTAGCAGAATCTTCTGATTTGGCCTTAACAGAATATTTGGACAGCTTCACCTATGTACACCTGTCAAGGCTTGACCGGGGTACGACATTCTGATGACATGGCCTTAGCAGCATCTTCTGATTTGGCCTTAACTTGGACAGTTTCACCTATGTACACCTGTCAAGGCTTGACCGGGATACATCATTCTGATGACACGGCCCTAGCAGAATCTTCTGATTTGGCCTTAGCAGAATGTTCTGACAGTTTCACCCATGTTCACCCTTCTGATGCCTTGACCGGGGTACGACACTCTGATGACATGGCCTTAGCAGAATCTTCTGATTTGGCCTTAACAGAATATTTCGACAGCTTCACATATGTACACCCGTCAAGGCTTGACCGGGGTACATCATTCTGATGACACGGCCTTAGCAGAAAGTTCTGATTTGGCCTTAGCAGAATGTTCTGACAGTTTCACCCATGTACACCCTTCTGATGGATTGACCGGGGTACACCTTTCTGATGTCATGGCCTTAGCAGAATGTTCTGACGGCGACACCAGTGTACACCCTTTTGATGGATTGACCGGGGTGGTAAGCAGTACCGATGTCATGGCCTTAACAGAATGTTCAGACAGAATTAGTAAGGATTCAGTTGTGGACAGTAAAAGAATTATCACATGTAAGCACATACACCCAATATCATTTTGTTCTCCCTCCATACTTCTTCAGTCTTTCAGACGAGTAAACTTTACATGATCAATTGAATTATTTAACATAGACATTTGTTGACAGTAATGTCCAATCAATGCGGTCTGAGTGGATTGTATATCGAATCTTGGAAAATATTATTTCCAACATCAAAGAAACTATTTCAACAGTGTTTGATGGACCTGTCTTTGGTGAGTATCACAGATGAAGTGTTGGTATTACAAGGAATGCATATTGATACACACAACACACACTGTGTTCCAAGTTTCTACTCTGTGTAGGTAAACTATGTGTGGTGTTTACCTACATTATCCACATGTTAAAGTTGCTGTTGTGTCACAAAACATTGCCCACAGAAATACAAACACAGTTCAGAGTAGGTCCAAAATATGATGTTTGGTGCCACGAATGTTTCCAAAGATCCATATTCCGTGTCCTCTTTTCATGCCCAGTAATATTATGATTCCCTGCGGTGGGAAACGCTTGTTTCCTCTCATCTCGATCATTCAACCGTCTTAGCAAACAGCAGTCGATCTACAAGGTAACTTAGTGTGAAGTTTACATAACTCTTAAGGCTAAGGTCACGTGTGTGTTGGTCTGATGTCCACCGTTCGAAAGGGGAGTTCTATATTTAGTCGATAATCATTAGTTGTGAGGGGAGTAGTACCAATACTTCAACTTCGTTTTGAAGGATAGATTCAATCGATATCACGGCGGAGGGGCACCAGAAATAGGTTTCACACATTGTACCCATGTGGGGAATCGAACCCGGGTCTTCAGCATGACAAGCGAACGCTTTAACCATTAGGCTACCCCACCACCCCTCTAGAACAAATGAGTGAGTGAGTAAGTATGGTTTTACTCTGCTTTTAGCAATATTCCAGCAATATCACGGCGGGGGTTGGGAGGGGACACCAGAAATTGGCTTCACACACTGAGCCCATGTGGGGAATCGAACCCGGGTCTTCAGCATGACAAGCGAACGCTTTAACCGTTAGGCTACCCCACAACCCCTCTGGAACAAACGATTTTTTCAGGTGAACAGTTGGCTTGGCGTGTTTATGGCGAGAACCAACAGGGGCGCAGGATATGCTCACCTTTTTGCGAACATCTGGTATAGTCACTATTTGAAACGAAGAAGTACTTCTTTATTACCTCAAGAAATACGTTACCAAGCATGACCTGGAACAAATAATCTGTGTTAAAACAATATCCAAGATCACTCCAAAATAGCCAAAGGTTGGTCCCTAATACCAAACGTTCCACCACAGATTTCGGTGTCCACACGAGACATAGCATTATGTCGATCAGTGTTTAACTGGGTATGACTTGGTTCCAGTAATCGATTATCACAATAGGGTTTAAAGAAACCTTTTAGAGAACATCTCTCGTGTTTGATTTTCTGAGCGAATTCTTTATTAGCGTTAGTCTGAAGGATGTCCCAATTAGCTCACTGTATACGAACCAATAAAGGAGTAATGCAGTCAGATTATAAATCAAACGATATCTTGTGATTGCTTCATATGATGTTTAAGTAGCACGGTTGATGTCTTGAAAAAAACTGCAAAAACTGAAACCATTACCTGAGCACCTGACATTGGAAAATAATTTCATAAACACAAGCTAATGTTGTAGTCGTAATCGCACAAGGGTGAGTGAGTGGTTTAACGCCGCACTCGATCGGTTTGTAAATAATCGAGTCAGGCCCAGACAATCCACTGACCAACAGCATGAACATCGAGCTGCCCAATTGGGATACGATGACATGTGTCAACCAAGTCAGCGAGCCTGACCACCCTATCCCGTTAGTCGCCTCTTACGACAAGCATGGGTTACTGAAGATCAATTCTAGGTCGGATCTTCAAAGGTCCACATGGGACTCGGCAGCGATTGCTCAAGAATTATGTCGGTATTATTTCAACAAAGTCCCTCAATTACGTTTTGTCTTTTTCATGGTCATGTTCAGCATAAGCATACGTGAAATAGCAAAGGACATAACTACAGATAAGATTTAATATTGGGTGACCAAAGATATAACTTACAGATCGGTTTACATGAACATTTGGATCAGCAAATGGTATACAAATGATATAAAGATTGGCTAATTAGAACACTGGACAGGTAAATGATATAAACATAATTATATAGAAGGGCAAACTGATCGAGGGATTTTCTGGTGTTCATCTTATCAAACGCCTCCAACATTTTAATCAGGCTAAATTTGTCTCTCAGATGAAATATCTCTCGGCAATATACACATGGAAAATTGAGCCAATGATACTTAGTCTCTTTGTATTTTGGCAATTCCAAATGACCAATGAACATAGCTGTAGCAAATTATGAGCACGTGACCATGTGGGTAATCCGAAAATATTATCCCGCTTTACTTCATAGTTAATGCGGAAATCGATTTTTCTATCAATCTCTAATTAAAACACATTCTGTTTTCTTACTGATCAAAAGCATTAATAAACTGATATTTTCAATTCAAACACGTGTACAATTGTAATAGTTCAGTGCCTAATTTCAAACTGCCGAATCGGAAAATCCATTAACAGTTCGCCAGGCTAAGCTTTCTTTCCGTACTGAGGTGACGCACTGTGAGCAGCTGGTGAAATGGACATCGCTACCATAAATCCGAACTTTGTAACCTATGTGCAATTGTTTGGTGAAAAGTTCAAGTAAAACTTCAACTGTGGACTTAATCTCAATGGTGACTGACATGATTTCAACAGTATTTTAAAGGAGACATGTGAAATGGATATTGATGAGCTGTCGAGTAGTTCTGTGCATGAATTTCATAAAATCCTTGAAGAAAAAAAAAATACAATCCTACAATAACGGTTTGCAGGTTGCCAAAGCAGGATGTCAATTTCTCTTTCTCATCAGTGATTGACAGACATCCGGTTTGGGCCAACAGGGATCGTGTCGTCATGGAAACGAAGCACACTCTCTGGTTTACTAAAATGATGAACCGGAACACATAATGTGGAATTGTAATACAAAAAGCGATCTGCTCCACATGGTGTTTTTCAAACGGGGAGATTAACCTGCCACACCTCGTGCACAGATACGTCGTCTTGTACATAAAAAAACTGTTAACACAATCCATCTTTCGCGAATTTCAAATGTACAAGGGTTTGAAGCGAGCGATTAATTTTGTTAATACCAGTTTGTCTCGAGCGAACGCCTGGTGATAGAGCGGTGTGGTAAATTGGCTGTGTTGAACACAGTTTACAATGGAACGGAATAGGCTGTCAGATTCCATGAAGTTCCAGATTTGCTTTATGTCCAGTACGATGCTAAAAGCATAGTCTATTCAGGAACCCTTGATTCACATATGGACAAAATCTATCATTCCATAAGCAAGAGTACATATGACCTCTCAAAAAAGTAATTTCTGATTCGAAAATGGAACTGTATTGAGCAAAATAACATGTATTTATGTCAACGGATCCTTTCCATTCAAAGTCAGAAAACATCCTCAGTAGTAAAACTGAATATATGACAATTTATTGGATAACTTCTTTTTATTTCTTATCACGGCGTTTCAGAGCTTATTCTTGGGGTTGAGGGGTTTTGTTTTTTTTTGTGTGTGTGTGTGTGTGTGTGTGTGTGTGTGTGTGTGTGTGTGTGTGTGTGTGTATGTGTGTGTGTTTGCAAAGACAACAATATACATACTCTGTGCACTGAAGATTTCATGTATTCATGTTCGTCCAACTTCTAAATGCCTTTCAAGGAGCTTCCACTATGTACACCCTTCTGATGGCTTGACTTGTGCACACCGTTCTGATGACATGGCCTTAGCAGAATGTTCTGATAGCTTCACCCATGTACATCAATCATTCAATCCATAGGGCCTGCCTATTCAAACCCTTTTGATATCTGGGGACCTTTTCTAAACATCATCCTGCTGAACATAAGCTTGAAGCACTATCAGTTAGTAAGGGGAACAAGGACACCCACAACAGCCACAGTCCATATTGTGGACCTGTCATATGACAGGTTCATTGGAGACTCCAGTATACATACTACTCAAAAATATACTAGCCACATAAAGAAACTGTGCATTGTCAAAATATTATCACAGTTGATAAGTACGATAACAATGTCAAAGGTACATATAAGCTTTAATGGAGGGATCACGAGACCATAACAAGTCGGGCGAATTTGAATTGAAAAGTCAATCACAGTGACGTCACGAGTCCACAAGCGAGACAGGGGTCAAACGACCATGTCACAAGCTCAATAACGGGTATGTCCACCACCGGCATTGAGAACAGCAGTGCATCGACGACGCATAGAGCCTATCAAACGTGCAAGGAAGGCTTGAGGGGTGGTCACGTGGACGTTATCTGGCGGATGAGGAAGACGGCGTAGACGTCGATCCATCTCGTCCCAAACAAGGGGCGGTGGTGTAGTCTAGTGGTTAAAGCGTTGCCTCGTCACGCCGAAGACCCGGGTTCGAAACCCCACATGGGTACTATGAGTGAAGCCCATTTCTGGTGTCCCCCGCCGTGATATTGCTGGAATATTGCTAAAAGCGGCGTAAAACCAAACTCAGTCAGTCAGTCAGTCGTCCCAAACATGCTCTATCAGGGAGAGATCCGGTGAATTTGCAGGCCAAGGCAGTAAGTCAACGTTGTGGTGTTGCAAGAAATCCATAGCAACCCTTGCCGTATTAGGGCGGGCATTGTCCTGTTGGAATGTTAACCCAGGGCCATGACGTTGCAGAAAAGGAATTGCCACAGGTCGAAGAATCTGATCCCTGTAGCCCACACCAGTTAAGTTGCCCTGAACAATCACCAAAAGAGTTCTTTGGCGTGCTGTTATTCAACCCCAAATCATCACGGAACCACCACCAAAGCGATTCCTCTCCAAGACACAGGCCTGTGCATAACGTTCTCCCACGCGTCTATAGGCACGTTGACGTCCATCACTATGGGAAATGTTAAACCTGGACTCATCTGTAAAAACAACATTTCTCCACCAAAACAAGGGTCTGCGGACATGATTTCGGCACCACATTCGGCTAGCTTGTCGATGACGTTGTGTCAGGATAGGCCGTATGGCGGGACGTCGTGGTCTGATCCCGTGATGACGTAAACGATGTCGAACTGTGTTGGGGTGGATACGACGAAGTCCTGGGATGGTTCGGGCAGTCATCACTGCAGTCTGAAACCTGTGGCGAAGATGGGTCACCCTTATCCATCTGTCCTGTCTTGGCGTTGTTACACGTGGACGTCCAGAACGTGGCCGATCGATGACGTCATTTGTGTCCTGGTAGCGTCTCACCAGTGCAGAAATGGTGTTCCGGTGGCAGTGGAAATGTGCAGCCACTTGCCGTTGAGACATTCCCCCACGGACCATCCCAATGGCCTCATGACGTTGTGCAGACGTGAGCCTTGGCATGCTATGCGTTTCAATAGCCGTTTAATGTTTTGAACGATCGCAAGGGCAGGGGTTGAGCTTTCCAAAGTGACAGTATTGTGTGGCATTCATTTGCTCTGTTTCTCTTTCCCGGAATGCACGTGTAACAATGTATTGTACGTCTCAAGGACGAACCCACTGACGTCACGGAACGTGGCATGTGCATGCATGTTGGATACATGTCACTAATCTCTGAGTTTAAATCCTTATGTGTCTACACAGGTTTGATAAATTTAGATTTTAAATTTTTGTATGCACAGTTTCTTTATGTGCCTAGTATAGAAACACACTGATGAAAATGGACATGTATTTATGCACGCAGGTTTGAGTGTGATACAGGACTGATAAAGAAAACACTGTTAAACATGTATTGTCCAATGGAAGTAGAGGTGGGATGTAACAAATGACATGTGCAGAAAGGTCAAGGTCACAGAGCAGTCAGTATCTTGGACGTGACTAAGATTGGTTCTTCCACTGGATGAGATGCCTGTCCAAACCATAACACTCACACCAATACATCTGTCCACTTCCTGTATGCAATTGGGAGCATTAGAGTTCATGACGCCATCTGTACAGACGTGCTGGACGACCCCGGAGCATATACCGCGACTCATCACTGAACACTACAGTTCTCCACCTTTGTAATGGCCACTGAAGATGGTTTCGACACCACTGTCTACGTTGTCGTGTAAGGATAAGTCCCCGCAAAGGTCTCCTAGGACGAATACCAGTCTCACGAAGGCAGTTCCTGTCAGTTTGGTCCGAGATTGTTCAGAGTCCTGGCACTACAGATGGTGTAGAGGATGTGGTCGTGAACCTGTTCTGTAAGTGACGGAGACAGATAAAACCTTTCCTGGGCGGATGTGGTCAACCGCGTCTTTCTGACCGAGGATAATCATGTGTCGTACCATGCTGCTGGTGCCCATGCCTTCCTATGGTACACTAGGACACATTAAATTGCCTTGAAACTGTTGACTGTGACTCACCAGCTTCCAAATGACCAATTGCATTGTTGTGCTCTGCATGACTTCACCTCAAGATTTACATTTGTCAACTGCCGCCAAAACAATCAGACCCCCGAGATTTTGTTGCAAATGTTGCATGGATTGTGCATGCAAAAAAGAGTGCATGAATCGCATTACATTCATGCATCTTTACCTTTAACGAGAAAAACAGATTTGGTTGTGTTTTGGCGACAGGTTTGGCGAATGGCAATGGATTTAAACTCGGAAATGGTTGGAGAAAACATTCACCATAGACATTCAGATTATATACACACTTATGATTCATTTTCGAAAAAACATGGAAAAATACTGGCTATGATTTTCATTTTTGGAGAAGTATATTTTACCAAACTTAAGTAATTAAGTCAGACTTGGCAACATGGATAATTGCATGTCATCATGTTCAACAATGTCATATGACAGATTGTATCAATCAGTGTTTCCGTCTCTCTCCCTCAAGAACAACAGTTAGTGAGTTATGTTACAGGTCATTTGACCAGTACTTCTGTAATATCACTGACAGCATGTAGGAGGGATGCTGAAGTCATGCAGGTCTTCCACGTATAGGTGAAACACTTTAGCACAGGTCTGATGCACAATAACAGCAGTATATAGCAGAAGGAAGCAGTTTATTATCCACTAGTTTTGTCACTACTTTGTACAAACAAACCACTGTTGTGGGAATAATTATTTTCATTTCCATGAACGGTGACAGAATTTTATGAATATGCTGGTTGGTTGAAATGATATCAAATGTAACTTTATACATCAACAAAATACAAACCAAAGACAAATCTAATGTCACCTGGACCTATCATGTATCAGATCTTTTGCACATAGAGGACAAGATAATTTCGGAAATCAAAGCTAATTGCTTCATCAGAAAACATCATTACTCTCATGTTTCACAAAACATCTATATGTGAATGGATCTATAATGAAAAACAATTTTGACATGATTGTTACCAAAAATGTGTGCAGCTGTTTGGTAATTACTATGACATGACAGGTCGATATCAATATAAGACCTAAACCAGCATCACACTGACGACTGGATCTTCACCCCAGGCTAACAAAACACTCTGTCCTGCAGTTGGGAGTGAGATGGGTTCAACAACCCTCAACAATATTTCAGCTAAACCAGAACCAGTTGGTATGAAGTGGTAGAAAAGCCAAAAGCGACACTTACACTTTCACAAGTTCAGTAAAACAGACAAGTATGGGTATAGTGCTGCAAACCAAGACTCATAATCAGGATGAATCTCAGATTCAACCACAATCAGAAGATTCAGGCACACCCAAAGGGATACAACTCTGCACAGAGAATCCTGGAACTTGCGACATCATGGCTATTTGTGTCTCATCCAGTAATGATGCAGATGAAGGTCTGTGTCAGGCAGTCTTGTTATGTATGAAAGTGAACTGTAGCACAAAGCACACTTATCATCAACCTCAACGAGATATACAGCAACACACGACGCCCGAATAGCAGCCAGTTAATGTCCGACATGTTGCAGGTTACCAATGATACTCAGTCAATGGTCAGCTAATGGTCTGCATAAGACTGGTTAACAGCACCAGGTTCACCATGAGCTCCTGCAGGGCCAGGAAGATGACCCAGATTACTAATGACACCTCCCATACAATGGTCAGCTAATGGCCAACATGAGGCAGGTTCTGTACAGGCAGCACCAGGCTGACGATGAGCTCCTGCAGGGCCGGGAAGATGACGCAGATTACTAATGACACCTCCCATACAATGGTCAGCTAATGGCCAACATGAGGCAGGTTCTGTACAGGCAGCACCAGGTTCACCATGAGCTCCTGCAGGGCAGGGAAGATGACCCAGGTTACTAATGACACCTCCCATACAATGGTCAGCTAATGGCCAACATGAGGCAGGTTCTGTACAGGCAACACCAGGTTCACCATGAGCTCCTGCAGGGCCGGGAAGATGACCCAGATTACTAATGACACCTCCCATACAATGGTCAGCTAATGGCCAACATGAGGCAGGTTCTGTACAGGCAGCACCAGGCTGACGATGAGCTCCTGCAGGGCCGGGAAGATGACGCAGATTACTAATGACACCTCCCATACAATGGTCAGCTAATGGCCAATATGAGGCAGGTTCTGTACAGGCAGCACCAGGTTCACCATGAACTCCTGCTGGGCCGGGAAGATGACCCAGGTTACTAATGACACCTCCCATACAATGGTCAGCTAATGGCCAACATGAGGCAGGTTCTGTACAGGCAGCACCAGGTTCACCATGAGTTCCTGCAGGGCCGGGAAGATGACCCAGGTTACTAATGACACCTCCCATACAATGGTCAGCTAATGGCCAACATGAGGCAGGTTCTGTACAGGCAGCACCAGGTTGACCATGAGCTCCTGCAGGGCCGGGAAGATGACGCAGGTTACTAATGACACCTCCCATACAATGGTCAGCTAATGGCCAACATGAGGCAGGTTCTGTACAGGCAGCACCAGGTTCACCATGAGCTCCTGCAGGGCCGGGAAGATGACCCAGATTACTAATGACACCTCCCATACAATGGTCAGCTAATGGCCAACATGAGGCAGGTTCTGTACAGGCAGCACCAGGTTCACCATGAGCTCCTGCAGGGCCGGGAAGATGACCCAGGTTACTAATGACACCTCCCATACAATGGTCAGCTAAAGGCCAACATGAGGCAGGTTCTGTACAGGCAGCACCAGGTTCACCATGAGCTCCTGCTGGGCCGGAAAGATGACCCAGGTTACTAATGACACCTCCCATACAATGGTCAGCTAAAGGCCAACATGAGGCAGGTTCTGTACAGGCAGCACCAGGTTCACCATGAGCTCCTGCAGGGCCGGGAAGATGACCCAGATTACTAATGACACCTCCCATACAATGGTCAGCTAATGGCCAACATGAGGCAGGTTCTGTACAGGCAGCACCAGGTTCACCATGAGCTCCTGCAGGGCCGGGAAGATGACGCAGTGAGCGGAGTTGGGGTTCATGTCCATGTATCTCTTCAGCATCATGTTGACAGCTGAGATGGTCTGACTGTGTGGTGTGTTGGGCATCACTTGCTGCTGCTGACCAGTGGTGTTGCGGATGTCCAGGTGGGTGACGGTGTTGGAGCCGATGTCGTAGAACAGCGGGATGATCAGCGATGGTGGCTCTTTCCCAATCGGCAACGACAGATTCAGACGTGTGAGCTGCAACTATACACAAAGATAAATTAACAGGCTTTCCATTGTCACAGACTGAAGGCTATGGTAGTGAGTGAATTTAGTTTTACAGCACTTTTAGCAATATTCCAGCAATAACACTGCAGGGACACCAGACATGGGCTTGACACATTGTACCCAAGTGGGAAGGCTATGGTAACAGATTTTGATGGTACAGAAGCACAAAAAGACTACAGGAAGTCATTTAGAACTGCAATTTTCAGAACACCTCACAACATCTAGCAATACGCATCTGTACATGGAGAGATGATCACTCATCTCAGTATATCACTAAAATGGTTTCCATTCTTCATAAAAGTTACATTAAGTCTGTTTTCCTACATCTCACTGTTGCCAAGTATTAGACCAGCATGTATTTCCAGTAAACTTGTTTGTATCTAAGTACTTGCTCCAACAAAAAATATTACATGATGAGATATTCCCTTTCACTAAATGCCCAAAGAAGAAGAGACTTGTAAATCTACCAACCATGAGCACCATCTTGCCCTTGACGAGGTTGATGACGATGGCCGGGGTACCAGCAGGGGCATTGATGATGTGGCCGGTACCTGGAGGGATGGTCAAGCACCACTGAACTGACCACTTCAAGTTGCGATCAGGCATCTGCAGGGGAAAAACAGAAATAGGACCATGTATAGAGTTTTCGAAAATAGTCACCCATACATCCAGTGATAATCACTTTACAGGAACCCGTGAAGGTCCCGGGTTAGAATTGGTCTTCAGTAACCCATGCTTGTCGTCAAAGGCGACTATGCTTGTCGTAAGAGGCGACTAACGGGATCGGGTGGTCAGGCTCGCTGACTTGGTTGACACATGTCATCGATTCCAAATTGCGCAGATTGATGCTCATGCTGTTGATCACTGGATTGTCTGGTCCAGACTCGATTATTTACAGACCGCCGCCATATAGCTGGAATATTGCTGAGTGCGGCATAAAACTAAACTCACTCACTCACTCTCTTTACAGGATAATGTCTGAGACGATACACAACTATATCATGGAAGCTTGTAGGTAATACGGCTGGTACAAAATAGCTTTATCATGGCGGTCTGTGAGTAACATCTCAACAGCTCTACCCTCACGTAATCTAAGACAACCTACAGCCCTGGTACAAGCAAATGTGTAACATCACACAAGCTCTACCCTACACAATCTGACTTACGCAACCTACAGCCCCAGTAGAAGGACATGTATAACATCTCACCAGCTCCATCCTCATGATCTGGATACAGTCCTTCAGGATGAGGGTGGGTGCTCCTAGGAGGCGGCTGAACGCTGTCAGGGCGTTGATCTTGTACGGAGGACCAGCCACCTGTGGAAAGACAGTGAATCAGTCATCAACATGTCATGGTACTCTGTCCATTTGCCATTACTTCATCACAGACAGAAGCATAGTATCATAGATGCACTGAAATGCTGGCACTAGTTGGATTACCAAGTCGCTGACAAGTACATGCACATAACATAGCCTACCTTCAACTCAAAGAACTTCTCCAGAATCTGCAGCTCTTCTGGTGCCCAGGGGTCTTTACAGTCTGTAAGTAGAACAACTGTCTTGTACATTCTGTCTACTTGCCCTAATTACCATGCGTCACAGTATAAGCCATGAGTGATTGACCGATTGTGTGACTAAGTAAAATTTAGCTAAACCTGTAGAGGTTTCCAATTCTTTAAAGAGAATTGTCCTTGGGGTACATATATGCATTTTCTGCATTGAAAATGTCATGTGACAGTTGTATCAATGTTTTAATAAAAATATTGTCTATTTTATCTATTTTACGGCCCCCACCACATGGAGTTACCTCCCTGCTACGCATGCGCAGCCAACCAGGTAAGCACCTAGGCCCTAGGCTGCTGAATAAATCAGTGAACAGAATTGTGGGGAGGTGGGTGGCCCTACCCCAAGGACAATTCTCTTCAAAGAATTGGAAACCTCTACAGGTTTAGCTAATTCTTTTTCATAGAGATCGTCTTTGGGGTACAAATATGCATTAACAGAGACTCCCAAAGACCGGAGGCTAGGGAGGAGGGAATTCTGTCAAAGTACACATAAATAGCGATCGTTAGGAAGAATTAATAGACGCTACAACACTCACCTGTCACGTGTCCTGAAGCTTCCGCGAGAGGCATGATGGGAGGGTAACCGACAGGGAGGAAAGTACTGAGACCCGACCTCACAGGTTAAGCAAAGCAAGTCGCACACAGTGCGAAAGTATAAAACCCAGCCCACATCGTGAATCTATTAAAGAGCACCGTAAGGGGAAAACAAACTCACAACCGACTATAATCTCCTGAGAGAAATCGAAAGTAGATAGATATGATAACAGTGGATATATCAATTATACACAATTGAAAGCAGCGTCATCTGTCCAAATCGGTCCACGAGAATGTGTATCAAGCTGATAGTGCCTTATAAAAGAGCTAGGCCTGCTCGAAATAGCGGCAGAGCATATCTCTTCAATGGGCAGTGCCGATGCAAAAGCCTTTGAAATGGCCACTGCCCTGACCGAGTGAGCCTTCAACCCCTCAGGGGGAGGCTTGCCCTTAGCCTGATAAGCAGCACAAATGACCGATACAAGCCAGCGTCATAGGGTCTGTTTGCTCGCCTGGCAACCCAGCCTTCCCGCCACCGTAACAGCAGAACAGATGGGTAGCCATACGCATCCCTTGTGTTTATTTGATATAGACCTCGAGGGTCTTACGGACATCCAACGGTCGAGTGCTCGTTGCAGAGGTCCCCGATGTAGAAGGCTGGGTAAGAGCAGGAAGTTCGATAGGAGCTGTCACATGGAAAGCGTGATTGATCTTCGGACGGTAAGTATCCGGGAGCCGAATACTGACACGATCTGGATGGAACACAGTCAGCGCCCGGTCTGCCAACATAGCATGTAAGTCGCCAACCCTTCGCCCATATGTTACCGCCACCAGAAATACGGCCTTCCATGTTAACAGCTGAATGGAAATAGCCGATAGACGTGAGAACGTAGGACCGGACAGCCAATCTAGCACAATTGACAAATCCCAAGGTGGGCTGGTTCGCCTGAAAGCAGGTCGAACCCGATCCACGCCAGCTAAAAAGCGCTGCATAAGAGGATGCTGCCCCAGTAGAGCACCATCGACAGGGGTGTGGAAAGTGGAAATAGCGGTGGAGTAGCCACGAATGGTCGAAGCCGCCAAGCCTTCTTCCAAACGAGCTTGCAGAAACTCAGACTAAATCCGCAGAAAAGGGATCTGCAATCCACCTATCTGAACACCAGCGCGCATAGCGGGACCACCTATCCTCACATGAACGTTTGTCGAATCCTGCCTCGAAGCCAGAATTGTGTCTGCAACTGCTGCAGGAATTACGCATGCTTCGAGGCTAGACCTGACAGAAGCCAAGCCACCCACTGAATCCTTGGATTGGGGTATGGCACACCGTTCTGAGTGAGAATGAGTGAGAATGTCCGGTCGCAAAGATGCTAGAACATGAGGCTGTACATCTGGGAGAAGGGGACATAGCGGTGCCAGTAGCAAAAGTATCTGAGCTGCCTGGGTGGACAGCTGGGAGAGGACCCGGGGAAAGAGTGGTAGAGGCGGAAACGCCCACAGCACCTTGCCCTGTCCAATCCAGCAGGAAGGCATCGGAAGCCAAGGCCCTCTGGTCCAGTAATCGAGAGCAAAACATGGGTCTCTGATTCGTCCCGCCGGACGCAAACAGATCCACCTGAAACGATCCGTACAACTGAGAGATAACTCTGAATATCTGCCGGTCAAGCATCCACTCGTGCGGGGCAAGGATCAGGCGAGAGAGAGTGGCTGCTCTCACGTTCTTCAGCCCCGGGAGATAAACAGGAATCACCTGACAGTCGCACTGGTCGCACCAGAGGAGAAATTCCCACGTCTGCTGAAGGAGCGTTAGGGACACCGTGCCGCCTTGCTTCAGGATGTACGTCATGGCCGTAGGGTTGTCTTCAACTGAAGCCGAACCACCTGGCCCTGAACATGCTCCCGGAAGCGCTCAATACCAACCGCACAGCTCTCAGTTCTAAGACATTGATGTGAAGGTGGGCCTCAGGGAAATGTAAGAGCTGGCATCCTGATTTCCAAAGGGACCCCCTTGGAGAGATTCCCCACATTGGTCCACCACTGAAGGTGAGGAGACAACCACCCGGGGACTGTGAGACACTTCTCCAGATCCTCCGAGTGAGCCCACAGACATGCCAAAGCATGCTGTATAGGGCGCATCCTCAACCGCGCCCGCCACACGACAGAGATAGTTGCCGCTATATGACCAAGTAGACGGAGCCAAGTCTGCGCTGGTGCCTGGGGCTGGGCCCGGTCGGGCGACAAAGAGGCAAGACCTTTGTGAGTTGTGAACGCGCCCCGAGAAAAACCAAGTCCTAGGTGGGTACCAGGTTGGATTTCTTGAGGTTTATGATCCACCCCAGTCAACCTTGAATGTCTATCACCGTGTGGGTAGAATCTAGGCTCGCTGGCTGATTTAGAGTGCTGAGCAACCAGTCGTCTAGGTAAGGGTAACAATGCCTTCCTTGTGACCTTGCGAGGCTAGCCGGCACTAACATGAGCTTGGTGAACACCCTGGGGGGCAGTGGATATGCCAAAGGGGAGCACCGTGAATTGGTAACACATCCCGTCGTAAGAGAACCGGAGGTACTGCTTGAATGAGGGATGAATTGGCACATGTAGATACACATCCTTTAGGTCGATCGACGTAAGCCAATCGCTGGGCTGAACACAGAAAATCACCGAGCGAAGTGTCTCCATCTTGAAGGATGGAACCTCTAACATGCGATTCAACCCCTTGAGGTTGAGAATGGTACGTGGAATAAAACCCCGCCTGTTCCTCGCCTGGTGCGCTCTATTGCAGACTTGTCCAGCAAAGTCTGAACTTCGTCACACAGTATACCCGCCTTGACCGGACATGATGGCACCTGAGTGCGCCTTATGCCGGTGAACTCTGGCGGGCCTCGCTTCCACAGTGGTAGATGGCCAACACTGTTGCTGGATAGCACCCAAGTGTTGCTGATAGCCTTCTCCCACTCCGGTAGTAATAGAGATAGGCGGCCTCCCACTGGGACGTTGTGGTAAGAGTGAGTGAGTGGTCCCCTGTAGATGAACTGGTTGGGACGGACCCACAGCGACAGCTTGCAGGTTTAACGGGAGAGCGAGAAGCCAGCGGTTGCTCCAACAAGGCCTTAGAGTCCTTGAAGGAGGTAGCTGCAGCAGCAGCCTCCCGAATGCCCTGCTGTGCCCCTGGAAACAACGTCACTCCCAGCCGAAACGGAAGGGCCAGCAAGGTATGCTGTGTTGCTGCCGAATAACGGGATGTAGACAGCCACAGCTTGCACATCCCCATGACTGCACACATCACCGTAGACGTGGCAGACCAAAAGAGTCTCACGTCAGGTGGGCCTGTACTTCGGATAGTTGGCGGAGCAGAACAACATTCGGGGAAACGTCACCAGTGCTACCTTCCTCCTCCAGAGCCGACCTTTGTATCGAGGAAAGGTACGCCTTGTGGACCACGACCCGCACCTGATGCATGGCATTCCGGTAGACTTCCTCGTAAGTCTGGTATGCCTGTTGCAGGGGGCGCCTGCTAGGGCAAACGGTGGTACTAACCGCCCTTGCTTGGCAGCCGGGGCTGCACCTGAGGATGCCTAGCCTCCCCCGAGGGCAATCGAAGTAAACTCGCACTCGTCAACCACCGGCACAAAGAACAGAGAATCATCCCCTAGCTGATACCTCTTAACGAGTTCAAGTAGATCAAACCGGAGGCGAGGAGGGGATCCATCACGTCCAGGGAAAGCAAGATACGGAGCTGTGTCTGAGAGGGTTGCCTAGGGGCAAACGCCTCACCCGGCAGGCGGAACTCAGTCGAGTCTGAGCAACATGTCGGTGAACCCCTACCCGGTGGGAGGCCGAGCCACAGACGCTGCGGGAAGGGAAGAGCCGAGGGAACTCTTAGCTCCAGCCACCGACACAACACTCGAACCACGGTCCCGAGACACGGGAGGAAGGCCGGGCAGAACTGGCTCCTCCACTCTCATGGGGCGGGTGACGCAGGGACCGGAACCCCAGGAATCCTCAACGGACCCTGCACCAACACCGAGAGAGGGACTGGGAGCGAACCCTCCCCCTCCGGGGCAGCCGAGGCGTCCAGACCCGACGCCAAAGGCAAAGGATCTACAGACGCCTCCAGGCCAAGGGATCGCGCCGAGCTCGGTGATCCCACCCCCGGACTCTTGGTCCCCCGATCAGAGTGGGCGAGGAACTCCTGCCAGAGACCTCCAACCGACTCGTGACAGAGGGACTTCACGGAGTCCATATGCTGCTGAAACAATTGTGTGATAAGTTACATATCAATACCACTGGATGGAGACGGTGAGTGCGACTATGCGAAGTAGACTTAGATTTAGTTTGCTTAGCCTTTTTGGCCTTGGACGGGACAACCTCCTTGGTCAAGTCCCCTCCCGTCTCACGCAATTCCTTATAAAAAAGGAAGTCAGCCCGTCTCTTCTAGGCCCGAGAGGAGAAGCCCATGCACAACTCACAGATGTCAGGGTTATGCCCTGCCTTCTCCAGGCAGCATAAGCATTTGTCATGCTTATCTGAACAGGGATTATTTTGCCCGCAGGCAGCACACACCGTAAACGCCTGAAAGCAAACTCGCAAGCATGTAGCTAACAGTGTAACACAACAGCATAAATATACACATACAAAACATTGAAAATTACGTGAATGCGACGACATGAAATACTTAATAATAACGCAATATTTCAACCACGTGGCATGCTAAACTTCCCTCCGTGGAATAGCAACACATGCGAAAACCATGGGAAAGCTAGCGTAAAAGTTTAATACAAAGTCACATGAAATAACAGACTGCCAAGTCCATAAAACGTTTCTCAAAACGAATAAAGGCCATACATACAGTTGTTGAAGTCTCAGACATTCTTCCTACAAGAAGTAAATCAGCTAGTAACTCTTGGGTAAATACGTGTGAACGCTAGAGTGACAGCAGAAGGAATCATGATACGGGCCTAGGTGCTTACCTGGTTGGCTACGCATGCGTAGCAGGGAGGTAACTTCACGTGGTGGGGGCCATATAATAGCTAAAAAAGATTTTATTTATTGTACAATATATTTATTAAAACATTGATACAACTGTCACATGACATTTTCAGCTGCAGAAAATGCATATATGTACCCCAAGGACGATCTCTATGAAAAAGAATTATGTTACTTTCATCAGTAGTTCAGTCATATTATGTCATGTGTGCTTGATGTGTCGGGAAAGTCCAAAATAATTCTGAACATCTGGTCCAACTCAGACCATGCCATGACTTACCTTGTGTGGGGAAGGCTTTCATCTGTAGAGTCTGCAAGTTGGCCTGATTCATGCTCACTTTGTACTGCAGACTCTCTCCCTTAAACACATTCACTCCTGGCTCGTTGAACGGCAGGGCTGTCAACTGTAACCAGGAATACAATCCAGTAACTCACGATTTGCTTTCAAGGCCATTTGGGGGACAAACAGAAACTCCTTACAAGATTTTTGAGTGAATTTAGAAGTTAGAAATGTATATTCAGATAGTGGGGATGATACATTTCTTTATAACAATTATAGTTGATTATTCGCACTTATCTTGTTATCATTTATGTTCAACAAGTTACCAGATTATAGCCATTGTCAACATACACTGTCATCACTCTGTATCTGGCGTGACAGATGTCGACGCATGTACACACAGCCGAAGAACCTCTCGATGGGAGATGCTGGCAAGGGCTGCATCCCTGCGATGGCTACGGAGGACGTGGGCATGGTGTTGGGGGTCAGCAGGTTGCTGAACGCTTCGTGGGACAGCAGGGTTGGCACAGACGCTGCCCACGACCTCTGGGGCAGCATTCGGGATGGTGGACTGACAACTGGTGATAGAGGATCGAATGAGAAATTGATTGAACTTATTGTATGACATTTTTAAAAAGAAACTAGTTCCCCTTCCAAATAACAGATGAGATCAGTTGAAAGGTTACTTGAGTCATATCTCAAAACGAGGAAGAACAATGTTATGTGTGCTTGAATCACACAAAGTCAAAATGCATGTGTTTTTTTCAAATGGTTGTGTTTCCGTATTTCCTAATAAGAACAACCTTGAACAATGACAGACTGTATACTACTACAACAAGGATCTAAGACCAGTGCACGTGAACATGCCATTAAATCAAGAGTTAATATAGCCTATTATCACAATTATCAAAAATACATTGCTTCAAACATTAGAGCCAACAGATAATGAGTTCTGGACCAAACAAACCAGATCAGGGTACTCACCGGATGCCTTGCTGTGGTCCGAGTCCTTGTGCTGTGTCTGAGGGGAGTGGAGAGCAGGATGCCCTGGGGATGCCACCATGTGGTGAGATGCCGGACTTGGTCCCTGGACAGACGGGGAGCCCGGCCAGTTCCGGGGGTTAGGGGACGGCATCGCCAGGCTGGAGCTGGGGTAAGGTGACCCACCCTCCACCATACCTAATACACAGAAACAGCAACATGTTACATGGAGGGACTCACCTTAGATTGTGTTGGACATGTGTTCTGCTGCCTACTAACAAGCATTTTCTCAGCAGCAATGTACCTACTTCCTCATCATTCAAGCATATTCAGACATCAACACATAAAAAAGGTATCAAGTTCTTGATCATATTTACATTTACACACATTGTAATTTATGGTTGGTTCGGTTGGTTTGTTGTTTAAGGCCACGCTCAGCAGTATTTCAGCTATATGGCGGCGGTCTGTAAATAATCGAGTCTGGACCAGACAATCCAGTGATCAACAGTATGACTGACTGACTGACTGAGTATGGTTTTACGCCGCTTTTAGCAATCTTTCAGCAATATCACGGCGGGGGACACCACAAATGGGCTTCACACATAATACCCATGTGGGGATTCGAACCCGGGCCTTCGGCATGACGAGCGAACGCTTTAACCACTAGGCTACCCCACCGCCCTCAACAGCATGAGCATCGATCAACGCAATTTAACCAAACCTGCAGAGGTTTTCAATTCTTTGAAGAGAGTCGTCCTTGGGGTACATATTATGCATTTTCCGGCTGAAAAATGTCCTGTGACAGTTGTATCAATGTTTTTTGAATAAAAAGATTGAACAATAAATAAACTCTTTTATTTATTATACGGCCCCTACCTCACGGAGTTACCTCCCTTAGCGCATGCGCACCAACTGGGTAGGCTCCTAGACCCGTATCATCATTCCTTCTGCTGAATATATCAGTGAACAGAATTGCGGGGAGGCGGAGGCCCTACCCAGGACGACTCTCTTCAAAGAATTGAAAACCTCTGCAGGTTTGGTTAATTCTTTTCAGAGAGATCGCCCTTGGGGTACATATTATGCATAAACACAGACTCCCAAAGACCGAGGCCAGGGAGGAGGGAATTCTGTCCAAGCACACACAAATATAGCGATCAGATCATGGAAAAAATTGAACAGACGCCATAACACTCACCTGTCACTTGTCCCAGTTTCGCTCGTGAGAGGCATTATGGGAGGGGAACTGACAGGGAGGAATTGTGCTCAAAGACTAACCTCTAGCATAATGAGACATTGCACGAGTGCTTAATGTCAATGAATCCCCACCCACTAAGTGGCTTTTACATAAGAGCAATCGTGAGGGGAATGCAAAATACCACTCACTAACGATATAGTAACTCCAGAGAATCGAAAGGGGTACAGGTTCTCTGAGTGAGCACACAGTAGCACAGACATGTCAATAATGGAATTATTGTACAGTAGCCAAAACAAACCAATAAACCAAGACTCACTCGGTCAGGGTGGCAGGACACTGTCCACTGGAGAGAACAGTACGGCCAAAGCTCGCGACGATTACGGAATGCGACGAGCTGATAATGGCGATAAACGCGTTTACCGGCTCCAAATAGCGGGCGGAGCAGATCTCTTCAATGGGGAGTGCCGATGCAAAAGCTTTTGAGGCTGCTACTGCCCTGACCGAGTGAGCCTTCAACCCCTCAGGGGAGGCTTGCCCTTAGCCTGATAAGCCGCACAAATACACGAGACTAGCCAGCGAGACAAAGTCTGCTTGCTCGCTGGCAGACCAGCCTTCCTGCCACCGTAACAACAGAACAGCTGGGTACCCGCACGATTCCCCGCGCTCGCTTGATATAGACTTTGAGCGCCTTACGGACATCCAACGGGTGAGTGCTCAGAGGAGTGGTCCCCGATGTGGAAGGCTGGGTAAGAGTAGGAAGTTCGATAGGAGCTGTCACATGGAAAGCGTGATCGACCTTCGGTCGGTAAGTATCTGGGAGGTGAATACTGACACGATCCCGGTGAAACACAGTCAGCCGGTCGGACGACATAGCATGTAAATCGCCAACCCTACTTCACCAGATGTTACCGCCACCAGAAAACAGCTTTCCAGGTCAACAACTGAATGGAAATAGCCGATAGGTGTGAGAAAGTGGGACCGACAGCCAATCGAGCACGCATCGACAAATCCCAAGGTGGACTGGTTCGCCTGAGAGCAGGTCGAATCCGCTCCGCCAGCGCAGAAAGCGCCAGCACGAGAGGGTGCTGCCCCAGAAGAGCACCATCGACAGGGGTGTGAAAAGTGGAAATAGCGGTGGAGTAGCCGCCAATGGTCGCCAGGCCTTCTTCCAAACGAGCTTGCAAAACTCCAATACGGACTAAATCCGCAGAAAAGGGATCTGCAATCCCCTATCTGAACACCAGCGCGCATAGCGGGACCACCTATCCTCGCACTGAACGCTTTGTCAATCCCACCTCGGCCAGAATTGTGTCTGCAACTGCTGCAGGAATTCCCGCGTGCCTCGAGGTTAGACCTGACAGAGGCCAAGCCACCCACTGAATCCGTGGATTTGGGGGGGCCCGCTCTGAGTGAGAATGTCCCGTCGCCAAGGTAATAGAACAGGAGGCTGAGCCAGAAACCTGAGAATTACCGAAACCAGCTCTGTGACGGCCAAAGCGTGCCAGTAGCACAAGTAGCCGAAGCTGGCTGGGTGGACAGCTGTGAAAGGACACGGGAATGAGTGGTAACGGCGGAACGCCCAGAGCACTTTGCCCGTCCAATCCAGCAGGAAGGCGCGGCAGCCAACGCCTCTGGGTCCGGTATCCGAGCAGAACACGGGTGTCTGATGCGCCCCGCCGGACGCAAACAGATCCACCTCGAATCCACCCGCACAACTGGGAGATTACTGTGAATATCTGCCTGTCGAAAGCATCCACTGCTCGCGGGGCCAGGATCCGGGCGAGCGCGATCTGCTCGCGACGCTCTCCAGCCCCGGAGATAAACAGGAGTACCTGACAATCGCACTGGTCGCACCAGAGGAGAAAGTCCCACGCTCCCCGAGGAGCGCTTGGGGACACCGTGGCTCCCTGCTTCAGGATGTACGACATGGCCGCCTGGTTGTCTAACTGAAGACGGACTACCTGGCCACGGACATGCTCTCTGAAGCCAATACCAACCGCACAGCTCTCAGTTCCAACACGTTGATGTGAAGGTGGGCTTCGCTTCGACCAGAGTCCGAAGCCGACAGACTGCCCAGAACACCCCCTCAGCCCGTGAGGGACGATCGGTCTGAACTGTGAGAGCTGGCGCCGGATTTCCAAGGGAACCCCTGGTGAGATTCCCGACATTTGTCCACCACTGAAGGTGAGGTGTCAACCACTCGGGGACTGTGAGACTGCGCGCCCAGATCCTCCGCGGTGAGTCCACAGCCGAGCCAAAGCTTGCTGTATGGGACGATCCTCAACCGCGCCCGCCACAGTACAGAGATCGTCACGCCATATGGCCCAGTAGACGGAGCCAAGTCGTGTGCTGGTGCCTGGGGCTGGGAGAGGAATGAAGATACCATCTCCGAACTCTGGTGACCCGGTCGGGCGACAAAGGAAACGAGATCCTTGTTCGCTTGGAATCGCGCTCCAAGAAAAACCAAGTCCTGGGTGGGTACCAGGTCGGATTTCTTGAGGTTGATGATCCACCCCAGTCGAAAGTTAGAATGTCTATCACTGTGTGAGTAGCATCTTGACTCGCTGGCTGTGTTAGTGCTCCGAGCAACCAGTCGTCTAGGTAAGGGTAACAACGCCTTCCTTTGCGAGCGAAGCTAGGGTAGCTGGGACTAACATGAGCTTGGTGAACACCCTTGGGGCAGTCGATATGCGAAGGGGAGCACCCTGAATTGGTAATACATCCCGTCGTAAGAGAACCGGAAGGTACTGCTTGAACGATGGATGTATGGGTACATGCAGATACGATCCTTTAGGTCGATTGACGGAGCCAATCGCCGGGCTGAACAGATGAGATCACCGAGCGCAGTGTCTCCATCTTGAAGGATGGTACTTTCGAAAGCATGCGATTCAACCCCTTGAGGTTGAGAATCGGACGGAACCCGCCGTCTTTCTTCGGGACGAGGAAGTACGTGGAAAAAATCCGCCTCTGTTCCTCTCCCGGTGGAATGCGCTCGATTAGCGGACTTGTCCAGCAGAGCCTGAACTGTCCGCGCCAATATGTCCGCCCTGGCTTGACATGACGGCACCGGAGTCGCGACGTGATGCCGTGAAGTCGGGCGGACCTCGCTTCCACAGTGGGAGATGGCCTATGCTGACCGTGGCCAGCACCCAAGCGTTGTTGGTAGCCTTCTCCCATTCCGCAGGAATAGAGAGAGGCGGCCTCCCACTGGGATATGGGGTAGGGAGCTGTGTGTAGACCCGAGTAGCGGAGCTGACTGGGCGTGACACACGGCTTGAGCGGCAGCCTGATGGGTTAACGGGAGGTCGGGCAGACCTCCCGCGCCTGGCTAAAAGGCTGGGAGCTAGTCGAGGACTGCTCCTTGCCCCTACCCCTTGGCGGACCTGTTCCTCCGCCTACCCCTACCAAGCGGCCGGCCAGCCCGGCAGACTCGGTGTAGGCTGCACCCCGGCGGAGGAAGGTGGCACGGGAGCGCGGGGGCGAGACACCCGCGGGTGCTCCAACAAGGCCTTAGAGTCCTTGAAGGAGGTAGCTGCAGCGGCAGCCTCCCGTATGACCTGCTGGGCCCCTGGAAAGAGGGTCGCTCCCAGACGGAAAGGGAGGGCCAGCAAGGTCTGCTGTGTTGCTGCCGAGTACCTAGACGTCGACAGCCACAGCCTGCGCATCCCCATGACTGCGCACATCACCGTCGACGCAGCAGACCGCAAAGAGTCGCGCGCGAGGTGAGCCTGCACTTCCGAAAGCTGACGGAGCAGCACGACATGCGGCGACACGTCGCCAGCATGCCCCTCCGCCTCCAGGGCCGACCTCTGAACCGAGGAGAGGTAGGCCTCATGGACCACCACCCGCACCTGCTGCATCGCGTTCCGTAGACCTCCTCGTGAGGGGGCGGACGCCGAAGTGAACTGCTCCGGAGGAACAGCCTCCCCGCTCTACAAGTGCACAATTGGCACAACGAACAGGGAATCCTCCCCAAGCTGGTAGCCGCGCACGAGATCCGGTAAGTCAAACCGTACTCGGGCACCAGACAAGAGGGGATCGACCACGTCCGAGAACAACGAAGGCAGAATGCGGAGCTGCGTCTGCGAGGGTTGCCTAGGGGCAAACGCCTCGCCTGGCAAGCGGAACTCAGTCGAGTCCACGCAACCAGCAGGCACCGCGGCCTGGGGTAGGCCCTCGGCAATTCTCTGCCGGACCTCCTGCAAGGCCGAAGCAAAACGGAAGCCTCTGTCCTGCTCCTCAACCTCCCCAAGCTCCATTGCCTCGGCGCCCGAGCCCGAGTCAGAGGCTGGGTCTCCTCCGTAAGAGGACCCGAACTCCGACCCGGTGGACTGCCTAGCGCTAGGAACCACAGGAAGGGAAGAACAGACAGACGGCTCCACGTCAGCGCCAGCCGGCGTGCGTGGACCCCGGTCCCGAGACGCTGGAGGCAGGCCAGGCAGAACTGGTGCCTCCGCTCTCAAGGGGCGGGTGTGCGCAAGGACCGGAATACCAGGAATACTCAACGGTCCTCGCGCGCTAACTCCGAGAGGGGACTGGGAGCACCTCCTCTCTCGAGCAGCCGAAGGCGTCCGGATCCGGCCAGAGGCAACGGATCTACAGACGCCTCAAGGCTGAGGGATCGAGCCGAGCCCGCGATCCCACCCCAGACTCTCGCCCCCGTCCGAGTGGGCGAGGAACTCCTGCCGGAGACCTCCAACCGACTCCCGAACGAAGGACTTCTTCACGGAGTCCATATGCTGCTGAAACATAGAGTCCATTACCGACATGTCAAAACCACTCGGGCGGTAGGAGAGGGGAAGGGCCTCGGATTTTTCCCTTTTTGACGTGACGTTTTGTTTTAGACGGGGACTCTGCGCCAGGTCCCCCTCCCCGCCACGATCTCAACGATAAAACAACGATCGCCGCCGCCTCTTCTGGGCCCGGGGAAAAGGCCAGACAAATAGGGCAGGACTCAGCGTCGTGGCCCGTCTTCTCAAGACAGGCAACGATAGCTCATGCCTGTCGCCCGTGGAATTTCTCTCTGTCCACAGACCGAACAGGATGAAAAGGCCTGAAAGCAAACACGCAAGCATGTAGCTAACAGCGCCAGCAGCATATAAACACGTAGAAAACATTGAAAAATACGTGAAGGTTACCACGGAAAGTAATAGTTGGTTTTAATACGCAATATTACGACCACATGGCACGCTAAACTTCCCGCCATGGCAGAGCAACACGCGGCGTAAACCACGGAAAGTTCGCAGATTTTGTATTAATACAAAGTCACAATTATGAAACAACCAACTGTAAAGCTTTACTGTTCCTTGTTTTAGGCAAATAAAGACCATACATACAGGTGGTGTCTCAGACATAGCTTTCTTATTAGCTTTCAGCGCTGTCCGGCTCATGAAGTGCGTTCTATTATAAACACGTCTGTTCACGGCAGTGACAGCAGAAGGAATGATGATACGGGTCTAGGAGCCTACCCAGTTGGTGCGCATGCGCTAAGGGAGGTAACTCCGTGAGGTAGGGGCCGTATAATAAATAAAAGAGTTTATTTATTGTTCAATCTTTTTATTAAAAAAACATTGATACAACTGTCACAGGACATTTTTCAGCCGGAAAATGCATAATATGTACCCCAAGGACGATCTCTCTGAAAAAGAATGGGATACGATGACATGTCAGCGAGTCTGACCACCCGATCCCGTTAGCCGCCTCTTACGACAAGCATGGGTTACTGAAGACTAATTCTAACCCGGATCTTCACGGGTCTCATAATTTCTGAATGATAGTCTGACAATATTACATGTCAATTATCACAAGCATGAGATAACAGTTGGCAATTTACTTAAAAAGCTTTGAAACCTCTCATGATATATAACATGAGGTTGAACAGGAAACACACAAACCATGAAACATGGTGAGGTGATGACAAACAGTCTGACAGTGAGACAACACAACATGTCATACACAGCATGTCAAGCCATGATGCCATCACAAGCACCAACATGATCCAGCATGGTCGTACACAGTTTGTCAAGCAATGATGCAATCACAAGCACTAACATGATCCAGCATGGTCCTACACAGTATGTCAAGCCATGATGCCATCACAAGCACCAACAGGATCCAGCATGGTCCTACACAGTATGTCAAGCCATGATGCCATCACAAGCACCAACAGGATCCAGAATGGTCCTACACAGTATTTCAAGCCATGATGCCATCACAAGCACCAACATGATCCAGCATGGTCCTACACTGTATGTCAAGCCAGGCTGCCATCACAAGCAACATGATTCAGCATGGTCCTACACACCATGTCAAGCCATGCTGCCATCACAAGCAACATGATGGAAAAGCACCATCACAAACGGCATTCAGTAATATCAGCATTCAACGTAAAGAGTTGCATTGGTCACCAATAAATAACAAGTCTGTTAGTACTGAATGAAATGAATACAATTTACATTACAATACCAATTCAGTTCATCAGATGTTCAGATCTACATAGTCAAACATGATGAGCAAGGCTCAAGGCTCAAGGCCCAAAGTTCAAGGTTTAAGGCTTAAGACCCAAGGCTCATCGCACACTAATCACAAAACTGATTTTGCAAATCAGGTGCACTTTATACGTTAGATGGCCAATGTTACTCAGACACTGTAAACACGAGATGGGCTAGTGCTCAAAGATGAACCCATAACCAATGATACAAAGAGATTTACTAAGCAACCTTTAGACAAATATTGATCATCTGTTTCTCAAATCAGGGATTCGAAGATGAAGCATCCCCATTCAAAGGATTACCTATTACGGGTAAGTGGAAAAACTGAACTCATTCATTCATTCCAAACATACCCTGCAATTCTATAATAATTTTTTACATCCATGCATTTTACATTAAAGTGGAAATACATTTAAATGAATCACATAAAGTTACTTCTAATGGATTGCATTTTTTCTTCTTATATTTTAACATCACTTGGAGATATCTTAAAAGCCTGATGAAACATGGGTTTTATTGAAACTATAAAGGCCTATTTTTCTTACTTGCTTCAAACTTCTTTCTAAAAAAACCACACAAGTTCTCAAAACAAAATGCACAAAAACATATCTACAAGATAATGAATGTCACAGGAGTCATAGAGCAACAAAGAGTTTGTTTACACTGTTGTGAAATGATTAGATGTTTTGCTTATGCTATTGATTTCCTTTGAATTGTTTTTCATTACTGACAAAAAAATATGCCAAGCCAGTCACATTTGTATCCATTAACCAAAGAAAGAAAAATACCTTAGCAACTGAGTGAATGATGTTTTACATCACAATATTATTCCAGCCCTATTGTGGTTGTTTGTTAATATTCAAGTCCCAGTAAAACCAGTGGTTGACACCATGAGCACCAATCCACTATGTCAGGGTATAATGTCACATGACCCATCAGGTTATGATTCTGTTAGGAAGACTGGGGAGTTTGGATGTAAGTCAAGCATTTAGTACAGGGGACCATTTGGGCTGAAAATCCCCAAAGGGATGCAAAAATTGGTTACTGCCTAAACAGTCCCATTCAAATTAGACCTTAGTGCTTACTATTGCTACACACAGGAATGTGGACATTCCACTTCAGGTCACATGACAACAACCTTACACTATACTTAGCTTAAAAGTTCATGAATGTGAGTGAGTGAGTGAGTGAGTGAGTTCAGTTTTACACCGCACTCAGCTATATGGTGGCGGTCTGTAAATAATCGAGTCTGATCAACAGCGTGAGCATCAACCTGCGTAATTGGGAACCGATGACATGTGTCTTACGACAAGCATGGGTTACTGAAGATCAATATTCTAACCCGGACCTTCACGGGTCTCGTGAATGTGAACATCAGAATGCATTTTCTAATTTTGTAACTATGACAAAAGGTTATACAAGCTATTAATACAAGCATTCACAGCCACCTTAAGGGCTGTACAACTAATGGCATTAAAATCATCCTCTGTCTCTTTTTCAGTAAGATAAACATTTAAAACTAAAGCCACATTCCGTAGCCAAAGGAAATATTGCCAAATGACATCAGTCATCTACTACACATTCTAAAGATTGATTTTAGTAAGTTTTCAATTTCTGATCCAAGAGACCGCCTCCGTGGTGTAGTGGTAAGAGAGTGGGCCCAGAGAGCGGAAGGTCGTGGGTTCGATCCCCGACCGCGTCATACCAAAAAGACGTTAAAATATGGTACTTGTTGGTACCTGCCTGGCGTTCGGCATTAATGGGTACAACAAGGACTGGTCGGCTCGGAGTCAGTATAATGTGTCTGAGTGGGGTATTCATGCTTCACTGCGGCATGGTATCTCAGTGGGCTAGCACTATAAAACCAGCTTAAATCTGGGCTAGTACAAGCAGCCGCACATACACATACACACGCATGTACGTCGTCATATGAGCAAAATATTCTCAAGCACGACGATAAACCCAATTTCACCTCACCTCTGAACCAAGAAGTTTATTAACATATTCATAACAAAGTGTAGTCGGCAATTGAAGTCTGAAGGTTGGAACTTCTGTCATAAACCTCAAGAAAGCTGCTTTCTGATTGGCTAATGTCTCCTTTGAGTTAGCAATTTCATTGGTCAGTCAAAGTTGTTTTGAAGTGACCTGACATGGGACGTCCCCAGATCTGTGTGTAGCTGTAGTGAGCACTTATTTCTGATTTCAGTGAGACCGTGTCTATAAAGAAACATTATCTGAACTAATACTACAGAGGCATGCAGATGGGTGCACTCACAATCCCTGGACTTGCACAAGTCTAGATGACAAGTCAGCACAGTTACCCTACAGCAACACGCACAGCTCCGGCTTGCTAATGTCATTCACTTGACAAAAATTATGTGAAACAAAATTTGAGCCAAGACAACACTTACAGTAACTCAAATTATCACTTGCTTAACTCCCAGGAAAAGAGATCATGTCATTAATGAGTTGAATCTAATATTGAAACAATTTTCCATTAAATATGGTTCCAGATAATGCACTTTTTAAACATGGGAAATACACCATTATTACCCTCTAGTTAATACAACCAATAACCCAAAGCCTCAAAGCAGATCTGGTGAGTGTTTGCCCTTAACCCTGAAAAGCTGCAGGCCCTAAGGACCCTGAACCATAAAAAGTTGTGGGTCCTGAAAAGAATGTGTAGGCCCTATATTTTAGCTACAATATAAGTAATTCCCAGCAAATATAAAATGTGACAACTGACAAACTGAGTTAAAGAGTTTAATTTAAGCTGTCGGCCATAAGTACCTGCAGAAAACAAAAGCTGTGGGTCCGAGTGGTTTTCAGTCAGATTCGGGCCTAAGGACCGACGTTAATTTCGAACTGGGCCATCACCATTATGTCTATTACTGGAAAGACTGAAGCATTTGAAGCACTCGTTCATGGAACTATAGCAGGGACAGACATGTATTTTGTGTGCAGCATCATTCTCCTACGGGTTTTTAGGTAAGCAATTTGAGATTTCAGTGTGTAAACTTGAAGAATCCAAATATGATCGAAAGTGAAATAGGTTTTATTATTTATTTTTTTATGTCTGTCCACCGTACCAATATGGGGAACTGAACCTGGACCATCGATGCAATAAGTGAATACATAAACCTCATGGCTACATCACTGCCATCGTTTACGAGTGTGAAAATATAATGTAACTTCCACTCAGCCCTACATGCACCAGGATAATATTTTAACCATACTATTATGAATCTGACCATGACAATGGAATTTTAATCCAGGGAATTAAAACCATGTAAACTGATAGATGACCTCATGATACAGTTCTTGTATCATGACATGAGACATCTTAAATAGAGGTAGTTTATAGTTTGTGAACACACGAGAATGTGGACAACTGATCGTTATCCAGCACCCCCCACCTCCCACTAGTCTGGACCTGGGAGTTAAGCAAGTGTAGCGACGGCGATGGTGGCAGATGAAGCTGGTGGCGTACATCACAATGACCGAAGCAGCAACCAGCGGAGAAGTCATACAAAGACCTGCTTACTTGGGCTGATGAAGGAGCCTGCTGGAGACTGCATGTGAATGCCGAGGGATTGTGGGGAGGGGGCGGGGACGAAGGAAGAGGGGGAGGGGACATGAAGGTGGGGGTTGCCTGGAGAGCCCCCGGTCAACAAGGTACCTGGCGACGGGTTGCCCATCAGAGTGGATGGCGACGGGTTCACCTGGAACGTAAAGAGTATTTGTGAAAATTGGATACAGCACAGGATAACTTGT
Source organism: Haliotis rubra (assembly GCF_003918875.1). Classification (NCBI taxonomy): domain Eukaryota; kingdom Metazoa; phylum Mollusca; class Gastropoda; order Lepetellida; family Haliotidae; genus Haliotis; species Haliotis rubra. The sequence goes on from NW_025767142.1 coordinate 262,420, forward strand.
ACCTATATTCTAATAAATGTGATGCTGCGAATAGCGGCAAAATTGCTGATGTGGCATTAAGCAACACTCACTCACTCACAAATTTCACACTCTTTTCCAGAGCTGCACATGTGTATTTAAATGTGTAGCCCCGACAGCAGAAATGACTACAGTAGCCTTACCCCTGCTGGAATTCTGGACACCCCCGGAGATGCAGGGGTGTGGGGGTTGGAAGGTGGGGTCATGGGGTTCTGGAAGCGGAAACCCCCAGCCCCGTCCTGTCTCTGTCTGACGGCAGGGGAGCCGACGCTGGGGTTCTGGTACAGCCCTATGTCCATGGTATCCATGCCGATGGGAGATGGCGGATTGTCATCATCTGTGGTGGAACGGCGACGAGCATGACTTCCTATCACACTCTCGTCATAAAATAGATTCAGGAACGCCTTTAAGAGAAAGAGTAAAAGAGAAACATGATAGATACAGAGTCTTGTACCATTCTGTCCACATAATAAAACCAAGTTCTACTGAGAATGAGGCTCGGAGCCAAGTCTGTCCAATGGACTTCGCTTTAACTTCTGCATACATATATACAGGAGATGTTGCCAGATCAAACAGAACTTTTAGATTACGTGACGTAGAGGTTTTGGTTAAGGAATCCCTTAACAAAATCACGACTGAAACTTGGCAAAACTGTGTCAACAAGGTAGCTACCGTCATTGAACAAGGTTACTGGTCTCGGGATGGCTTACAACAGGCAACTGTGGCACCACTTGTCATCCCTTTAAGTCGTGACTATGACACTACGACGGACGAGGAACCGACAGGTCTCCCGGAATAGATTTATAGATGTCCCCTGCCATGACTGGCTGTTCCGTTTCTGCGGTTTCACCCCGCCGCGACAGATAACAACTTTTGCGTTTTCAATGATGATAGTTTCTTAAACAACTTTTTTGATGGAGTCTGGAATATTTTCAAATATAAGAAAGCTGTTGGGTATTAGTAAATGATAAACATGTGTACTATTTATATTTATGTGGCAATTTTGTACAATGAACAAATTTGCAATTCATCGGTCCGTTTCTGACTCAAATGGACTGTAGTGTGTACCTAATGAGGTACATCAGATATTGTGACATTATTTTACTACTATTATGAGCACTGTTCGAACAATAACCTGCAATCATCCATGTCAAAAGGGCTGACCATCTCATCCAAGTCACCTCTTTGGTTTGTAGAGGTGAGGTGAGGTGAAATTGGATTTAACGTCGTGCTTGAAGATATGTCGCTCATATGATGACGTGCATGCGTGTGTATGTGTATGTGCGGCTGCTTGTACTAGGCCAGACTTAAGCTGGTTTTATAGTGCTAGCCCACTGAGATACCATGCCGCAGTGAAGCATGAATACCTACTCAGACACATTATACTGACTCCGAGCAGACCAGTCCTTGTTGTACCCATTAATGCCGAGAGCCAGGCAGGTACCAACAAGTGCCATATTTTAACGTCTTTTGGTATGACGCGGTCGGGGATCGAACCGCGAACCTTCCGCTCTCCGGGCAGACGCTCTAACCACTACACCACAGAGGCGGTCGGTTTGTGGAGACACTAACTATGCATATCAACAGGGCTCCACAACCAATGGACAGAACTACAGTTTAGAATTTCTGGTATAACTCAACTACAGGAAAACATATATCAAATGACATAAAACCCTGACCTTCCACTCTTTGAGAAGATGCTTAACGGAGGAATTGGTTACTGTCTAAGTTTAGGAGTAAACTGGCAAACAATGTCATAGGCGGATCCAGAGGTGGGGTACAGGGGTGCACACCCCCTCTTTTGTCCTGAAAGTTTATTACATGACCCGTGAAAACGGGTGAAAAACAAATGTGCACCCCCCTTTCTCAAAAAGCTGTATCCACCCCTGAATGTAAGTCATGTTTGATTCACCACAAACAAGACTTCCAAACACATGAAGCCAACATAAGAATTAACCCATGGCAGCTCCCTTACCTTGAGTCCCTGGGCAGGGTTGAAACCTTCCACAGCCTTGCTAGTGTCAAACAGACTGTAGGCTCCGTCCCTCACAGCCACGATATTGCCACTCTTGAAATGTACATCCAGACAGTATCTGCCTCCGTTAAGGATCAACCAGTTAAGGAGCACATGCACTAAACATCTGCCCAAATCTATTTCTTCGGACACTGATATCTGAGCACAGACACCTGAATCCATACTGAACATGTAAACTGAAGGCAACTATAGCTATGTGTCTGAAATTCAATTTGTATTTAACGCTTGAATGAACAACAGTTTTTTTATATCTATGTTCAAAATAGAACTTTAATACAAGATGACACCAAATAATGCTAATCCAATCAGAAGACTGTCTTGAGGTGGTGAGGTGAAATTGGGGTTTACGTCGGGCTGGAGAATATTTCGCTCATAGGACGACGTGCATGCATGTATATGTATGTGTATGTGCGGCTGCTTGTACTAGCCCAGACTTAAGCTGGTTTTATAGTGCTAGCCCACTGAGATACCACGCCGCAGTGAAGCATGAATACCCCACTCAGACACATTATACTGACTCCGAGCCGACCAGTCCTTGATGTACCCATTAATGCCGAGCGCAAGGCAGGGACCAACAAGTACCATATTTTAACGTCTTTTGGTATGAATCAGTCGGGGATCGAACCCGCGACCTTCCGCTCTCCTGGCGGAGGCTCTAACCACTACACCACGGAGGCGGTAAGACTGTCTTGAAGGAATTATTAACTGGAAAAGATGCTTTCCTGGCTACCCTCTGACTAGTTGGTGTGTCTTTTATGCCAGGAGGTGATCATACCTAAAAATGATAGTCAAGCAGCTGTGCTATCGCTTCTAGTTACAATCATAAAATAACAATACAATTTAAGAAAACAAATCGAATGGACAGCTAGTTTTAGTGTTAGGTCATTCAAAGTGGTTTGAAAACAAAGAATTCAGGTTTAATAGAATGGCTACTCAAGGATGTTCAGTCCCTGAGCCCAAGGCTATGAAAGGATACACTCCACGGAAGGCGATTCTGACGTGTGTGGAGGACTGTGGAAGTATGGTGAAGGTGGAGACGGGCTGCTTGTTGTTCTGGAGAAGAAGCACATGATGCTCAACTCAATCTACTCATAACAAGTATAACAGTGCATCTGGCATATACATATATCACTTACCAAAACAACCAGAGGAGTGAACACTCAGCCATAATAAAGTAATTGTTACATTTTCATCAAATTGTTTAAAATACAAGTAATTGGCAAACATTTAGGCCTCACTTGAGCTCAACAGACAATTGTCTGGCAATAAACAGAACACAGCACACACAGCAGATAACTCATGAATTTAAGGCAGCAACAGAGAAAATTGAAAACTAGTGGAGCATGCTGCAAGCTTTATTAGGAACTAGGAAGCTAATTAAGGAGAGCAGCATGGAGTGCACGCGTGAATGGACAAGGAGGCCTATGGAAAAAAGTTTACAGTCGTTCCACTAAAAGTCAAAGCAAGAGAGAGAGGTGCAAGTCGTGAGATAGGATAAGTTTAAAAATTAAGCTTGTGATGCATCATATTTTCTCCCATTACAAACAAATCATGAGCAAGTTTCATCAGCTGTTGTTAAAACCAACTCATGTGTCAGAGGCTGGTCAAGAATAAAGTAGAAGACTGACCACTGTGACTCCCATTACTGTAGCTGTGGACAGTTTGCTGATGGACGTCATCGGGGACCACGTCTCATTGAGGACCTGGAACAAACACAGTCAGAACAAATAAATAATGGGTACAAGTCATACTCTCATCCCTACAGCCTTTAAATCTCACTGCGAAGGAGAAACCAAAAAGCAGTGCTATATGTACACCCTTATAATGCCATGGATCCTTAAACCATAGAATGTTTGTAAAATGCCTAAGCTATTATGGTCAGCACTAGCATATGAAAAATGTCTGGTTGTTTTGTATGTTGTTAAAGGTCGCACCCAGAAGCCGGTAATTAATGTCTGACTGACATGATGAGCAACAATCCCCAAGATCAGGGTATAATGACATCAATTTCAATTCACTTCAAAGTTTATTCTCATGAGTATATACATGACATAGAGTAAAACAAATACATGTGCAAAACAATGAAACAAATACATACTACATTAACGGAGCGTACGCAAGCCCCATTTCACAAAAAGAGCAAGTTTAACAAGTATTGGTTTGTATGTGATAGACATAAGTGAAATATATTTGTCCACAGTGGGATGTTTACAATAATATAGAGGGAGATATTTGTTTCGTAATTCGTTAAACTCATTGCATTCTAATATAAAGTGAAATTCATCCCCAATTTTACTCTTGCATGATGTACACAATCTATTTTCTTTATCAATTTTATGCCATCTACCAGTTTCAATAGGGAGTCTGTGGTTACAAGTTCTAAGTTTTGTGGTATAAATACGTAAATCTAGAGGAAGTTGCAACAAATAAGTTTCAATATAAAGGTTATCCTTAAACATATTGTAATATAGGCCTTTCGATGATTGTGATTTACTTTCTCTCCAAGTTTGTAGAAACTGATCAACGAGTACAGTTTTAACATTATTTACCAGCCAATGGGTACTCTGAAATTCATCACATTCCACCAAGTCTTTGAGCAGGACCACCCGAGCCACTAACTTTTCACAAGCATAGTTAGAAGGGGATCTATCTTCTATTCCAGAATCCCCACAGGGTCAGATGAAGACATAAGCCAACTTACTGTGACCAGTTCCGCCAGTGACTTGCTGGTATTGAGATCTGCCTGAAGCTGTGTTGCCATGACGATGTGAGGGTTGCCAGTGCTGGCCTGACCACTTGTCCCGAGCATGATATGAAAGTTGCCGTCTGACCGCCACTGGACTGTAACCTGAGAGGAAGCTTGACAGGTCAGTACACCAACACAGCCTTGGCATGTTTAGTGATGAGCACAATTAACTTATTACTTCTTTAGATGATTAACATCTAATGCCCTGGACTCAACAAAGATGTTGTCTTGTGCATGTTGGGAAAACAACCAAAAAATCTGCAAAAATACTTAATCACGTCTCCATGCTTATGGTCCTCTGCTAAGCAATAAAGACCTGTATCATTTTGCACATTAGTTGTATATGAAACTGACATAATTGAAAGGCTGTTCAAAGTGGCCAAAATTATTAAAATCTAAATATTTTAGATATTTAAATACTTACCTTACCTCATGGTAATGTGCATATTACCTTTGCTCATCCGATACAAAGATTGGAAACGTGATCAATAAGTATCCTTGTTGAATGCTATCATGAAACTGGTGACATGTCGATCGTCCAGTGAGCGGAAGCCGTCTCCCAATTCCGTCATGTGACAACAAGAACACGTCACTTTATCCGAATCCTGAAGTCGAGTCCAAAGCAGGGAGGAGATGATCCATAGTAGGGAGGGCGTAAGACGCATTGAGGTAAGGTAAGTATTTACATATCTAAACTATTTAGATTTTAATAAATTTTTACCTCATGGTAATGTGCATGTTGATCCGACAGAAAGGCAGGAGGGTCGGACACCAGTGAGGACCAGCCAAAACTATCAGACCAAAACAGCACAACCAAGGACGTGGAAACTGTCTTGTTGTTGAACTGGAATCGTTGAAACAAGAACAGTAAACCACCAATTGAACCCCTGATAAGGAAAACACAACACGAGGGAACGTGTGTTAACCTTAAAACTATCACTAAGATGATTAGACAAAAAGAATAATCACCTAGTGAGAAGAGGGCTGCGTCAGTTGCTGAGCTACCACGAGCGAGCCAAAGGACTGAAGCCCCTGTACATCCTGAACTGCCAGATCTCGGAGATAATGGCTGGCGAAGACTGTGTTAGACCTCCAAAAGCAACCTTCCATAATAGTGGGGACCGAGCAGTTTCTGTGCAGAGCCATGGCAGACGCTAAGGCACGGATCTCGTGCGGGTTGTTGGCGGTTGGGTGAGGCAAACCAGCGGAGTTGTAAGCTGCGAGGATAGTCCAGCGAAGCCACAAAGCGATGGTATTTCTGTTGACCTCACCCTTCGACGCAGAAGAATACGGAATAAAAGGCGTTTCCTGGTACGTCTCCTGACTGCTGACTGCTTGATGTACTCTTTAAGGGCCCTGACGGGACACAACGCAAGTTCATCGGAGTCGTCACTGCCCACTATAGAAGACAAAGGAGGGATGACAAACATACAATCCGGTTGACCAGGCAACTGGTTCTTGGCAATGAAGTCCCAGAGAAGACCCAAATGGACGGAACCGTGACAAGTCTGTTCAAACCTAATGGTGTGAAGCTCACTAACTCTGGCCGCAGTAGCAAGCGCCAAAAGAAAAACTGTTTTCCTGGACAAGTCCTCGAAGGTGGCCACAGACAAAGGCTCATAAGGACGTCCACGAAGGTGTTGTAAAACCACGTTAAGATCCCAAGCTGGAGGGCGGAACTTCGACTTCTGATCCTCCAACTTAAACACTTTCAGCATGGCCAGTAATTTCAGGATCTTGGAGACCTTCCTATCAGACTTGACGGCCAGCACTGAATTAAGGGCTGCCAAATAAGTAGAAATCGTACCACACTTCAGATGAATTCCGGAATTCCGCATTAAATTGAGAAGCTTTAACCGGATTCTTAGAGTGATCAGCGCAAAACTTCTCAAGTGCAGACCATTTGTCATCGTACAAGCTGCGGGTGGACACTCTATGAGCACAGGCGATGATCGTAGCCACACCAGCCGAAAAACCCTTGGATTTCAGAGCTTTCTGAAGATGACCCAAGCGCATAGATGAAAACTGTCAGGATCTGGGTGCAATTGGCCGCTGTGAGGATGCTGTAGAAGGTGCGGCCACTGTGGTAGCGGTTGAGGATGTCCTTTGGCGAGTCGACATAGTTCGGGGAACCAGGTTCTCGCCGGCCACCAAAGCTCGACCAAAAGCAGAGTCATCTGCTTGGTCACCTTGAGCTTGGCTACGACCTTGGGAAGAAGAACTGGAGGAGGAAACGCGTAGGCGTCTAGACCCTCCCATGAAACGGACAGGGCGTCCACTGCCCAAGTGACAGGATCCGGAAGAGGAGACACGTAGACCGGAAGTTGATGGTTGTGCTTCGTTGCAAAGAGGTCCACTGGACTGGTCTGTGATGGAGGTGACAAACCAGATCGAATGCTTCCGGATGAAGCATCCACTCTGTTGGGGATGGCTTGTCTGGTCGGGACAGAGCGTCTGCCAAGACGTTCCTGCAACCCGGAACGTGATGAGCTCTGATCTGGATGTTGTTGTCGTCCAGAAGGCGAAACAAATGAAACGTCTGATTCAAGAGAAGACCCGAGCTGGTTGTTCCCTGGTTGCGGATCAACCAGACCACTGTCGAGTTGTCCGACACCACCAAGAGCTTGGAACCCCGTAGCGAATGAATCCAGTGCTGAATGGCTAAGATGACAGCCTGAAGCTCTAGGTTGTTGCTGTGACAACCCACCTGTGCGGTTGACCACAGCCCTGCCGCTGTCTGAGAGTCCAGCTGAGCGCCCTAACCCTGCAGAGAGGCATCCACAAACAGTTCGCAGTCGTGTGTGAATTCGGTCAAAGAGACACCGCCGTAAACGTTCGACTTGATTATCCACCAATGAAGAAAGGGATGAAGATGAAGGGGCAGAGGAAACCGCGACCTGAGGTCGTCTAAGAGGATGAAAGGCTAGAGGAACCATTGAAGAGACAGTCGTCTATGTATGGGTCGAACTCTATCCCCCGAAGATGAAGATACCGGGAAATCGGTGCTGTAATTCGAGTGAAAAGCCACGGGGCCATAGAGATGCCAAACGGCAGGACCTTCCACTGGTAATGGTGACCGTCGAAAATGAACCTCAGGAACTTCCGGTGAGGTTCGTAAATGGGAACATGTAGGTATGCGTCTTGAAGATCCAGACTGACCAACCAATCCTTGGGGGACAGTTTGGTTTGTAGCTGGATCAGAGATACCATCCGAAAATGTGGCGGCTCCGGAAGGTAAAGTTTGTTGAACACCGCCATATTGTGTATCATCCTCATCTTCTGAGACCCGTGAAGATCCGGGGTAGAATAGGTCTTCAGCAACCCATGTGCTTGCCATAAAAAGGCGACTATCTTGTCGTAAGAGGCGACTAACGGGATCGGGTGGTCAGTTTCGCTGACTTGGTTGACACATGTCATCGGTTCCCAATTGCGCAGATCGATGCTCATGCTGTTCATCACTGGATTGTCTGGTCCAGACTCGATTATTTACAGACCGCCGCCATATAGCTGGAATATTGCTGAGTGCGGCGTAAAACTAAACTCACTCACTCACTCATCTTCTGAGAATTCTTTTTGGTACTAAGAAGATGGGAGAGTAAAACCCTGGGGAGTTGCTGGGCTCTAGTACTTGTTCTATGGCCTTCTTTTCAAACAACGCCTGAATGTTGGTCAACAGGTGCTGGTGTTGAACGATAGAATATTCGTGAGACCGGGGCGAGGTGGTCAAAGGCGGTGACATGGCTATTGGCAACTTGTAGCCTGTCTTGAGAAGATTAGTGACAAAGGGGTCTCCTAGGATTGTCCAGTTGGACCAGAAGACCCCGAGTCTCCCGCCTACAGGTATATCGCGGATATGGACGGCTGGGGGCCGGAGGTTCCAGTCGTGACCGCCCAAAACATCAGCGGCGCTTGTACTTGGGTTTGCCGGTCTTGCCCAAGTCCTTTTGGTTACCGACGGGATGACGTTTGAAGTCGTTGGGACGTCCCCTGCCACGCCCTCTAAAGGCTCCACGAACCGACGTCCTCCTTGATTGGTAAAGGTTGGTGGTCCTGGTAGCTGGCGCTGACAAAGTGGCGATGTGACGAAAAGATCGGAGCGCAATCTCAGTTTGGGTCAAGGAGGCATGCTCTGAAAAGACATCCGGGATCTTATCCGTGGGGCGTGGGGTATCCTAGTGAATAAGGTGGGAGGCCCGGGTTCGAATGGGGGCATGCATCAGTCTTTCTTGAATTCCTCCTGCCAGGTACAGGGAGCGAGTAACCCAGTCCTCCTAGTCACAGTGGTGGGAGCTAAGGCCGAACGAACGTAATCCACCACATCTGACAGAACTCTAGCCTGCCACCTAAACATAGTGGTAAGATGATCTAAGCGGGAAGGGTTATCCTCCGAGAGATCTTGAGACATGGCCTCCATGGCCAAAGCAAGCACAGAGAGGCGCTTCAAGGTTCGATTGAGTTCCGTATCAATCGCCAACAACTTGGCATCTGGGACCTTGTATTGATCTTGAGAAGCATCCGACAATCGTTTGGCCAAAATCCACAAAAGTCAAAAGAATGCACCTTGTAATGGCGATGTTTAGCAGGCTTGATGGAAGGATTGAGAGATAACTTTTGGTAATCCTCATCAAGTGAAGCAATGGTTCATCCCAAATGGAGGTAGCACGAGGAATATCCGACCCTGGAGACGGGCAAGTGATAAGTCTGTCAGCTATCCAGGCGTAAACACTCTCCATGCCCAAGTGCGTCAGACCCTGGTTGGCTTCTTCCTCGTAATCTGGAACAAACTGAGCCTCCGACACAAGTGACGAGGAATCCCGTGACCTAAACAAAGGTGATCGGGAATGCGAACAAAGATGAAGAGGTGAAAGTTGTCTCCAAGGTGAACGCCTAGGGGAGCGTCGTGGTGAACGCCTAGGGGCACCTAGGTGAACGCCGAATGTCCCGTACAGGAGAGCGCCTGGGAGAACGGGAATGCCGTGGGGAACACTGAGGCGAACGTCTAGGTGAGCGTCACACTCCGTTGCGCGCTTGGGAGAACGCCAAGCATCCCGAGCAGGTGAACGGCTTGGTGAAGGTTGCGGGGAGCGTTGAGGGGAGTGTTGCCGATTTGTGGGCAAACGCTGGTCATCTCCGGACAATGGACGACCAGAGGAGCGCTCGTGTTCCTTAGAATGATCATCTGGACACTGACGATCCTCCCGTTCCAGTAAACCATCCAAGAGCTCCATAAGCCAGGAATCTTGAAGAATAGATGGAGCGCCTGGATTCACAGCATTGTCGATCCAGGCCTGTGTGAAGAGGTTCGCTCTGGAGCGTCCCGGAGATGAGGACTGGCGGGGAGGCGAAGTCGTAGATCGCCGATCCGCTGAAGGCGTACAGACGTTCCCAAGCTGAGCCGCAGGCGTCGAGGGAACCTGAGCATTCGCAGAGGCGTCTTTAGAAGACATGAGGCGCTTGCGTTGAGTAAAACGTTTGTTCCGAGCAGCTAAGAACTTTCTAAAGTCGGTGGAAGGTAGGTGCCGGCAAAACGGGCCCTGAGAGGTCCAAGTACACGCTGAGTCGACCAGACAATCCGGGCAAGCAGGATGGGGGTCTTTAGCCGACTTCTGAGACTTGCACCGATTGCAGTAAACCCGTGGCATGAACTAACCATGGCAAACTGCAACAACAGTAAAACAATTACTGTTGAACACATGTTTAGTAAACATTAACGAAGAATGTATTATAACGAAGAAAATATAGCATAACAAACAGTTATGATAAAGCAAATATAAGCCTATATGGGAAGGGAAGGCCCTCGTGCAAAACCACATAACTTTGGTATACACACGCTTACCCAAATAAGAAAGAAACACCGACAACTTAACGCGACAGTGAAGCGAAAAAACAGCGGGAAAAGCGGAATATGAAACTAAACAACAACAGAGGGCACACAGGTAGCTTTGCATGTATGTGCCACGCCTAGCGACAGCCGCCATTACTGGCAAGCATGTGAAAAACCTCTACGAAGAAAAACACACAAAATATGACACAAAGAAAGAGAACAAGATACATACAATGGTCAAGCAAGGAAAAAAACATCCCGGGCTGACCAAAGAGGTACCTAATTCTGCCGAAGCGAAGCTGGATAAACAACGCGAGGCAAAAAAAAGCAAAACAACACACCGCAAAGACCGTACAGTGAGAAAAAAACAGCCAACGGTGAGTAGCTTTTCGTTATATCATGGTAGAAGGATACAATAGGAAAACCTTACCGTAGCAAAACTCAAAGAATACAGTAAGAAAAGAAACAGAATGTCGTATACACGTCCAACTCACTGTGTGATAAAGGATAAAGTGACGTGTTCTCGTTGTCACATGATGGGATTGGGGGGCGTGCTTCCGCACGCCGGACGGGATCAACACGTCACCAGTTTCATGATAGCATTCAACAAGGATACTTATCGATCACGTTTCCAATCTTTGTATCGGATGAGCAAAGGTAATATGCACATTACCATGAGGTAAGGTAAGTTAAAATTGTTATCATTCATCACTATAATGACAAGCCATTATTACAGCACAAGATTCAACATTTCATAAGCTCATAAGACATTAATACCAAGCAACTCCCTGGGGAGTATACAACAATGTTCTACTGATGGTGTTTTGTGTAGCACAAACATATTCTCAGTCACATGACTTGGTTCCTACAACTTGTAACAAGACACACTTATTTCAAAATTAAAAAAAAATGAAACACGTTTTTACTAAAGTCCTAAACAAGGAACAAGTTTTCTTACATAACGTTATAACACTGAAGGTTCTAAAACCAGAGGAACTCACAATGCTGCTTCTAGTGGGCCCATATGCCAGTGTCAGTCTGCGGTAGTTGTAGGATCGGACATCACACTGCAGCTGTAGGCCTGTTCGGGGATCTGACACAACACAAGGACATTTAAGTAGAGTCTCCAGCAAGACCAGGGAGAAAGACATGGCCTCTCATTATTAGTCCAGGACTAGCAGCAAAATATACCAGTTTCTCTCATACCTAGTTATTTTACATAACTCTATTCCAAAATGACTCAGCCAGATATGATCAATGACAATTACCCATGAAGACAAATCAAATCATAAACCATCGTCTATTAAAATGTGCTTAGATGGCAAAGGGAGATAACTCTGTCATCTCCGTTATATGAACATACCAGTCACTGATCAAACCGTCCAAGACACTGGACACAAAAGCAGCTTAACCCAAAGCTAAGTTTATTCCTACAAATCTATTCCATTGTTTTTGAAATTCATATCTTGAAGTGCCTATGGATAACCACACATCATGTTCTGTAAGAAAAACCCAAAAGACTCACCATTATAGAGTTCTACAAACTCTTGCACAGCGCTGTAAAGATGGCCCATTGCGCTCCACTCATCCTTGAGGTCTGTGACAGTCTTCTGGACATTGTCCCCACTTAGGTCAAGGTTGAGCGTCACACGCTGTAGGTTACCTGTAGACAGTCACAAGTTGACTACATATGTTCAGTGCAACATAAGAAATTATGACTCTTGTTACTAATCCCAACTGTGACACCCTACTCAACAGTAAGTGAATGAGTGAGAATGGTTTTACACGGTTTAACAATATTCCAGCAATATCACCGAGGGGGACATTAGAAATGGACTTCATACATTGTACCCATGGGGCAATCGAACCCGCACTCTTCAGCGTGACGAGCGAACGCTTTAACCACTAGGCTACCCCACCGTCCCTCCTACTCAACAGACCACCTCCGTGGCGTAGTGGTTAGAGCGTCCGCCCAGAGAGGGGAAGGTCGCGGGTTCGATCCCCGACCGCGTCATACCAAAAGACGTTAAAATATGGTACTTGTTGGTCCCTGCCTGGCGCTCAGCATTAATGGGTACAACAAGGACTGGTCGGCTCGGAGTCAGTATAATGTGTCTGAGTGGGGTATTCATGCTTCACTGCGGCATGGTATCTCAGTGGGCTAGCACTATAAAACCAGCTTCAGTCTGGGCTAGTACAAGCAGCCGCACATACACATACACACGCATGCACGTCGTCATATGAGTGAAATATTCTCAAGTACGACATAAAACCCAATTTCACCTCACCTCACCTACTCAACAGAGTACATTCCAAGTTTACCCGGGTCCTAGCACTCACCTGATTCCTTGTAGCTGGACGTATCAAGTGGAGAGCTTGTGAAAAGAAACTAGAAACACAAAAAAAAACATAACGATATAACACAGTCAGGAACAGCAAATGATTATCTGTAATTACCAATTCTAGTAAAATCTAGATATTTTTTATGCTTGTATACTTATCCTGCATTACTCCTTAATGCATTTAGTGCTTTCCCTTGACAAGACGAAGCTGTGCGATGGAAACAGATTGTTGATATGCCACTGGCGTTGGTCGGCGGACCACCGCCCTGAGACGACCTCACCCTCGAGATGGGCTCCCCAACCCTGGAGAGACGCATCTACGAAGAGGCATAGAGTGGGTGTTAACTCGGTCAAGGAGACGCCTCCTAAGACATTTGACTCTATCGTCCACCACTGTAGGTACATCTTGAGGTGAGACAGGAGAGAGATGGAAATTGACTGATCTTGGCACCTGATGAAGAGGGCAAGAAAAATTTGGATCAGATGCAGTTGAAGGCGACCCCTGGTAGTCAGATCTTGGGCTGACGTTAGTAACCCCACAAGTACTTGCCACTGGCGAAGAGTACAAGATTGATGGAGCGCTGGGTAAAGATGCTGCAGAATCTTGAGCCAGTGATCCCTCGGAACGGATAAAAGACCCAGATGTGTCTGAAACAAACCCCCTATGAACTGTAGCATGCAAGAGGGAGTGAGTTCCGATTTCTGCTCGTTGACAATCCATCCCAGCTGATGAAGCAGGCGTCTGGTGAAGTCCCTGTGAAGGACCAGAGTGGACGGGTCCTGCTGATTGAGGAGACAGTCGTCGATGTAAGACTCGAACTGAATGTTCTTCAGGTGTAGAAAGGCTGCTATTGGCTTGATTATTCGTGTGAAAAGCCACGGGGCTGAAGAAATTCCAAACGGGAGTACCGCCCATTGGTCATGGATACCATTGAAAATGAACCTGAGGAAATGCCTGTCGCTGGGGTGGATTGGCAACGTTGTCATTTGGAAGTGAGGCGGAGGTTCCAGATAATGTTTGTTGAACCGAGACAGATTGTGGATCATCCTGAACTTGTTGGAATCCTTTTGGGGAACAAAAAATACTGGGGAATAAAAACCTGGTGTCAGTGTCGGCCCCTGAACCACCTCTATGGCATTCTTTTGTAACAAAATGTATATATTGTCCAATAAGATGTGATGCTGGTTGGGGGTGTAGACATCCGTTCGGGATGAGATGGTTAAGGGTGGATTGTCTATCAGAGGAAGTCGATAACCCCGCCGGAGAATAGAAGTAGAAGCGGTACCCGTAACTGTTGAAGGCGCCATACGCGTCAGTAACGTCGAAGGAGACACAGATAAAGGAGGCGCCGGGAGTACCAATGGCGCGGCAGGTACAAGCGGTGCTGACTGAGTAGTTGGTAATAGAGGTACGGCATGCACGAGAGGGGTGGCCGCAGGGAGAGGCGCCCCAGTCGCCAGAGACTCTGCGACCGCTGCATGTCCCGGGAGGGAGGAGAACGCCAACTGTGGAGTAAATGGAGGGATCCCCGAAGGCGTCATCCTCTGTTGAAACATAGACTGTATAAAAGACTGCATCCAACCTGGATCCATGTAAGGAGCCATAGGCGCACCCTGGTCGACAGGTAAAGTAGGAAGCGCCACAGACGCTGAAGTAGACATCACAGATGACACCAAGGGCGCCAGGAACGTAGACGGAGTCAGAGTAACAAGTGTCGATGCCGTAGCAGATGGAGTCACTGATGCAGCGGAAGGTGCCGACAAACCCCTAAAAGATGCTGAGGAAGACAAACCAGACATTGCTGTAGTCGGTGGAGGTGACGTCTCCTGTGAAGAACCACGCACTTCCACAGTAGCCGGGGAAATAGCAGAGTCCTGAGAAGCCGAAACTATCAAAAAGAAACTGACAAAAAACACAACAAACGTGTAAAGTCGCAATTTAATCCCAGAAGAAATCGCATGGCCTGTCAGTCTGGTGACAAGCAGTAATGTGAGGATATGTGACGTCAGCTTCTTCCGGGTCACATGGGTGCAGTGCGATGGCAATATGGCGACTCGCTTAGTTGGAACAACTTCTCTTCGATGTTTCCATCGCACAGCTTCGTCTTGTCAAGGGAATGCAGTAAATGCATTAAGGAGTAATGCAGGATAAGGTAAAAATTTAACTCCACAGAGCTCATGTCACAAATGCACTTTCCCAAATAACAACAAACACTGAAGAAAGTGTTAATCACTTACAGGTGTGACCTTGGATTGACCAATGGAACACGGAGTTCCACTCCACTTGAATCCTCAGCTTCTCAACACATTTAACAGATGTCAACACAAGCATACTATGGAAGGGTTCACCTTTCTGTTTGTGCCAAGAGATCTCACTTAAATAATGCAGTTTAACATCTACAAGTGATGGTGCCGATTGTTTTATCTGAGATTGACAACATTATACATTGTTAGTATGGCCCTTTTTCACTAATTCACTAATGGCAAGATGGCCACATACAGCTGGAGTTACACCCCTTAACTGTCAATACTGCTGAGAAGTAAGTTTGATGGCAATGATGTCTTGTTACTGCTTGCAGGATTGTTTTATTCTCACTGAAATGTTTTGGATGTTGTTAGTGATAAAAATATTGAATCAGCTTTGCAGAAAGACTTCAGCACTGAAATGAAGATAAAGAAGCCTCTATTTGCATGTTTTAGCTTATATGACTTCAGATGTTTGTTTGTTGTATAGTATGACCAGAAATTATTGAGAACTTTAGGAATATGTTTAATTGGATTTCTAGTATAAACAACCTTGACCAGCTATCAAGTGCTTGGTTTCATTCAAGAGAGACAACTCCGTTAATCCTTTTTCATTAGTTTGTGAAGAGTTATCCCCCTTTGTTTACTTGCTAGCAGACGACATTTTCAGTGATCCTCAGTATGGATGATTTAGAGAAGAGGAAGTTGATTTTAGAGTATTATAACAAGGACATCAGATCAGCTAAAGTGATTTCAAGTAGAACAGGCATCCCTTTGTCCACTGTTTATCGTGTTTTGAAAAATATTGCAAATGGATATGGCATTGAGCACCAGGGAGGCGCAGGTAGGCCCTGAAAATTGACTGTCGGTGACAGGAGGAGGCTTGGTATTCTTGTTTCTAAAAACAAACGAAGGAGTTTAGAAAACTTAAGGCTGGATATGATTGATTAAGGAACTGTGGCTGTCTGTAAGGAGACAATTAGAACTGAGCTGCATGCAATGGGTTGGCAGAAAAGTTGAGGAATTCCGTCACCGATCATGAAACCTGAACAAAAGGAGGGAAGGTTGAACTGGTGCTTACAGCATAAAAATTTTAGCAACATGGACCATGACTTTCTAACTTCTTTGATAAGTAGTATGCCCTGCCGCATTGAAGCCTGCATGGTGACTTGACAAAATACTAACTGTTCACCTGTCTTTGAATCTGGAGTTATGTTCTGCTAATATTCACATTTAATACGTGAGTAATGAGTGAAAAAAAAAAAAATTTACAATCTTTAAATTCTCAATAATTTCTGGTTGTACTGTATAATGCAAAATTTAGCCAGATTTCAGCTATGTGACAACAATCAGTCACATCTGGACCAGACAATCCCATGATTAATAGTGCAAGCCATAATCCATGCCATCAAATTGTTGCTTGGGACTGGCCTCTAACCCAGAATACCCAAAGGGGAAGAGGGGACAAACATAGGAAGCCCACCTAAAGTGTGTACATACCTCCACCACCCAGTGCAGTGGCTTGGAGAGGATGCGGAACTTGCAGGACAGCAGCTGTTTCTTGAGGGCATCACTGATTTCCTTGCTGCAGCCTCCACACTCAGGGAAGCTGTAACACAATGTTGGTCACTTCATGAATGTTTTTTTTTAATTTATTTTTTAAATTTTTGTGCAAATCAAGATAGAAGTTGACATTGTATAAAAACATGCAGACCAACAAAATGGGGCTCCTGTAATATGTATGGTGTTAATAAAGACTTTCCACAATAAAGCTTACCTGACAGACTTTATTTAACTGATTGTAACATGTGCTTTTGTAATCTTGAGGCAGTCTAATATATTCCATACATGGAGGTTCCTTTCAGTGAGAGAGTTTGGTTTTAACCCGCTTTTAGCAATATTCCAGCAATATCACGGCGGGGGACACCAGAAATGGGCTTCACACATTGTACCGCTTGTATGTGAATCACACTAATAGATAGTTGATCTGACACCTTGAACAGTTTCTTTTAACAAAATCAAATTGATCTAATACAACTCCTCCAAAACAACATTTTAAATACATTTGGATAAACATCTTATACTTAAGCTATTGTGGCCTAACATACACTTAAAACAATGACTAACAATTACAAACAAAGGTTGATGGTGACTTACTCGAGAATACCGAGGACCAGACAGATTCCTTCTTCATCCACCTGGATACCTTGATGTGGTACATCTTGTCTGTTGAGCTGGAATAAAAATGTAATTTCTTAAGGGAGAGAATGACAAGTATAGGCACGTCACATGATTGGTTTGCACGGGAAAGGGCAAGGGAGGTAACTTGTGGGAGAATGTATTTATACGTCCGCTTCGGGAACTTCAAGGGATTCAAGTGTTCCACTACCATTCGCAAGGAAAAGGGAGATAAGCAAAAGATCATGAGTCAGGAAAAATATACTTGAATTATAATTAATTCAGTACTATCCAACTTTAACTATATGTCACAGCCTTCAATCTAGTCATATACAGCTATTCTTACAAAGCATCTTTAATTCTGTACATTATCCTACCTCATCTCCCAGGTAGACAAATGGAATCCTCTCCTCGCAGGACACGAGCAGGTACGCCAACTCAGGAACAAAGTAGGGTGATCCCTTCACTTTCTTTGTGTCTGGCTCATCGAGATCAGCTCCACCCAAAAACAGCTAGGACAGGAAGACAAAGATATTCTCAAGTAAGTGTGTAGAGTACTCATACAACCTTGAACTTTACTTTTCACTTCTTGGTTTACGTACATTTTTCTGGGTTTACAGAATTACATATAAGTTTACACACCATTATGTTACAGATTAAGTTATGGTCACTGTAGTCAACTTATAAGATACACTTGTGTGTACCATTTTAATGGACAATTGAGACAATGAGGGACAGAATAGAAATTACCTTTCTCTTTCTGGTCAAACTGTCAAGTTGTGTTGTGGGGTAGTCCTCTGTTACAACAGTATGGGAATGTTATAAGTTATAAAATATCAAGTCAATGCAACTGACTAATTTGAGTGTTGACTACTCACAGTGAGTTCTGTTTTATGTCACTTTTAGCAGACGCCTCCGTGGTGTAGTGGTTAGAGCGTCCACCCGGAGAGCGGAAGGTCGCGGGTTCGATGCCCGTCCGCATCATACCAAAAGACGTTAAAATATGCTACTTGTTGGTCCCTGCCTGGTGCTCAGCATTAATGGGTACAACAAGGACTGGTCAGTTCGGGAGTCAGTATAATGTGTGTGAGTGGGGTATTCATGCTTCACTGCGGCATGGTATCTCATTGGGCTAGCACTATAAAACCAGCTTAAGTCTTGGCTAGTACAAGCAGCCACACATACACACATGCATGCCGTCATATGAGCGAAATATTCTCAAGCACGACGTTAAACCCAATTTCACCTAACCTCACTTTTAGCAATATTCCAGCAATACCACAGCAGGGAACACCAGATATGGGCTTCAAACATTTTACCCATGTGGGGACTCGAACCCGGGTCTTCGGGGTGATGAGAGAAAACTTGAACCACTAGGATACCCCACTGCCCCTTCTTCTCAGAATAAAGCATAGCCAAAAATATTGCCGTACCCTTACAGCATATTTGTTCCTAATTATGCTGAGGTGAGGTAAAATAGGTTCAAGATTGCACTAATGCACAGACAGGCATGCACTTTTGTGTGGCTGCTGATTCTAGTCTGGAATAATGCTGGTTCTTTAGTGCTAACATACAGAGGCACCAGGCACCTGGCACTGGTTCAACATGAATACCCAACTCAGACACAGTATACAGGCTCCAAACTGAGCAGTTCTTCGTTCAGCCCCTTAACAACAATAATTATAAATCTTTTACAGAAACATTTCGTTTCACAAGGCCGAAGATCAATCCATCAACCTTCCACTCTCTAAGCACACGCTTCATAGATCAAACAAAGCACATAGTCTAGTGTTATACTAAGTGAATTCTTTATCATTACCATCAATATCATTCATCATATTCATCTTAATGATTTATTTCATCCAAACTCATTTTCATACCAATGATAGAATATTAAAGAACAAGAGAAACTTCCACGTCCAAACTTATTGAAATATTAAGAACATTCAACATGTTTTTATCAACCCATGTGTGTGGGACATTATACATTATCTCAACTCACCAAATATTTTAGTGAAAGGCCCATGTGTTGTGGAGTAGTTGTCCACCTCTATGAACTTGCCAGCATTCAGATACAGTTTCACACCAACATCCTCTGCCAGATCATCCTCCGTGCCATCTGCTGTGCATGGCGTCGTCTCCAGCACATAGTTCTTGTATTCCACAGATCTGGGCTTCTTCTCCACAAGTTCAACAACCTTCACATTGGTGCGATACACTTATTTAACACAACACCCTTAGTCTTACACACTACATCATACATTACTGATGAAAGTATTGGAAATAGCAATGTAATTCCTTATTCTTCCAGATTGATGAATATTGAAAAGCAATCATGAACATGATCAATAGTGCGCAAAAATACAGTCCTAATTCCACATCAGCTATTATCATAGTAGCCATAATAACAATCTGACAGGCAATATATTTGCTTGAGAGACGTCATCATGAGAAAGTGCTGTATAATCCAGGGTCTCGTTCCTCAAAGCGACCGTAGTGCTAAGTATGGGAGTTACGACCGTCTTAGGGTTACGATTGCTTTGAGGAACGGGGCCGAGATTGGTAAAGAGAGTTTAATCTCAAAACTGCAAACATCACACATTCACACAATCTTAGAGGCCAGCAATAAAAAGCAAAAGTACTCCAATGAATGGATGGAAAGAGGGGTTGATGGATGGCTAGTAGGATGGCTAGTTGGAAGGATGGATGGCTAGTAGGATGGCTGGATGGCTAGTAGGATGGATGGATGGCTAGTAAGATGGATGGATCGCTAGTAGGACTGATGGATGGCTAGTAAGATGGCTGGATGGCTAGTTGGATGGCTGGATGGCTGGATGGCTAGTAGGATGGCTGGATGGCTAGTAAGATGGATGGATGGCTAGTTGGATGGCTAGTAGGATGGATGGATGGCTAGTTGGATGGATGGATGGCTAGTAGGATGGATGGATGGCTAGTAAGATGGATGGATGGCTAGTAGGATGGATGGATGGCTAGTAGGATGGATGGATGGCTAGTTGGATGGATGGATGGATGGCTAGTAGGATGGCTGGATGGCTAGTAGGATGGCTGGATGGCTAGTAGGATGAGTGGATGGCTAGTAGTAGGATGGATGGATGGCTAGTAGTAGGATGGATGGATGGATGGGTGGATAGCTAGTAGGATGGGTGGATGGCTCGTAGGATGGCTGGCTGGCGAGTAGGATGGATGGATGGCTAGTAGGATGGCTGGATGGCTAGTAGGAAGATGGCTAGTAGGATGGCTGGATGGATGGCTAGTAGGAAGATGGCTAGAAGGATGGCTGGATGGATGGCTAGTAGGATGGCTGGATGACTAGTAGGATGGCTGGATGGCTAGTAGGATGGATGGATGGCTAGTAGGATGGCTAGTTGGATGGATGGATGGATGGCTAGTAGGATGGATGGATGGCTAGTAGGATGGATGGCTAGTTTGATGGATGGATGGCTAGTAGGATGGATGGATGGTTAGTAGGATGAGTGGATGGCTAGTAGGATGGATGGATGGATGGCTAGTAGGATGGCTAGATGGATGGGTGGATGGCTAGTAGGATGGATGGATGGCTAGTAAGATAGCTGGATGGCTAGTAAGATGGCTGGATGGCTAGTAGGATAGCTGGATGGCTAGTAGGATGGCTGGATGGCTAGTAGGATGGATGGATGACTGGATGGATGGGTGGATGGCTAGTAGGATTGATGGATGAGCTAGTAGGATGGATGGATGGGTGGATAGCTAGTAGGATGGCTGGATGGCTAGTAGAAATGGCTGGATGGCTAGTAGAAATGGCTGGATGGCTAGTAGGATTGCTGGATGGCTAGTAGGAATGGCTGGATGGCTAGTAGGAAGATGGCTAGTAGGATGGCTGGATGGCTGGCTAGTAGGAGGGCTGGATGGCTAATAGGAATGGCTGGATGGCTAGTAGGATGACTGGATGGATGGCTAGTAGGATGACTGGATGGATGGGTGGATGGCTAGTAGGATGGATGGATGGCTAGTAGGATGGCTGGATGGCTAGTAGGATGGCTGGATGGCTAGTAGGATAGCTGGATGGCTAGTAGGAATGGCTGGATGGCTAGTAAAATGGCTGGATGGCTAGTAGGGTGGGTGGATGGCTAGTAGGATGGCTGGATGGTTAGTAGGATGGCTGGGTGGCTAGTAGGATGGATGGAGCTAGTAGGATGGATGGATATGGTTGGATAGCTGGATGGATAGGATGGATGGGATGGCCAATAGGATGGATGGCTAGTAGGAGGATGGATGGATGGCTAGTAGGATGGATGGATGGCTAGTAGGATGGATGGATGGCTAGTAGGATGAGGGGATGGCTAGTAGGATGGATGGATGGATGGCTAGTAGGATGGCTAGATGGATGGGTGGATGGCTAGTTGGATGGAAGGATGGTCAGTAGGATGGCTGGATGGCGAGTAGGATGGCTGGATGGATGGGTGGATAGCTAGTAGGATGGCTGGATGGATGGGTGGATAGCTAGTAGGATGGCTGGATGGATGGGTGGATAGCTAGTAGGATGGCTGGATGGATGGGTGGATAGCTAGTAGGATGGCTGGATGGCTAGTAGGATGGCTGGATGGCTAGTAGGATGGCTAGTAGGATGGCTGGATGGGTGGATGGCTAGTAGGATGACTGGATGGCTAGTAGGATGACTGGATGGATGGGTGGATGGCTAGTAGGATGACTGGATGGATGGGTGGATGGCTAGTAGGATGGATGGATGGTTGGATGGGTGGATGGCTAGTAGGATGGATGGGTGGATGGCTAGTAGGATGACTGGATGGCTAGTAGGATGGATGGATGGCTAGTAGGATGGGTGGATGGCTAGTAGGATGACTGGATGGATGGGTGGATGGCTAGTAGGATGGGTGGATGGCTAGTAGGATGGCTGGATGGCTAGTAGGATGGCTGGATGGCTAGTAGGATGACTGGATGGCTAGTAGGATTACTGGATGGATGGGTGGATGGCTAGTAGGATGACTGGATGGATGGGTGGATGGCTAGTAGGATGGATGGGTGGATGGCTAGAAGGATGGCTGGATGGCTAGTAGGAATGGCTGGATGGCTAGTAGGATGACTGGATGGCTAGTAGGATGACTGGATGGA
Organism: Haliotis rubra; assembly: GCF_003918875.1. NCBI lineage: Eukaryota > Metazoa > Mollusca > Gastropoda > Lepetellida > Haliotidae > Haliotis > Haliotis rubra. The sequence continues at coordinate 284,937 of NW_025767142.1, forward strand.
TGGGTGGATGGCTAGTAGGATGACTGGATGGATGGGTGGATGGCTAGTAGGATGGATGGTTGGATGGGTGGATGGCTAGTAGGATGGATGGATGGCTAGTAGGATGGGTGGATGGCTAGTAGGATGGTTGGATTGCTAGTAGAATGACTGCATGGATGGGTGGATGGCTAGTAGGATGGAGGATGGCTAATAGGATGGTGGATGGCTAGTAGGATAGATGGATGGATGGCTAGTAGGATGGATGGATGGATAGTAGTATGGATGGATGGATGGATGGATGGAATGATGGATGGATGACTACTAGGATGGATGGCAAGTAGGATGGATGGATGGATAGCTAGTAGGGTGGATGGATAGATGGATGGATGGAATGGATGGGATGGATGGATGGCTACTAGGATGGCTGGATGGCTGGTGTATGGCTAGTAGGATAGATGGATGGATGGATGGATGGATATAGACAGATATCTGTCTCTGATGCATACATTACAAGAAGTGTCTACCTGCCCAGGTGTATTCATGAAGTGTTACTTTAGAAGCAGCTGTGACATAGTGTGCCACATCACAACTGTTATACTGAGCAAGCAAGCAGGGGAAACCAACAGATTGTGACATAGTTGTTCCAAAAGACTCACCACAAAGAAGTTGGACTGTTTTGGTACTTTGATGAACAGCTTGTACCTGCCCAGTCTCTCCACTGGGTGGCCGTGTATGTTGACAATCGGCAGAGAACTGAACGTCTGAGCAGGAAGAAGCTGGACTGACTTCTCACACCGCTGAAGGCACAACTGCATTCTGGGTACAGGAAGTACAACAGTTTAACATTGGCAAGTACAGTCTAATCATTACACAGCATAATGGTCTGGAAATGCGGACTATTTCTTACAGCTAACATAAAAAAGTTTCATCTATCGCTTTAGACGCTTCTATACTGCTAGTTTGTATCAACAGGATGAGGGTTGTCAACTTTCTCCGATAAAGTTCAATATTATAGTAGGTGGGCATTCATTGTACTTTTTATTCAGTTTCAGAGCAAAACACATGTTCTACCATAGACATATACTTGGCAGTCAGTTGACAGGCTTGTTGTTGGATATGAATCCTATCTCTGCCAAATACAAGTTTGTCCTTGACTGCTGCACTCCAATAATACTGGCAGTACATACATGGTTAGACAAGTCACGACAGTTGAAGTTGTTGCTGTGAATCAGAAAAGATGCAGTTTACTGTGCTGGAGCCCCTGTAGTTATCATAGAACAATCGGCTCGGAATCAGTATATGTGTCTGAGTAGGGTATTCATGCTTCACTGCGGCATGGTATCTCAGTGGGCTAGCACTATAAAACCAGTTTAAGTCTGGGCTAGTACAAGCAGCCGCACATACACATACACACGCATGCACGTCATCATATGAGCAAAATATTCTCAAGCACGACGTAAAACCCAATTTCGGCTCACCTCACCTCACCTCACCTCATAGAACAAATTACACTACCTGAGTTTAGTGAAATACTTTTCCAGTCCACGACGGTCAGCATTGAGACAGTCCTCGATTTCCTTCACTACAGAATGGTCAGCTGAAGACAAAATACTCACATTAGTTTGTGGGATTTGATACTTTAGGACAACAGTACAGGTCGTCTGCGACAACAATGAATTCAGGTGATGGTGACTATAGTAACAGTGATTCTATTAATGAATTAATATTGTTCAAGGATTCAGAAACTTTGGCAGTTCAGTATTGTGAAGTTAGGAAAAGTTATGAGAGGTTTAATCGACCACCTAACACTAACATCTGCCCTGATGATTAAACAACTGCTACACGCAGAGTCAGTGAATGTTGTCTTATATATGTTAGATGCTTAATGCAACACTCAGGAATATTCCAGCTGAATGACTGACTGACTGACTGACTGAGTTTGTTTCACGCCGCTTTTAGCAATATTCCAGCAACATCACGGCGGGGGACACCAGAAATGGGCTTCACACATTGTGCCCATGTGGGGATTCGAACCCGGGTCTTCGGCGTGACGAGCCAACGCTTTAACCATTAGGCTACCCCACCGCCCCCCAGCTGAATGACATTGGTCTGTAAATAATGCAAGTCTGGATAAGACAAACCTTTCATTAATATTAAGACCAACATCTCACACTGTACCAGTATGACAGCATAACAAGGTCACGGAGTGATGACTCGATCCATGACACTGCCTCTAATGAGGGAGTGAGTTTTACGCCGCTTTTAGCAATATTTCAGCAATATCATGGCGGGGGACACCACAAATGGGCTCCACACATTGTACCCATGTGGGGAATCGAACCCGGGTCTTCAGCATGACGAACTAACACTTTAACCACTAGGCTACCCCACTGCCCTTTGCCTCCAATGACAAGCATGAGCTGCTGATAAATCCAAGAGTTCTTTCCGAGGAAACCTGTGTGAATATTGCCTAATTTAAACAATATTTCAGCAATATTAAAGGCATACTGCAGTCTGGACACAACCTAATTTGGGAGACCAATTCAGTACAGAATCAACTGTCTGGACAGAGTGAGTGAGTGAGTTTAGTTTTACGCCACTTTTAGCAATATTCCAGCAATATCACGGCGGGGGACACCAGAAATGGGCTTAACACATTGTGCCCATGTGGGGAATCGAACCCTGGTCTTCGAAGTGACGAGCCAACGCTTTAACCACTAGGCTACCCCACCGCCCCGTCTGGACAGAGTATCACACAGTCAACCTAAAGCTTGTGACAATTAAATATCCAGTTCTTACAACCAGCTGTAAGTTCTGGGAGTGAACTGGATCTAGAATGGTTCATGGACCTGTAAACTTTCAAGTTTCACTTACTTAGACATGGTACTGATGTGAGGTAGGACCCTCGCTGGATGTCGATGGAGATACGGAGAATCTCGGAGGACATTGATGGAGTTAACAGTGGAACATGGAGGGCTACAGGCATGTCTCTAACTTCACCTGCAGACAGATTAGAAACATCAACTAACATACCACAGTAAATGTTGTGATAGATAAAATATGTCTTCCATCCAACCAAAGTCAAAAGGCTTTACAAATATACAAGAAACTAATTTTCAAACAACTCACATTTTTCATCTACATATCTCTGCATTTCTTTGGCAAACTCCTGAAAAACAATTGGAAAAGCTGGCTTTGATGAAAGTCATTCAAGTAAGATTAAGGATTAAAATGGATGCTGTACATTTACCAATGATTAAAAGTAGTGGAGGAATCTGGAACTGGCACACACAAACAATGATCCTGGTAACAAGGGGACACAACCCTGCACACTCAACTGTTGAGCCAAGGACAGAACCTGGACAGACATTCTTAGTCCTCACATATTCACTTTCTCCATGCCCTTTATGTATTAAGCCGCACATACACATACACACGCATGCACGTCGTCATATGAGCGAAATATTCTCAAGCACGACGTTAAACCCAATTTCACCTCACCTCACCTTTATGTATTAACACTCATTTAATTAGGAAACAGTAACTGTTTGGCATGTTCAGTTAAAAGAAGATTACATATTAATTGATACAGTCCTGTGGCATGTCAAACATACATCAATTGGCCGTGTTTCATGACCTTAAATAACCATGAAATAAAAGAACCATGGTGAATTGTTGGATGGCACTAAATGTTGCTGATTTTGTCCACGAAGACTGACTGACTGACTGAGTTTTGGTTTTACGCCGCTTTTAGCAATATTCCAGCAACATCACAGCGGGGGACACCAGAAATGGGCATCACACATTGTACCCATGTGGGGATTCGAACCCGGGTCTTCGGCGTGACAAGCCAACGCTTTAACCACTTGGCTACCCCACCGCCCCTGTCCATGAAGAAGTCTACATTGAAATGAAACATAAAAGAGTATGCGACGGTCAGCATCCATTGTTCATCACAAATCAACATAATATGGACACCATTTCCATACCTTCAGCTTGATGTGGGTCCTCACTTCTATTGTCTGCATAAGGAGTTTTTCAATCGACAGCTGGTCACTCTGAAATAGTCAACACCTCAAGTAAGGTTTCAGTAGAGAACTAGCCCCGCCCTTAGCTCAGCTTCTCTGGGTATTGCACTTTGTGAGTGGTCAAGTAATTATTGCTTAATGCATAGAAAAACTGGCAGTTATTTATGTCAATAAACCAGGGCCACATTTCACAAAGCTATCGCAACGCCATGACTTCCTACCTCCTATACTGTAACACAGACTTACGACAGTCGTAGCGCTAAGATAGCTTTGTGAAACGGGGCCCTGGTGAATTGACCAATCAGACACCTAGATTCCATAGCCAGACACAGTGACAGTTTGTTCCATTCAAATCCCGGAACTACTTGGGAGAGTGAGATCCAGCTGTACCTAGATCTGTCATGTAAACTGACTGCTATACACAGGGTAAGTGTCCTCACCTTGATTGCCAGTCCCACTTTGTTGCTGTCGTCCGGCGACATGGGTGGACTGTGACTGATCTGCAGCGGCTTTCCATCATCGTCATCACACACGTGGACACTCAGCTTAAACACTGCAGAGAATACACCTATACACATACAACATAGGGTAACATAGGGCAACCGATACTTCAAATATACACAGGTTCCTTCATCAATGTTTTAGTTATAATCATCATGATTTATTTCTAGTGACTGACTGACTGAGTTTGGTTTGATGCCGCTTTTAGCAATATTCCAGCAACATCACGGCAGGGGACATCAGAAATGGGCTTCACACATTGTACACATGTGGGGATTCGAACCCGGGTCTTCGGCGTGACGAGCCAACGCTTAAACCACTAGGCTACCCCAAAGCCCTTATTTCTAGTGAGTGAGTTGGGTTTTATGACGCTTTTAGCAATATTCCAGCAATATTATGTTGGGGACACCAGAAATGGGCTTCACACATTGTACCCAGGTGGGGAATTGAACCCAGGCCTTCGGCGTGATGAGCGAACACTTTAACCACTAGGCTACTCCACCACCCCTGATATTTTTCTAAGCATTACAACAAGAGTTTACAGTAACAAGCAATACTACAAAGGTGCAGGTAGGGAATAATGAAAAGACTGAAAATCTGTGCACATACCTGTCCCATCCTTATCTTTCTTGAGTTGATCCCTGTAGCAGAAACGTAAACTGTGGTGAAACATTCACAGACATAAATCTACAGAGCCACATGTCACAAGTCACATGACACATTCAAGAATATCTCATGTCAGCTTGCTGATGGGGTTAACTTCTTTGGTCATATGAACAAGGCATCCGACTTCGGATTAGAAGGTCCATGGTTCGAATCCAAGCACGGGACTTGCATGATTTAAAAGTGTGTTATAACTTAACAAGTTGGAGAGAGTGATATATTTACAAAATGACCCCATGAAAATTCACTAGCCAGTCGGCCCAGCGACTGTGGAGATTTACTGGCCCAATTGGATTTTTACTAGCCACGGGCTAGCGGGTTAGTGGCTATTTCGCACACTGCTCCCACGTGGCTCGGGACGTGCCTTCCGTTGACAGGGGAGTATGCAGCAGGACGTGGAGTCATCCCACAAATGACATCCTTACCTGGTCAGCTTGCTGACGGGGTTAACCTCGTTTGCGTCCAATTTCGGATCAGAAGGTCCGTGGTTCAAATCCCAGCACAGGACTGGGAAATGTTATGGCCTCTACACATGCATGATTCTGTGTGTTGCAGGTACTGGTCCAGCCTTAAGTTGGTCATAATGCCAGCCAACTGATATACAAAGCCACAGTCGGAAACATGGACATGATGGATGCCCTACTTAGACAAAGTACACTGATTCCAAGCTGTCCTTGTTGTCCCCTAAAGCCAAACAGGCAGGGTAACAACAAGTTCCATCTTTTAACATCTATTGCACTTACAACAAGTGTTTGTCACTGATATGGCAATGTCCCCCGGCGCTAAACAATGGAATACTTGTAACACATTTACTACTTTTTTTCTTTTTTAAAATTTTTTTTTGGGGTGTGTGTGTCACATACAAGATACCTGAAATGACTGCTGCCTGTATAATCACCCAATGTAGGCTGTCACCAAATTTGAAGACATTGGGTACCACAGTTCATGAGATATAACATAAACAAGAGTTTCAAAAGTGGTCAAAGTGCGTGGCAACCTTGAAAATGGTCACCAAAATCGACTGCTGTCTGTGTAAGCCCCCAATGTAGGCTGTCACCAAATTTGAAGACATTGGGTACAATAGTTCATGAGATATCACATTAACAAGAGTTTCAAAAGCGTACGTGTCATGGTCACCAAAATCAACTGCTGTCTGTGTAATCCCCCGATGTAGGCTGTCACAAAGTTTGAAGACATTGGGTACAACACTTCATGAGATATCGCGTTAACAAGAGTTTCAAAAGTGGTCAAAGTGTCGTGGCAACCTTGAAAATAAGGTCAAGGTCACCAAACTCGACTGCTGTCTGGGTAATCCCCCAATGTAGGCTGTCACCAAATTTGAAGACATTGGATACAACAGTTCATGAGATATCACCTTTACAAGAATCGGGACGTATGTATGTACGGACGCCGCTGAATACATAGTCCCTGTTCCGCGTTGCGGCAGGTGACAACAGAGCAGGGAATTCAACTACTGTCATTCCTCTTTCTACTCTATCCACTCCACCAGGGAGGTACTTCACTGACTTGGATTCACGGTTGGTTCACTCTAGCCATAGTCACATCAGCATGCATAAACACTCACCTCCAGTATGAGATCTGCAGGCTCTTGCTGAGTGTGTATTCTTCCACTCGAACACTGTCACCAAGTCGATTTCGTATCAGTCGCTGGGTCTAAAGAAAACGTTTGATGAGAACCATTTTGATACCCGAATATAAGTCTAAAAGTGGTATTTCTCCAAACATGCAACATACATGTATGTTTCAGATTGATATAATGTTACAACGTGACTAATGAGCAGGTTGAGAGATTTTATTTTGTCAATCATGAGACTAAGAATCGACACACATATATATGACTGCAATGAAAGAGTTAATTGCCCTTAGACCAACAATTGAAACAAATGAGTTTGTTTGCTGCAATGCAAGAGCCCAATGAAAAAAATCCAAGGGGAGATAACCCTTTAGGACGTATCAATTGTCTCCCCTTACATATGCTCACACCATAATTGAGACACTCACCTGGGAATGAAGCACTTCCAGCTGCAGTGACTGGCAAAAGGAATCTGAAGTCTGGTTAAGGAAGATTAGCAATTTGTACAACACCTCCGTGATGATGTGTTCATAGTGAAAATATCGTGTCACACTAGCCATCATACATACATTACCTGCGGCCATACAGATCTCTATGAAAATATCCCCATATTTAGAGAAACTTCAGATCTTAGACGTCGATTGAAATCATTATCAGACTATAAACCTTTGATAAAACCCTCCTACACAGAAGCAAAACAATATCCTGTAAACAATAGGCACTTGATAAACCTCCCTTTAAATGGAAAGCAATAAAATGTACCACAAACCAATCTTGCAGCCACCATCCCCTTCCATCCAACACCACTTTACCCATCAAACCATAACCTGATACAGACCTCAAACCATAGATAAAAGGCTTATTTATCTGAATAAACTACAATCTTTCATCCTCCCAACCTACCAGCCACCACCCTGAACCTGATATAGACCTCAAGCCTCTGACAATTATGATGTAAACAAATTGCTCATGGACATATTCATCCACAATCTGTTCTCACAGTACAACAGAAGGATACGCAGAACCTTGTAGAGGTCGTGTAGGGGCTTGTCGTTGTCAAGGAGACGATTCTGTGCCAGCTGATGGATGTAGTGGATCTGATGCAGAAAATTCAACATCATAAGAAATTACAATGTTGTTTTTTTGGCGGGGGGTTTATGTTTTTATTTCCCCAAATGTAAGGTTGTACAGTATGATTACATCATATGGCATAATAATGTACACAGTTCTTACAGCACCATATTTCTAGACAGTTTTTATGCAGTCTAATGGAACAGTTATTACATTGAGATTCAAGACTGAACATTTTACCATGAACATTCAATGTAAAATGTTACCTGTCAAAAGTTGCAAAGAGAGTATGGAAGGATGACCAATATTTATAAAAGGCTGAAAATTGGCATTTTGAAAAGTCAAGAAACTTCGTCACTTTGTAATACAATGTAATTAGAAATTACAAAGCTATTACATTGTTTTGAGGTAAACAAACCACGGCACTATTTTTCCTAATCCACCGATATTATGTAAGTAACATAGCAACACACTTTCATGAAATATTAAGCATTAATTCTTAATCCATAATTAAAACTCACACATTTTAACATAAATAATACAACAGTCACAGCACAGGCCAGATTTGAATATGATGACTGAATTGTAAAAAGGGAAATTTATTGAATCATTCAATGAATGTTATAAACTGTTGATTCCCAATGAAGCACTTACCTGCAGTGAGTGAACCAGAGACTTCCCATCTGAAACACAGGCATCATCGTGAGGAACTAACAGTTATATCACAAGACCTTATACTAAACTATGCAAACACCATTTTAATATCAACAGTTTATCAAAATCAGAGAGGATCAGAATGTTGTCAAGGAGAAACACACGCTTACCTCCTGTTTCATGATCTTCTACCAGAATGTCAATATCTAGCAATCGCCACGGTATTGTAGGGCTATCACCCATCAAGGTCAAGGTCACCTGTAAATCAACCATTGATCACAATCTCTATCAAACAGTAAGCAATATTTGTAAATAGCAGCAATATTTGTAAATAGCAGCAATATTTGTACATAGCAGCAATATTTGTAAATAGCAGCAATATTTGTAAATAGCAGCAATATATTTGTAAATAGCAGCAATATTTGTACATAGCAGCAATATTTGTACATAACAGCAATACTTGTACATAGCAGCAATATTTGTAACATGTTATAATTAAAACAACAATCTTTTCATTCTGATTAGTTAGCATGGAGAGAAATCATCCAAAATTAGCAGGGACAAGTGTTCAATTATTCACATGTTTACTTCACTTTGGTTCTAAAACTGCTGAAACACAAAGACTCACCTCAAACTCATGTTCCACAAGGAATTTCACCCTGCCATTTTCTGAAACCAGAAACAGGCATTGGTTGAACTGAGTACATTACTCATAGAACTCATTGGCTCATATAATTCACGTAGCCATAACTCTACATGTGCCAGAGCAACTTCATAACCCATTCTCTACAGAGGTCTTTGACTTCGCAAATCTTTCACTTCTGTAAACTTGAAATGATCTAAAATGTTTGTAGTGACACTTTGTTTTGTGAACTTGATATACTGAGAGAAACAAATAAAGGATCACATGAAAATCCAAGCCTTCCTTTAATATTTTCCAGTTTTCATCAGCTTTGAATAGGGCTGTGGTGATGAAAACTGGACTGACTGACTGACTGAGTTTGGTTTTACGCCGCTTTTAGCAATATTCCAGCAACATCACGGCGGGGAACACCAGAAATGGGCTTCACACATAGTACCCATGTGGGGATTCGAACCCGGGTCTTCTGAGTGACGAGCCAAGCTTTAACCACTTGGCTACCTCACCGCCCCTGATGAAAACTGGAAAATATTAAAGGAACACTTGCATTTTCATGTGATCCTTTATTTGTTTCTCTCAGTATATTTCAGACTTCAACATACCCCTTTAACTGTGATGAGCCTTTTTTCAAAGTGTACAATCATTAAACCATATTGTTCTTTATCACACATTCTGATGCTGGACACCATGAGCTTTATCCAGGTAGTCCACAGTTTGTTTGTGATGCTGGACACCATGAGCTTTATCCAGGGAGTCCACAGTTTGTTTGTTTGTGATGCTGGACACCATGAGCTTTATCCAGGTAGTCCACAGTTTGTTTGTGATGCTGGACACCATGAGCTTTATCCAGGTAGTCCACAGTTTGTTTGTGATGCTGGACACCATGAGCTTTATCCAGGGAGTCCACAGTTTGTTTGTTTGTGATGCTGGACACCATGAGCTTTATCCAGGGAGTCCACAGTTTGTTTGGTTGTGATGCTGGACACCATGAGCTTTATCCAGGTAGTCCACAGTTTGTTTGTTTGTGATGCTGGACACCATGAGCTTTATCCAGGTAGTCCACAGTTTGTTTGTTTGTGATGCTGGACACCATGAGCTTTATCCAGGGAGTCCACAGTTTGTTTGTCTGTGATGCTGGACACCATGAGCTTTATCCAGGGAGTCCACAGTTTGTTTGGTTGTGATGCTGGACACCATGAGCTTTATCCAGGTAGTCCACAGTTTGTTTGGTTGTGATGCTGGACACCATCAGCTTTATCCAGGTAGTCCACAGTTTGTTTGTTTGTGATGCTGGACACCATGAGCTTTATCCAGGGAGTCCACAGTTTGTTTGTTTGTGATGCTGGACACCATGAGCTTTATCCAGGGAGTCCACAGTTTGTTTTGTTTGTGATGCTGGACACCATGAGCTTTATCCAGGTAGTCCACAGTTTGTTTGTTTGTGATGCTGGACACCATGAGCTTTATCCAGGGAGTCCACAGTTTGTTTGTTTGTGATGCTGGACACCATGAGCTTTATCCAGGTAGTCCACAGTTTGTTTGTGATGCTGGACACCATGAGCTTTATCCAGGTAGTCCACAGTTTGTTTGTTTGTGATGCTGGACACCATGAGCTTTATCCAGGTAGTCCACAGTTTGTTTGTTTGTGATGCTGGACACCATGAGCTTTATCCAGGGAGTCCACAGTTTGTTTGGTTGTGATGTTGGACACCATGAGCTTTATCCAGGGAGTCCACAGTTTGTTTTGTTTGTGATGCTGGACACCATGAGCTTTATCCAGGAGTCCACAGTTTGTTTGTTTGTGATGCTGGACACCATGAGCTTTATCCAGGTAGTCCACAGTTTGTTTGTTTGTGATGCTGGACACCATGAGCTTTATCCAGGGAGTCCACAGTTTGTTTGTTTGTGATGCTGGACACCATGAGCTTTATCCAGGTAGTCCACAGTTTGTTTGTTTGTGATGCTGGACACCATGAGCTTTATCCAGGGAGTCCACAGTTTGTTTGTTTGTGATGCTGGACACCATGAGCTTTATCCAGGTAGTCCACAGTTTGTTTGTTTGTGATGCTGGACACCATGAGCTTTATCCAGGTAGTCCACAGTTTGTTTGTTTGTGATGCTGGACACCATGAGCTTTATCCAGGTAGTCCACAGTTTGTTTTTTTTGATGCTGGACACCATGAGCTTTATCCAGGTAGTCCACAGTTTGTTTGTTTGTGATGCTGGACACCATGAGCTTTATCCAGGTAGTCCACAGTTTGTTTGTTTGTGATGCTGGACACCATGAGCTTTATCCAGGTAGTCCACAGTTTGTTTTGTTGTGATGCTGGACACCATGAGCTTTATCCAGGTAGTCCACAGTTTGTTTGGTTGTGATGCTGGACACCATGAGCTTTATCCAGGTAGTCCACAGTTTGTTTGTTTGTGATGCTGGACACCATGAGCTTTATCCAGGGAGTCCACAGTTTGTTTGTTTGTGATGCTGGACACCATGAGCTTTATCCAGGAGTCAACAGTTTGTTTGTGATGTTGGACACCATGAGCTTTATCCAGGGAGTCCACAGTTTGTTTGTGATGCTGGACACCATGAGCTTTATCCAGGGAGTCCACAGTTTGTTTGTGATGTTGGACACCATGAGCTTTATCCAGGTAGTCCACAGTTTGTTTGTTTGTGATGCTGGACACCATGAGCTTTATCCAGGTAGTCCACAGTTTGTTTGTTTGTGATGCTGGACACCATGAGCTTTATCCAGGGAGTCCACAGTTTGTTTGTTTGTGATGCTGGACACCATGAGCTTTATCCAGGTAGTCCACAGTTTGTTTGTGATGCTGGACACCATGAGCTTTATCCAGGGAGTCCACAGTTTGTTTGGTTGTGATGCTGGACACCATGAGCTTTATCCAGGGAGTCCACAGTTTGTTTGTTTGTGATGCTGGACACCATGAGCTTTATCCAGGTAGTCCACAGTTTGTTTGTCTGTGATGCTGGACACCATGAGCTTTATCCAGGAGTCCACAGTTTGTTTGTTTGTGATGCTGGACACCATGAGCTTTATCCAGGAGTCCACAGTTTGTTTGTTTGTGATGCTGGACACCATGAGCTTTATCCAGGTAGTCCACAGTTTGTTTTTGTGATGCTGGACACCATGAGCTTTATCCAGGGAGTCCACAGTTTGTTTGTTTGTGATGCTGGACACCATGAGCTTTATCCAGGTAGTCCACAGTTTGTTTGTGATGCTGGACACCATGAGCTTTATCCAGGGAGTCCACAGTTTGTTTGTTTGTGATGCTGGACACCATGAGCTTTATCCAGGTAGTCCACAGTTTGTTTGTGATGCTGGACACCATGAGCTTTATCCAGGGAGTCCACAGTTTGTTTGTTTGTGATGCTGGACACCATGAGCTTTATCCAGGTAGTCCACAGTTTGTTTGTGACGCTGGACACCATGAGCTTTATCCAGGGAGTCCACAGTTTGTTTGGTTGTGATGTTGGACACCATGAGCTTTATCCAGGGAGTCCACAGTTTGTTTGTTTGTGATGCTGGACACCATGAGCTTTATCCAGGGAGTCCACAGTTTGTTTGTTTGTGATGCTGGACACCATGAGCTTTATCCAGGGAGTCCACAGTTTGTTTGTTTGTGATGCTGGACACCATGAGCTTTATCCAGGGAGTCCACAGTTTGTTTGTTTGTGATGCTGGACACCATGAGCTTTATCCAGGGAGTCCACAGTTTGTTTGGTTGTGATGCTGGACACCATGAGCTTTATCCAGGGAGTCCACAGTTTGTTTGTGACGCTGGACACCATGAGCTTTATCCAGGTAGTCCACAGTTTGTTTGTTTGTGATGCTGGACACCATGAGCTTTATCCAGGGAGTCCACAGTTTGTTTGGTTGTGATGCTGGACACCATGAGCTTTATCCAGGTAGTCCACAGTTTGTTTGTGATGCTGGACACCATGAGCTTTATCCAGGTAGTCCACAGTTTGTTTGTTTGTGATGCTGGACACCATGAGCTTTATCCAGGTAGTCCACAGTTTGTTTGGTTGTGATGCTGGACACCATGAGCTTTATCCAGGTAGTCCACAGTTTGTTTGTGATGCTGGACACCATGAGCTTTATCCAGGGAGTCCACAGTTTGTTTGTTTGTGATGCTGGACACCATGAGCTTTATCCAGGGAGTCCACAGTTTGTTTGTTTGTGATGCTGGACACCATGAGCTTAATCCAGGTAGTCCACAGTGTGTTTGGTTGTGATGCTGGACACGATGAGCTTTATCCAGGTAGTCCACAGTTTGTTTGTTTGTTGTGTGTTCAACGCCGCACTCAGCAATATTCCAGCTATATGGCGGCAGTCTGTAAATAATCGTGTCTGGCACTATTTCCTTTACAAGTCTTGGGACTAGTCACAAATCCTGTGTAATTGATTCACTTTTACTTTCAAACTTATGTCTCTCCAACATGACTCTCTATGTGTAAGTTGAGACGTGCTGTGGTGCAGGACTGACCTATCTTGAGTCTCCTCATCTGTGGGGGCAGCTCGCTGGATACCAGACGGTACTGGATGACCTGGTTCAGACGGTCCAGCGTCTGCTTCTTCTCCTGGGGAGTGATGGGATCCGGTGGCACAATCTTGTCCTGCAGGTAGGGAAACACAACTAAACATAGGGGAGCTGTACAGTGTCTGAAATAATCTTAACTCACAATAAGGCTGGGGATTCTTAAATGTAACTAGACCTCCTTGAAAGGTGTTGACACGCATTACTAAATACATGATTCAGTTGATAAAAAACATTGTAAATCATGGGATACAGCCATAACCAGATGCCTAGCAACAACATGCTCCACACAAAAGTAGAGACTCCCATATCACTATTTTGTTAATGGGAATTTGGGGCTTGTAAGCTCCACTTCTGAATCTGTTCCCAAGGTGAACCAGAAGGCAAAAATCACACCACTCGGAATCAATTCAGTCACACTTTGAGTACAGCAAATGTTTTTCTTGGTACAAGCCATTTTAAACAACCTGCTTCACACATTCCACCTGTATGGAGACAGGTTGATGGCATGGTAACATGCAATGTACAGCCAGTCTTACCCTGATGCAGGTTGGGAGGCGGGGGTATGTCCCTGTCGTGAGGACATCGATGGCACACGGCAGAGAGAAACTGGGCAGCCTGGAGCAACAGAGTCAATACTGATGGCTAGTGAGCATGCTGAACAATACAGCTAAATCATGGAATGTGGAATTAATCTTCTGTGGTCCAGACAGTCAGGTGCTTGATAGTAATGATAGCAGAGTCAGTAAGCATGATGACAGCCATCCACATCACTATGTAACCACCTGAACATGCTGATGGACCTGGCATTTATATCATTCATAGAATTCTTCAACATACATCTTCAGGAATCATAACTAAGAACCTAATGTGGAAAGTATCTTCTGGATGAAATCAATGGGTGAATTCTGTTTCACACTGCAATAGACGATACCACTGCAATGTGTAATAATTAGATAATGTTTGTTTTATTGTTTTTCAATGCCGCATTCGGCAGTTTTCCAGCAATATGTCTCTAAATAATTGAATCTGGACCTGATAATCCAGTGATTGACATCATGAGCAATGGTCTATCCAAATGGGATACGATAACATGCTTCAGATCAGTCAGCAAGCCTGACCACCCAATCACCTCTTACGACAAGGCAAGTCACTGAAGGCAAGTCTAATCAAGATCTTCACAGGTCTAATAGAGGATGCACAAGGTAAACAAGTGACAAATGAAAACAAGTTAACAATGAGTTACATATGCTATACAAATTACCAAGTTGCAGCCTGACTACCCAATACTCATTGTAGTCACCTCTTACGACAAGCAAATGATGACTACCCTGAAAGTCAGTTAGGCAGGTCATGGTGAGACTGATGACCCAAATTAATGAAAGCATGCATAGTTCCTTGTATTGAGTGTACTGACCGGGCAGTGACGAGTGTCTCCCTGGCTACTTTAGCCAGCTGGTCAGCCGTGTCCACGAAGAAGAAAGACTGTTGCTCCAGGAAGTTGCAGATGTCCTGTTGGGGAGAAGACATATATTACAGAGTCTGAGTGTGTATACGTCTCTGTGTGTCTGTTTTTTAACATTACACTCAGTAACTCAGTGTCAAGCTTAATGTCAGTGGCCTGTAAATGATCATTGAGAACAGACAATCCAGTGGCGTATGTTATGAGCAATGATCCACACCGTCAAGGTCCCCCGGCAGAAGGTTGGATAGCTGTTGTCAGGATACTGCTAGCAAATCATGTGTATCATTCATCCTACATGGGACACTACTTACTGTGCATTTGTCTACTTTGCTTGCTGAAGTCGCCCATTTTACCAGTGCCAGAAGTCTCACAAACAACTGACGGGTACGATTGGCAAATTGGAATATCTCAATTTTCCTGAAACAACAAATGAGCAAAGTGTTTGATTTGATTGATTGTTGTTTAACGCAGCACTCAGCAATATTCCAGCTATATTGCGTCGGTCTGTAAATAATCGAATCTGGACCAGACAATCCTGTATCAACAACACAAGCATTGATCTACGTAATTGGGATACGATGACATGTGTCAACCAAGTCAGCAAGCCTGACCACCCGATCCCGTTAGTCGCCTCTTACGACAAGCTGAAGACCAATTCTAACCCAGATCTTCATGGGTATGTAAAGGATTTTGTAACTACTACAGGTAACCTTGTTTCTCTATACTTCATCATGAAATAAGACAATGACCGATTAATTCAAACCAGCATTGCATTTCAACAACTTACTGAGCTATTAACAATAATTTCAAAATTCTGACACTCCATAAAAATATCTAAAGGACATTAAGCATCAAATGAAAATTTCACTTTCAGTTCACTTTTCCATGGATAAAACAAACTTACCTGTCCATATCTGTCTTTCGTGGCAACCTGAAGGAAACAGTGCATCAGGTAAAACACTTTATCAAATGATATTAGCATGACTTGCACTTGATGAATAAAAACAGGACTGAATTAATCTTTAACATGTCTACACATAAAAGTCCCTCTGTTTACCATTACATGCTGTAAGTAGTCATGATCATGTAGTACCAAACTCAACCACATAGATGTGGTGGGGTAGCCTTGTGGTCAAAGCAAGAAATCCCAAGTTCAATTCCCCACATGGGTTCAATGTGTAAAGCTCATTTCATAGTGTTCATTTGTTTTCAAAATTCATTCCTTCAGTGAATTGTCAACATAGATTTCATTTGTGTTTATTGTTCAATGCTGCACTCAGCAGTATTCCACTTATACATAAATAATCAAATCTGGGTCCCACAATCCAATGACTGATATAATGAACATCAATTGATACATGTAATTACAATACTGTGAGGTGCAATCAAAGAAATCTACAACCCTGACCCCTGATCCATTTAGTACCTTCTCACAACAACCAACTCCCCACAGGTATATTATTTCAAAAATGAAAGTGAGTAACTTACAGCTCTGATAAGATACTGAGTTCATGGTGTGTCCTCTGCAGACTATAGTCTATGAGTGTAGCTAGTGAGATGGTCCCTGCCCCACCCGGGTTTCCTTGAGCAACCGCCATCTCTGTCTGGGGCATGCTCTTCCACGTCACCTACTGGACACAGCTGAAACAAAGTACACAGTAAAGGACTGTCAGATTAATGCTACTTTCAATATGATTCACTTAACATTACAACCTAATGAGAGAAAAAGCTTAAAGTGGCAGGTAACAGATGATCTTGTATCCCAGTAGTTTTGTATCCACTGCATCATATTCTTAACTGGTAAGAGTGGTTGTTTTGTTACTTTTTTAGTTTTAGGTTGTCTTGTAATCAGGCTTGTTTATATTCATGGATCTTTTAGCACCCTTTTATTATTTCAAAAGAAATTTGAAACACTGACTTCATATATTTAGTAGAAGGGTAGAATTTTTTGTTTCCAATTAAGCATTTGAGAGTGTATCTACTTCAAGAGTTTTGAAAATACTTTTTGACACTGTTGACAATTCCATAAAATTCTAAAAAGGAAGAAGTAACCAGGTTTGTTTATATTCATGGATCATTTAGCATCTCTTTATTATTTCAAAATACAACTTGAAAATCTGACTTCATATATAGTATGACCAGAAATTATTGAGAATTTTAGGAATATGTTTAATTGGATTTCTAGTATAAACAACCTTGACCAGCTATCAAGTGCTTGGTTTCATTCAAGAGAGACAACTCCGTTAATCCTTTGTCATTAGTTTGTGAAGAGTTATCCCCCTTTGTTTACTTGCTAGCAGACGACATTTTCAGTGATCCTCAGTATGGATGATTTAGAGAAGAGGAAGTTGATTTTAGAGTATTATAACAAGGACATCAGATCAGCTAAAGTGATTTCAAGTAAAACAGGCATCCCTTTATCCACTGTTTATCGTGTTTTGAAAATTTTGCAAATGGATATAGCATTGAGCACCAGGGAGGCGCAGGTAGGCCCAGAAAATTGACTGTCTGTGACAGGAGGCGGCTTAGTATTCTTGTTTCTAAAAACAAACGAAGGAGTTTAGAAAACTTAAGGCTGGATATGATTGATAGAGGAACTGTGGCTGTCTGTAAGGAGACAAATAGAACTGAGCTGCATGCAATGGGTTGGCAAAAATGTCGAGGAATTCCATCACCGATCATGAAACCTGAACAAAAGGAGCGAAGGTTGAACTGGTGCTTACAGCATAGAAATTTTAACTGGGACAATGTGATTTTCTCAGATGAAAGTTCTGCATGTCTGTTTCCTAATACACTGAAATTCTGGACCAAACAAACTGAAAAACCTTTGTATCAGCGCCCAAAGTACAGTCCGAAATTTAACGTGTGGGGTGACATATCTGTGTTAGGGGCAACACCCCTCTGTGTATTTGAAGGGAATATGAACAGTGAGCGGTACACAAATATTCTCGTGGGACATTTACTTCCATCTGCTCACGTGTTCTATGGAAATTTTTGGATTTTCCTGCAGGACAATGATCCAAAATATCGTTCAAAGCATTCACAGGCCTGGTTTCGGACCCAAAATATGACATTATTAGATTGGCCAAGCTATAGCCCCGACCTAAATCCAATAGAAAATGTTTGGGGACTTATGAAGGAAAGTGTCAATAAGAACAATCTGATAAATATTGCTAAAATGAAAGACTGACTGACTGAGTTGAGTTTTACGCCGCTTTTAGCAATATTCCAGCAATATCACGGAGGGGGACACCAGAAATGGGCTTAACACATTGTGCCCATGTGGGGAATCGAACCCGGGTCCTCGGCGTGACGAGCCAACGCTTTAACCACTAGGCTACCCCACCGCCCTAAAATGAAAGAAGAGGTGGTCCGATATTGGGACAGCATGGACCACGACTTTCTAACTTCTTTGATCAGTAGTATGCCCCGCCGCATTGAAGCCTGCATTGCTGCCCATGGTGACTTGACAAAATACTAACTGTTCACCTGTCTTTGAATCTGGAGTTATGTTCTACTATTATTCACATTTGATACGTGAGTAATGAGTGAATTTTTTTTTAAAATTACAATCTTTAAATTCTCAATAATTTCTGGTTGTACTGTATTTAGTAGAAGACTTATTTAAAGGGTAGGATTTTCTGTTGGCACTATGATATGTCAACATTACAGTTGTCTCAAAGTATTCTCCAGTCCTAAACATGTACTTCCAGCACAACCTTACTGTAAGACAATATCAATCTCACAATTCGGTAAACAAGGCATTACAAGATGGAAGTCACCACTTGCTCTGAGTTCAGCATGTTATAGGTCTATTGCCTTAAACACTGTCACACTTAACATTGAAGGAACATTAAACTGATTTGTCTGTTGAGGAGTAACAGCAGTGTTCACGAATAGCGTCTGACCCTCTGACAAATCCGGTAGATTCGCTAACGGTCCAATAGAAGTCTACAACCCACCGGCCCCAGTGTCCCAACTGTATATTTCACAATGACTTTGACTGAAGTTGTTATATGTGACATGTGACAGTTGTTTCCTGTTTATTGATGTTTGTTAAAAATTTCAATGCCAATTATAAGAAATGTTTAATCTGAAATGTGAGTTTAATTTTATTCTATGGGTCCTGTGAATTTTCAATGGGTCAGACAGACATCTGAAACTTACAGGACCCAATGTCCTGTTACTTTGAAAAACCATTCGTGAACACTGTAACAGGCAATTTCATCAACATCAAGCCAAGAAGTGAATGGAGTCATGTGACTGCCACATATTTACCTTGTTATTCCAAAATGTGCAATGTTTTATTGATGATTTGTGTTGATGTTTCACTAGTGTTAAAAAAAATACAGTTAGCCATCAAAACTCGTAAAGGCCTGGTCATAATGGGACAATAACTGGGTCAGATGCCCCTACACTTAAAAAGCATAAATTAACAAGAAAACTTAGAATGAGTGTGAAGCAGAGACAGCTTTTGAACAAGCTTCTAAAACTAAATCACAAATTTGTGTTTCCGTGTTATTCCTTCTTCACATTGGTTCAGTGTTCACGAATAGCGTCTGACCCTCTGACAAATCCGGCAGATTCACCAACGGTCCGATAGAAGTCTACAACCCACCGGCCCCAGTGTCTGACTGTATATTTCACAATGACTTTGACTGAAGTTGTTATATGTGACATGTGACAGTTGTTTCCTGTTTATAAATCTAATGTATGTTAATAATTTTGATGCTAATTATAAGAAATGTTTAATCTGAAATATGTGTTTAATTGTATTCTATGGGTCCTGTGAATTTTCAATGGGTCAGACAGACATCTGAAACTTACAGGACCCAATGTCCTGTTACTTTGAAACACCATTCGTGAACACTGTGGTTGGTAGATAAATATATGGCATTGTATGTCAAGTTGTTTATCTGCTGTGTTGAACCATGGATATCTCAAAGTATTTATGCGGGTCCCTCTATACGGACACTGACTGTATATAATACTAAGAAGAAATCCGGGTACTGACACTGCAGGATATGCATTGACACAGGACCAAGTTACAAAAGTCCCCTAGGTTTAGCATGGTTTATATCACATGGATATAGATCATGCATCTGGCTGAGGAGCATAATCTCTATGAAACTGGGATTAAAACAGATGCTGATACAAGAAGAGATATTTAAGCCTGCATTGCTCATTCTGTGTAGGGATTTGGCTGTCCAATCTGGTCATGTCTCCAGGCAAGGTAGAAACTAGAATGCATCTAATAAAAAAAAAACATCAGATCAGCAAAAAGTCATCAGTGTTACCAAAATCAACTACTGACGGTCTAGTGAAAACAGTTACTTACATTTCTATTAAAGATAATAATGAAACTTGTTGTAGTATTCATGCTTTTTGTAAGTTACAATGATTCGCCTTTGGTCCATATATTTACTCACAACGTAAATATTGTCATGATCATTTTCATCCATGAATTCTATTTTGACAAGTGTATTTCCACCATATTTTGATACAGAATACAACATCCTGAAAGTTTCAGTTGCACATCACTGAATCAGCAGGTAAGTTGGAGCTAAAGGATAATTTCCAATCAATATACATTAGTGGTGTAACGATTTATCGATGGTATTGATGTTTACATCGTCAAATACGCGATACGAGTGCATCGATACAAAAAACATTTAGGCAATATATCAGGATATATAATTTATATATATCGCGAGGGTCCATGATACATCGATGTATCGCCACAAGTGACAATATATCCTGATACAACTTAAATACTACTTAAAGTTGTAAGGAGTATTGCATTAGGAATAGGAAATGAGTCTCTTTGAAATTTTTCTGAACTTCAAAAACAAATTGAATTTTAAAGGAATTTGTTTGTGTCTGTTATCTCTGTTACATGAACAAAGGAGTTGGTGTATAAGTCGCAGAGTGTGAACATTTTACAAACTCTGTGAACTGAGAATAATTGTCTTCAAGTAATTCAAATATGCAGATATGTTTTAGTTGTTTGACAAATAACACTATTTATTTACAACTATGAACGATGGCTTAGCGTTGTTAAGAAAGAGAACAAAGAGAAGATAAAAATAAGAAAGCTGACTTAAGTGATTCTGAATGCTGATATAAATGACATTGAGTTGTTTGTGAAAGCATTGGTGTAGAAACACAACTTCCCAAGGGAAACTTCACTTTCAGATATATATCTATTAGATCAAGGTATACGGAATATGTTTGACTTTCTTAAGCATTAAATGCTGAAACTTTATTAGATGAACATCTTTTTAAGTGTGTGTGAATGGAACATAAGTTCTGCTGTATAACAAATAAAGTTTCAGACATTTTATCTATCATATCTGTTCTGTTATTAGAAATTGTAAAGTTTCAGGATACGTATCGTATCACCACCATTGTATCATGATGATAATCGTCTTGCAGGTGAAAAATACAAGAAATTTACAAAAGCAAAGTACAGTTTTGATCTTTGAGTAATGTTCTGTTTTCACCTGGTGACGTTTCATTGCAGTGCCTTTTTGGCCATAACCAGCTATGTGTAAGCCAGGAGTAAGCCAGCTGAGAGATGTCCTATATCATGTTTATAGTCAAGACATGAACCTGCATCTTGGCTAGGCGTAAGCAGCATTGAAATCTAGGTAGTGCATCTCACGAGTTCATTGACCTTAAAACACTACAATCGATTTACCTAGGTACATATGGGTATAGTACCTTGTACATGGGGCATAAAATAACCTGCAATGACGACTGTAAATATACCTAACCAAAAAGATGGGACTGTTTTGAGTGCTGTGTATGCCAAAATACAATCGTCACGTAGAGACTTTGAAATTATCTAAAACAATATGTCATACCGGCTCATTATACACCTTTCGCTTGTCAACTTGCTAATTATACCAAATGCGGAAACAATACAACAGAAAGATTTGAAACATGTCAAAATAGGCATGGTATGCGTTTTGAAACAATCAAATCGTAACACTATGAGTCTGCTTACGAGGTTTGTGGGACCGAAACAACACAATAAATCATATTTTTAAGTGTTTCTTTATATGTCATGAACTTGACTTACCTACGCTTTCTTGGAGATCCCCTGTGCGCCAATTACGGGGTGCTTTGTCGGCGACATTCAAGTTAATTCAACATAAAGCCGACATTTTAGTTTATCTTTAAAGGGAGATAACTTTCCATTTAACATTTGCTTACCGCGAAAAACATCTACGCCTGTTCCACGACACACATCGGACACGGAAGATTAAAACTAGTACGGCGATTTTGTGCACACAACTGGATTGTTTTTTCATGTTTTAATAGAACATCCTGGTATACCACTACCAGCTGCAGATATGAACCATTTCAGTAACAATAATGAAACAATAGGTTATTAATATCTTAGAAAATGAACCGACATGAATCCCTTTTAACTTAACTCATGCATACTTTATCCCATCAACTAGCATCTACATCTTTGTGATGCATTCCATTAAAAAGTATATTCATATTTACATTCCATCAACCAGACTCTAAATCTATATAAAACACTTTATAAACAATTATCTACATATACATGAAACATTCCATAAAACAGCATCGACATCTCTAGGAAGACGTTTAATTTTCAAGCAGCTTCATCTATGAAACAATTTGTTATTGGCAAAGTACCTATATTCCTGTGAAGCATTTCATTAAGACTTATCTACATCCACAGCTATATGACACGTTTCGTTTACACCCATACACAGCTATATATGAAACAGTTTTACAGTATCAATTCATTTTATTTCATAATAAAAAAAAAAATTGAAAAAGAAAATTCGACAGTTACTGTGTGTCCTTATATACAGATTATATCAGCTTTATATCCATTCATTCATATTAAACTAAGTCTTGATGTACAAGAGTGGGCGGCGCTCCTATGTCCGATAAGTGTGCGTCACGGAGCGAGTGGGGTAGTCTGGTGATTAATGCGTTCGCTCGTCACGCCGAAGACCCGGGTTCAATTCCCCACATGGGTACAATGTGTGAAGCACATTTCTCGTGTCCCCCGACGTGATATTGCTGGAATATTGCTAAATGCGGCATAAAACTTAACTCACTCACTCACTATGCGTCACTTAAACGGAACACATGGACTGACTGACTGACTGAGTACGCTTTTAGCAATATTCCAGCAATATCACGGCGGGGGACACCAGCAATGGGCTTCACTCATTGTACCCATGTGGGGAATCGAACCCGGGTCTTTGGCGTGACGAGCGAACGCTTTAACCACTAGGCTACCCCACCGCCCCCCCCCCCCCGGAACACATGGAATCATTACAATTTGACCTTAGTTAACGCTAGTGAGCAATAACGTTTCATTAAATTATGTCTTGCTTGCAATAATACGCCTCATAGATACACCGGGTAAAGGTGATTGAGCCAGGTCCAGTCAAGTGAGTGTTTATTTTCCTGATCAAAATAAATGTGATGTTTACGAATCAGCTGAAAGGTAACTGAAACGCTCATAAAATATGTAAAGTTTTATACTAATAAACTTTAAACGGTACAATCACGATCTTTAGCATCTTAAAGTATGCTTTTGAACCTTACACACATGCAAGTATAAGTGACGAAGAAAGACACACCGCACTGTATGTGTTTACAGCGCAATCACTGAAAACGGGGCAACGAGACCGAAAGCTGAATGCTGAAGTTTAGTTGTAACTAAAACAAAATCTCACTTCATGTATGTTGTGATTCTGCACGTTGATTTCGTGAGGGAATGAGTCCCCGATCCCAGTTTTGGCCAATACCCGACTACATTATGTGGGGGCTCTGTCACCTTGCTTGGTGGGATGGATCGCTGTCATAATATCAACCCCTGGTTCACCAGTTCCATGTTCACACATTTACGGCGTGCTTTCTTATAGCTATATTACGTTGCTTCTTTGAGTGGCATTTTAGAAGTTGGGAAGTACAATATAGAACAAACTTTATGGATAACAACTTCTTTTATTCGTGACTGCAACTTTTCGATACAGATTCTTGACAACAGTACAATAATCTGTATCGAAACGTCGCACTCACGAATAAAAGAATGTATTATCCATAAAGTTTGTTCTACCCGTGAAGGTCCGGGTTAGAATATTGATCTTCAGCAACCCATGCTTGTCGTAAGAGGCGACTAACGGGATCGGGTGGTCAGGCTCGCTGACTTGGTTGACATATGTCATCGGTTCTCAATTGAACAGACCGATGTTCATGCTGTTGATCAATGGATTGTCTGGTCTAGACTCGATTATTTACAGACCGCCGCTATATAGCTGTAATATTGCTGAGTGCGGCGTAAAACTAAACTCACTCACTCACTCACTCATAAAGTTTGTTCTTTATTGTTAAGTTGCTGAATAATATGTGTAATTAAGCAACATTCACTCACTAACTTAATCGTATCACAAGCATCAAACTGTTTACATGACCAAAATACTTTCAAAGGTCACCTGGTGTAAACTAGGATAATGGTTAAAGTCATCCAAATGTGAGTTGGTTTTTAAACCATAATTTTAGGCGACATTTGTTGTTTATGTTTTACCAAGGTTGTAAATAGTTTTCTAAGGGTTTAGACAAGATAAGATGTTTCCAGTTCAGCCACAATACATCTGTGGTTTGTCAACAGGAGCTTCGATTATGAATGATTGGCTGGTTTGGTGTTTAACGCTGCACTCTATATGCACTGCACTGTATATACTGTAGTCTAGGACAGACAAACCAGTGATCAACATCATGAGCATCGATCTGCGCAATTGGGAAACCATGACATGTGTCAACCAGGTCAGCGAGCCTGACCATCCGATTCCGTTAGTCGCCTCTTACTATACAAGCATGGTTTGCTGAAGATCAATTCTAACGGATCTCCATTAGCAATGACAACAAGTTGACCGATATGGTCATATATATATATTCATTTGTTGTGAATGACAGTCTGTGCCAGACAAGCCAGTGGCTGAGCGATGTCTGGCACCACGTTAGGACAGGGTGACACTTAACACACCATCTAGTCTTCTTGTACAACAAGCACCAGATGCCAAAAGGATATATATCCTAACTAGGAATAACCTTACATGTAAAAATAGTCATAACACGTAGCACTGTGCATATATAGCAGACTTTAGAATTTAGATGGACCTTTTTCGGAAATTATTATACATTCTTTCGAAGACAGAGCTTAGGATTGTGTTGCTTATCTAAACCAATGTTCATTATTAGATATAACCATAAGTGCATTATCATCTTAACTGCGATACTGTATATATACTCTCTGTTTTCACCGGCCTCTTCTTCAGGGGGAATGAGGGGTGGGGGATTACTCCCAGGTTATAGGTGGCCATGTCGTCTGAAGTGCAGAAATTATTCATGCAGGGTTGCGTCCCTTGATATAGCCAGGATCCTGTAGTCGTGGGTTCGAATCCCGGTTCGCCCCGATTATGTTCTGTTCTGTTTGCCTGCACATTAACGACTGAGACATGCATCAGTTCTGCATTTTCCTCTCACATACTGTCGTGGTATAACTGGAACACTGTCCAAAACGTCGTCGTGCATAACTCACTCACCCACTCTTCTGTTACTAATATATATGTATCTAATTTACAATGAAAGATGAGTATATTTGATACTTCTTTGAGTGGCATATTTAGAAGATGGAGAGTCTGATAAAGACAAACTTTTATGGATGAACAATTTTATATTCAGGTGATGCGACGTTTCGATACAGTTGATTGTATCGTTGCATCACCTGAATAAAGAAGTTGTTCATGCATAAACGTAGGCATATCTATAGCTGAGACAACATCCATTAATGTTTTATGTCCCGTGGATATAGAAGTCCGTGTCAGAAAATCGTGTTACTATGACAGAAACAGGCGATCTAGCACCAAGCATTATGTTTTTAGTTTTTATTTCAAGCAGGCCAAGGTACCAAATATTAGTCATATCAATACATAGTTTATATTATCTTTAGTGGATTTAGGAATTCATACGACAGTAAACAGTTTGAACAGCTCATTTGTTTATAATGAAGATTACTAGTATGTATTGTTGTGTGTTATGGTGCCTTACCAAGTCACTATATACAGGCCTATAAAACTAGATTTTTCTTAATTTGATTTGTGCAAAACTAAACCAAATAAACACGACAAGGGGATGTCAAACGTTATATATAGGCATATTGATCAGCATAATGTTTCATATTACCGAAATAAATCCATACGAACAGCGGAGGCATTATCAGCTGATTATGAGAAACAACGATTAAGGCCCAGGCAACAAGCCCAAACTCGGCCGGCTGCAAGGTGCGTTCATCCGGGTACTTGGTAACCAACAACAATCAATATGGCCGCCTGCGTGGAAAATCTCGGCTGAGCGTTCTGCAAAACTGTGAAAACTCACACAAAACTTGGAGAACTTTGCAAAACTTCAGAGAAAATACTTTTGTTATGCTTAAAGATTGACAACCTGCACGATGGATGAAAGACACTGGTGGATCGCTGGTAAAATCCAAGAAAGTTTTAAAATCGGCGGCTATGACAACCCGACGTTGTTGGAGGATTTTATGTGTGAAGAATCAACGCTCAACAAAATAAATAAGTTTCTGAGAGCTGGTGGACCATGTAGACTGTTTCTATTTTGCGAAAGACCAGAAACAGGCGTGTTGTCAACAAGAGAATTACATGTGACAGGAAATCTTGCATCTTTGAAAGATGTTGATCTCGACGGTGTCACTATTTTGTATTTCTTACGAAACAGCACCGACAAAGATGTCGATGCAACTCATATGGAGAGAGACATATTTTGTGGAGAACTCAAACACAATGCCATCGAAACTCTTGGCTCTCTGCTGTCAGATATCTACATTCCCTTGGTCAAAGCACAAAAAGACTGGGGCCAAACTACAGAGGAAAATCAATCAGGACTTGTTCATAGTATGGACAAGTTTGTGACAGCCTTGAATGAGACGGCAGCATCAATGCACACATCAAAACAATGGGTATGAAATATTTAAGTTAGTTTATATTTTCAAGGCACACTTATACGAAAAATTTCCAGAGAGTTTGTAATGTTGGTGAAGTCATATAAAACTGAATGTGAAAATGTGAGTGTGAAATTGTCAAGTTTGTCTGTCCTCATTAACATGTCTAAGGTGCCACAATTCATTGTGCAGAGTTGTGTCCCCCTAGGCACACCAGAATCCTATAATCATGGTTCAACATCCCAGATGACCCTCATTTTGTTTTTTTGTGGGTGGGGTAGCCTAGTGGTTAAACCATTGGCTCGTCACGCCGAATCCCCACATGGGTACAATGTGGGGTACAATTTCAGGTGTCCCCCGCCGTGATGTTGCTGAAATATTGCTAAAAGCAGCGTAAAACTAAACTCAGTCAGTCATTTTGTGTTTAGGTTTATCAGCACCTTACCTTAGCTGGTGAGTTTCAGTATAGTAGTAAATGTAGGAGACATGCATCATTTTGGGCTTTTTCCTGCTTTAACATGTTTAAGCAGATGTGGTATGATATAACAGGAGTACTGATATTCAATGCATCATTAAACTAAAATTCCTCACTCACTCATTGTTTCATTTCATTGTCATTTTTCTTTTCTTTTTCAGATGTTGAAACAGCCCGAAAATGTTGTACTTAATGACTTCAAACAACAGAGAGCAGCTGCACTTGACCCCATCATAATTGGTCAGTATGAGGAACTGGTCAATGAATGGATGACCACCATTGAGGCAATTTTGACAGACACATCTGATGAAAGGTTTGTTCTGATAATTGCATCAAGTGTATATTCATATGAACATTATCACTTCATCATGTGCTTATGCTAGACAAAGATGTGTGGTTTATACTGTCAAGGTATTCATAGCAGCACTATTGGCTACCAATCAATTTTTAGGACATTTTGCAATAGTTTTGGATGCTCTTTTAGGAATTCAATTTCAAGACTGTATTTACACTTCTGCTAAATTTCATTAAACTGTTTTTGTCCGTCTTTTTTAAACATGTATTTGAACTCAATGTATTTACTATTTTCATTGTACTGTCATTGTACCACTGTTAATGTGACATCATGGCACACCGTGTCATTGTTTGTGAACCTCACAATTTGACATCTTCATAAAGTTGTGTCACAATATTATCTGTAACTGTAATCTCCTCTCCCTGAAGATAAAGGTGAAATGTGTAGGAAGGAAATTTGTTTTGTCTCTATTTTGTGATTTTCTGTTGATTTTTAAACACTCCAGGTAAATATATGGATTTAGATATTTTGATATGGTAGTCTCAGGTGGTCAATCTTGCTGACTTGGTGACAGATGTCATCATATCCCAATTGCGTAGATTGATGCTCATGATGTTGATCACAGGATTGTCTGGTCCAGACTTGATTATTTACAAGCTGCTGCCATATAGCTGAGTGCGGCATTAAACAACAAACCAACCAACCAAAAATCAGGTTATGAATGATGAGAATACATAAAACATGTGTTTCTTCATCTGATTCTTACATGTACTCTTGTTATAAAGACATGGTTTTTTATCTTTGAGATTTTGAACAATCAGATTGAATAAAATTTCTTCTTCCTCAGGTTCCTGGACCCCAATGCTGGCCCTATGTCCGAGCTCGAGCGCTGGAAGCGACGACAGCGACTGTTGACCAGTGTGACTGAACAGCTCAAGAGCAAGGAATGTAAGGCTGTTATTGGGGTTCTCATCACCGCCAAGTCAAGGCTGCTCAAAAAGTGGAAAACAGTTGATGCAAGGTGAGACAGCTTTTTTATTAGTGTTTCCAGAGAACCATTTCCAGACACACTACTGGTGAAACTTTGCATGTATCTTGCTTCTTATGATGTTATATTTGCTAACATTTTTAGGTCTTAAGTGGGAGTTGTCAGTCCCCAGTATTTATTCAGCACATTGCTGAGTGCAGCACATTTGAGAGGCTGAGTTTTTCAGCTACACATGCACGTGAGCTACATTACCATGGCACTGTTCCTAAATTTTTGACAGAATGTAATTTTAATGCTGATGCTGATGCTGGAAGTGGAAAGTGTTTTTGTTCTCCTACGCATAAATGGATATATAATACAGATTAAGAACTTGTTAAAGGGATTAATATGATGCACAAACTTTACCTGAAACTTATTTCTTAACTTTCTTAGGTCTTTGTGTTTGACCAGAGTGATAGCCGGTGACATCTATGACTTGCTTTTAGTTTAATGTGTCCTTTCACATTAGGCTGACACATGTTATGATATACATAATGAAATAATTATGATGATGTCACTCTATTCTTCTTGCATTTGATTCTGAGCCAGAAGTTCACTGGCCATGTTGAACATGCAATTGTACTAGTAAATCTGACACAACTATAGCTAACCATACAAATATATGGTCATTTTTCCTTATCCTGACTCATGCTTATTTGCTTTCTCATCCTCTCTTCGAACGGTCAAGTGGAAACTTGAATCCCTTCAATTACCTTGAAGCGAACGTACAATCACTCACCCTGAATTACCTCCCTTTTCCCGCCAAAACCGGCACCTGACCTCTCAATGCCTTGATCCTCACTCTCTCCTCTATCGCCCAAGTGGCGTCAGCGATGTCGACAGACGAGTCAGTTGCAGTCATCCCACAGCAGCGTTCGATTACGAACGCAGAGGTCCTCAACGCTGAAGATTTTGATTCAGGCCATGGAGATGAGGCTAGAGTGGGAGAAGAAGCAGACGGCTCTTGAGAGCAGCGTTGTAGCAGGCGAGATGACGGAAGACCGGTCCTTTACTACGTCGTCAGCAGTCAACGTAGACATCTCTCATCAAGGTCTAGCAGTTGAGCGGGGGGCAACCTACGGAAGATGATGACTTCGTCTTCACTGATGCAGAGGTGCTGGCATGGGTGGCTGATGGTCTCCCGATATCGTCTCCGTCCAGAGACTCCAATCCGTCCGAGACGTACTGCATGAAGGAAGATGACTTAGAGTCGATCACCATCCCGCCGATGAAGCCCATTGCCCAGGTAGCAGACAGCCTGAAAGCAGCCTTTGAGAAGACTTCGAAGACACAAGGGCAGCATACTCCGCAGTTCAACGCACGATGGTTCTGGCATCACAGCATTGACCACTTTGGCAAGACGCCTGAGATTGATGAAGATTTCTACCTGGTCTCAGACTCGAAGACTCGCAGCTACAAGGTGGAAGATAAGAAGTTGGTGCAGCTTGATACGACAACCCGCAGGGCGTTCTATGGGTTAGCGAGGTCCAGAGCCATCAACGAAGCGCTGATGTGTGCTTTCAAGAATCCTAAGACAGAGGAAGAAAGGATGATCTGGTCTACACTAGTTACACAGCGCAAGGATCAGGAGTTTATCTCCGATCACTTGGCCTCTATGTCGGCGGGCATCACACGACTACATCGCCAGGGGTTGCTGAGTTCCTCTACATGGCAAGATGTCTACACCAAGCCTTTACTACGGAAACCTTGGGCAGCGCCTATACCGTTTGATGGCGGCATCCGTCAGTTGTCGCGTGAAGTATCTCAAAACTCCAAAGACTTGATGTTAATCAAGTCCGTCCAATCGATGAACACCATGGTGCGTCAATCAACTCAGCGAAGTCAACTATGATCCCGCTTCTCGGGTATACAGAGGTCCAAAGAGAAGAAGTTCCCAGCTACACGTGGCGGCAACTCGGGATCTTTTCGCCGTCCAACCGGGAGGTCCCGTTATTGAAGAGCAGGTTCGGAACGACTGGTGTCTTCCATCCCCAGCTGTTCCTGTACAACCGTTAACCGCGGGTGGATGGTTGGGTCTATACTGGGAGAATTGGAGAGTACTACAGGACGATTACGTCACAGAAGTGTTACGAAATGGCTACAGTATCCAGTTGCAGTCGACGCTGCCGTTGACCAACAACCCATTGGTTTTCAAGTTTCCTCAGCTACAGCGAGACAAGCTCACCGAGGCTATCGAGATGTTATTGTCGAAAGGTGCTGTAGAGGTCGCCGATCAACGCAGACTCACGCCCGGGTATTACTCTCCAATTTTCCTAGTACCCAAGAAGAAGTCCAAAGAGAAGTTCCGACTCATCTTCAATATGAAGAGCTTCAACAGAGACTACCTGTTGAGACCAGAAAAGTTCAAGATGCTACATCTACCTCAGCTGAGACATCTTATCCGACCCAACGACTTCATGGCCAGTAGAGATCTGCAAGATGCCTACCTACACATCCCGATGCACCCACCCGAAGTACCTGCGATTCCTGTTTGAAGGGGATCATTACCAGTGGAAGGTCCTGCCCTTTGGAATTTCGTCAGCCCCGTGGTTATTTACGCGAATAACCAAACCGATTGTCGCTTATCTCCATCAGAGGGGGCTACGCAGTGCTTTCTACTTAGATGACGGCATCCAGGCACATCAAGATGCAGTTTACGATCAACCTGCTGGCACAGTTGGGCTGGCTGGTGAATCATCAGAAGTCGGAGCTGGAGCCGACCCAAGATCTACAGTTCCTGGGCATCAGATTCCTGACGCTAGAGAATCGCATCCTGGTGCCCGACGACAGATGGCAGAGCATCCAGTCGTGCATACCAGATGCCCTCAACTCTCCACTAGACTTAAGAACGTGGCAGCAACTCTTGGGTCTACTGACGTCAGCACAGGCTCTCACACGCAAAGGAAGATTGCAACTTCGACCGCTACAGAGGTTCCTGATAGCTCATGTAGACGATGTCCAGAAATTTGCCATCCCACAACATCTAAAGCAGTACCTGCTTTGGTGGACAGTAAGATCGAATGTTTGCGGCGGAACCTGTTTGAGAGAGCCAGATTACGACCTTCATCTCTACGTGGATGCGTCACTCCAAGGCTGGGGGGCACATCTCAACGACGAGGTTGCACATCAACCAGCTAGAACTGAAAGCAGTAATAGAAGCAGTTCTACATTGGGAGACGCAGTTAAAAGATCAGGTCCTGATGATACACACAGACAACTCCACGGTGGACTTTTACATAAACCTGCAAGGGTCCACAAGATCAGCGCCACTGCTTCAACTGACGTTCCAGCTGTTCGACATCGCAGACGAAATCAACCTGAAGATGAGGGCTTGCCACATCCCAGGGGCGAAGAACGTCCAAGCCAACGCCCTATCCAGACCAGTACAGCCATCTCCCACAGAGTGGAAGTTACATCCAGAGGCGTTCCAGTGGGTAACAACATAACTAGGCCGTCCCCTCATCGACCTGTTTGCAACCCGTTTCAACCATCAGGTGACAACGTTTGTCTTTCGCCAGTGCCGGACCCGCTGGCATGGGCTGTCGACGCCTTAGCCATATCCTGGGAAGGAATGAAGACTTACGCCTTCCTTCCACCGATCCTGCTACTACAAGTACTACGCAAGATCAACCAGACGAGGGTGCTACAACTGATTTTGGTAGCGCCTTATTGGCCAGCAAGACTATTGTTCCCAAACCTCATAGATCATCACAGCGAACCAGTACTACGATTACCAGACTGGCCGAACCTGCTCATCCATCCTCACACCCAGCAGCGTCACGGCAACCCAGAAACGTTCCAGTTACACGTATGGAGCATATCACGTACTGCTTGAAGAATCGAGGATACTCCACTAGAGCAGCCAAGGCAGTTACCTTGGCTCTACGAAGATCTACACGTAACCCGTATGATGACAAGTGGAGAAGCTTTGACCAGTATGCTGTTCGACAGGGGTTCACGGCCAGGAAGGTGACACACCCACAAGTAGCAGACTACTTGTGTCTGAGGTCCACTAGACATCTGAAGGGCTCTACATTGTCTACACACCTTGCGGCAATCAGCTCTGTCATCACCATGAAGACAGGCGTGAAGTTGACCAAGGTGCCTGAACTAGTGGCCCTGCTGAGATCAAGTTAGAAGATCAACAACAGAAGTTCAGAGCACCAGCATGGGACCTCAAGATAGTGTTGCAGCACTTAATCAGTGATGTATATGAGCCGCTGACGCAGACGACATTTGAGTTATTAACTCAAAAGATAATATTCCTCCTCGCCTTGGCTACTGCTTCTTTGATGTCAGAAATCCACGCCCTTGACTTCAGCCGTACGAGATTGGACGCGGGAAGAAGGAAGGCAGTCCATCTAGGCCTTAGATGGGACTTTATAGTCAAGAACCAGCTACAGGGCCAACCGGATCGTCAGTTCTAGGTTCCGGCTTTAACCATCCTGGGTCCAGAAGACACTCAAGATTTATCCTTATGCCCGGTCAGAGCGCTGAGAATCTACGAGAAGAAGGAAGTTCAAGCGTCTATTCATCCCGCTATCAACCGCGACGACTGTAGAAGTCTCCTGTACAACGATCTCCTTCTGGATCAGAGCGGTGATCCTAAGAGCCTATAAAGCAGCAGGGTTAGAGCCTCCAAGAGCATCAAACCCACATGAAGTTAGAGCATTGGCCACGACACTCGCCCTACATGGAAACTGCTCTATATCATCTATAATGGAAGGCTGCTTTTGGAAGGCAGACACTGTCTTCGCTAATCACTACCTGAGAGACATCTCGACGGAAGACATATCAGGGATACATCAGTTCGGCCCTCTAGTCGTGCGCAGCAACTCACTATGCCGGCCAGACGATGAAGAAACTCACCCTTGTCATGCAGACTCGTTGACGCCAGGCAACAGTCCATTGCCCCCGGCTGAGAGTCCATGTTCCCCTGACTTACGAGATAAGACAGCGCATGAGTGATACATAGACTCAGTTATGGTAATTTTCTTGCCTTAACAGATGCGCAACGATTCCAGTTTCTGTAAAGTTCTTACTGTAACATATTGGGTCGTTGCAGATATCTAGACAACCAGGCGTCTAGTATACTAAATCCACAAAACTTAGAGTTTACTTCTAATACGAATGTATATGAAGGTGGTCCCCCAACAAGCATCAACAAATATTGATGTTAGCCGCAGAAGAAGAAACTTATATATCAAGCGAACGCTGACGTGAATACAATAATGCAGGGAATCCTGTGGTTGACCCACCACCTATTCCGTCGGATTCAGGAAGCAAATAAGCATGAGTCAGGATAAGGAAAAAAATGTAATTTTTATGATAAAATTTATATTTTATACTTATCCTGTCTCATGAGATGAAGCCCTACCAACCGTCCCCTCTCACCACATGGTTTCCCTGTAGACCTGCGTGGGGCTTATATCGGAGAGAGTGAGGATCAAGGCATGGAGAGGTCACGTGCCGGTTTTGGCGGGAAAAGGGAGGTAATTCAGGTTGAGTGATTGTACGTTTGCTTCAAGGGAATTGAAGGGATTCAAGTTTCCACTTGACCGTTCGGAAGAGAGGATGAGAAAGCAAATAAGCATGAGTCAGGATAAGTATAAAATATTAATTTTATCATTAAAATTACATATTATATGAAAACCATAGCATGGATTAAATGGGTGGAATCATTTGATTCTGTTGATTCCAGAAACACTGTCAATTTTGAAGCTCACTGATTGTACTTCTGGAATCATTACATTCTCATGATTCCCCATTAAAGCTGGTCTATGATTATCCTAAAGCCAGCTCACTTACGTCGTATTTATACATTCGACTGTTCCTTCTTAATGTATCGCGTGGTCAGGCTTGCTGACATGGTTGACACACGTCATCAGTTCCCAATTGCACAGGTCAATGCTCATGCTGTTGATCACTGGATTGTTTGGTCCAGACTCGATTATTTACAGACTGCCTCCATATAGCTGGAATATTGCTGAGTGCAGCGTAAAAACTAAACTCACTCACTCCTTAATGTTGATGTTACTCATGGATTTATCCCTTACAGTATCACAGATGCAATGAATGACACCAAAGACAAAGTAAAATACCTCGACTCCCTTCGCCGATACTTTGATCAGCTCTACACCGAAGCCACCCCCCATTCCATAATGAACTCTGCCATACCAGGGCTGACCAATGGCATCAAACAGATGGACTCGATCTCCAGATACTATGGGAGGACAGGCTTTCTTGGTGTCATCCTCACGAAGGTAATTGTTGTATAATGTTTTGGGACAGGTCATTTACTATGGGGTGTGAGGTAGGGGTGGGTATTGCAGAGAATTTTCATATTGCGATGCGAAAGCATGTATTGCGATATGTATTGCAATATATTGCATGAAGTATTTTTAAACAAAAAACTACTTATAATTGAGTTAATGCTTGATTTATAGAGCAAAATACAGCAAAATCTTTTTATCATGATAAAATAAAAATGTGAATAATATTTGGCACAAATGAAACAAGGAAATATCCGAAGATTTCCGAGTGTTACGAAGTTTTCCGAATGCAAGTCAAAATACCGCTTTTTCTATCAGCGTATCGCAATACGTATCGTTTTCATGTCTGAACCGGTAAATACCGGTAAACCGGTTATATTGCGCAGCCCAAGTGTGAGGGTAGAGGTGGGGTTTTGGGGTTTAAGGTTTTGGTTACATATTTTCATCCCATCCCTCGTCATGATAAGTGCAAAAGAGGCGACTTATGGGATTGGGTGGCCAGGCTCGCTGACTTGGTTGACACGTCATCGTGCCCCAATTGCATAGATCAATGCTCATGCCGCTGATCACTGGATTGTCTGGTCCAGACTCGATTATTTACAGACCTGAGCCATATAGCTGAGTGCGGCGTTAAACAACAAACCACACCAAACCAATCATGACTAGTGTCCAGTCCCTAAAAGATATTGAAATTTATGGGCCTTTTTATTCGGAAAATTCAATGAAATTTTGGACAAGGGAAATGTACAAGTAATTATGTTTGTTTAGTCTCAAAGAAATATTAGTACGTCTTAAGCAGAATTAGAGAAAGAGCTAGATAGCAATGTCTTTTAATTTCCATATTGTAATGTATCAGTGTACTGTATCGTACTATTCATCAGGTGACAAACCAGCTTGTCCTGGCCTGCAAGGAGCACATCAAGGGCTGCACCATCAACATGCTGGACGATACTGATGACCTGTGGCGTCGAGTGACCGATGAGGTCCAGCAGAGAGACACACTGCCCACTACAGACCCCCAGCAGAGACTTCTCCGTAGTCAGGTGGAGTCCAAACTCAGGGTGAGTTCAAGCTGCTAATGGGGTAGGCTAGTACTGAATATATATATAAACCCAGCTACATTGATGTTGCTGATGAGGTTTCAAGCATATAGTCCTCTTCATATCTGGTTATATGCATAATGTCTGAAACTGCTTTTTTCTGTAGGCACCCCGTGGGAAGAACAAAGAGCTGAAGGACATTGGTGTGCAGGACAGTAGCTTGTTTGGACGTCTCCGGGCCTGTTTGATGCTGCAGAGCTTCTATAGAGAGGCTTTCCGCTCACTGCGGGACTCGCTCGGAACTACCAACAACCTGTCTCACTTCTCATCTGTCAGTAGTTTTGCTCAAGTCACAAGTCTCGTGGCCAGGTAGGCATGACTTTCCTCACCAGTTTGCAGAGCTCCAGATAAGATTTAGCTCATGTGGGTACTGTACCCACTGTATTTTTTTGGAGTGGGTATTATGAATGTTGAGTGGGTATTTCATTTTCCGTTACCCACTGCTTTCAAATATGTGCGTATTTCAGTCACTTTACTCACCTAAGTATTATGTCATTGAGTAAGTTTACTAAGCAGGTATGTTCTGCCTTATGTCATACCTAATCAAAACCAACTTAAATATAATGGACATGATTTCATAAAAACTCACTCATCCTGTACTGACAGTACAACACTAGTCCTATACTAACAGTACAACTTGATAGCAATCCATGCCTTTTTCATTACGCAAGCGATTTTTATAAATATATTCCATACGCATTTGTTTTAAACTTTTTGCGTATCTAACATTTTTAATGCGTAATTGGTACGCAACAATTATTTTTCAATGCGTAATTCTATGCGTATTTTACCCAGATACGCAGCTTATCTGGGCCTCTGAGTTTGTCTTGAGAGAGATAGAATAGGCTAAAGTGTTGGTGCATTTGAGCCATCCTTTGTGCTGGTCAGTGATTGTGGAGATGATTGTTGATATCAGTATTGAGGGACCAGTATTATAGACGCCTGTGTTTGGAAATGGTGAAGTCAGCTTGTTTAGGAGTAACTTTAATAAGGAATTGGTTCAGTTAAAAGGCAAACTGCTACACTGTTACAGTATACCCTGGTTATAATGCCACTGTTTGTCCAGGAGAAACTATGGCATTATATCCAGGGTGGCATTATAACCAGGTAGGTAAGTTGGAGGCCCTATGCAGTCAATAAGGTGACAGAGCTCATGGTTCTTGTAATGAGCCTTGAATGAATAGATAAACCCAGTGTCTAAGGGCTATAGGTGACTTGTTGTGGGTAGCAGGAAGTGTATTGTCACATGTGTTATCCTATCTGGGATTACATGACTACTTAAAGCATTAACGAGTTTGGTCAATTAATTTGAGTCGTGTCAGTTAACCAATATTAATGTTTGTATAACACATGTAGCCAGTGTAATTTGCATCATAACTAGGGGAAAATGACTTTTGTTCCAAAACCATTGGCAAATGGCATTATATCCAGTTTGGCATTATAACCAGGGTATTATAAAGGCAGGAAATCTGTTCTGGCAAAAACATGGAAATTATCCAGGGGCATCATAACCAGATAATCTTCTGGTTTGGGTTATTACATGTTCAGTGTTTGCAAATCGTATCTGACCCTCTGACAAATCCTGCAGATCCGACAACGGTCCGATAGAAATCTACAACCCACTGGCCGCAGCATCCTACCGAATATTTCACAATGACTTTGACTGAAGTTGTTATATGTGACATGTGACTGTTGTTTGCTGTTTATTTTATCTTAATTTTTCTTATGTTTGTTAATAATTTCAATGCCAATTATAAGAAATGTTAAATCTGAAATGTGTGTTTAATTTTATTCCATGGGTCCTGTGAATTTTCAATGGGTCAGACAGACATCTTAAACTTACAGGACCCAATGTCCTGTTACTTTGAAACACCATTTGTGAACACTGCATGTTTCACTGCACCTGTCTAATGCATGCACTGTGGATAGTTGAATTATTGGACAAAGGTATACGCTTCATGTTAGTTGTTCAAGACAGGGACTGTCACAACAACTGGCTGTATTTCATAATATGCTAATTGTTAATCTACCAAATGCACATTCTGTGAGTGTTTCGAGTAATTTCACTGCAAAACCCATCTTCAATATCAATTCCTGTTAGCTGTATTACTATGACAGATGTAAATGGATCCTTTGACTGTTATATCCAGAACTAAACCGTCTACCACAAGTGGTCTGTCTCGGCTGGGTGGTGGTCCGAGCTACTCCCCGTCCAAGAGAACTGTCTCTCTGCTAAGTGACCACCTCAGTCACGGAGTGCCCCTTGCTGATGAGGATGCCATTATGTGCCACATGGACAACTTCTGCAGCAGGATCAGGCAGTTTGTGGACGTCGTCAACACCATGTCACAGTTCACAAAGTAAGGATAGTTCTTTTTTGCAGAATTTCTGTTTAGCTTGGTTTGGATTTGAACACCTTTGACTATAATTTTGTGCCAAAAAAGGTAAAAGAACACATGATTTTTTCATACAACAATGGTTATTCTAGAGGTATTACAACATACACTGATCCAATTGTGGCTGTTCTTTATCCTGTCTTGAGTAGTGTTACAGAGTCCTCCTTGTATCTGACCTGTGAAGCTCTGGGTTAGAATGAACCTTCAGTAACCCATGCTTTTCGTAAGAGGCGACTAACGGGATCCGGTGGTCAGGCTCGCTGACTTGGTTGACACATGTCATCAGTTCTCAATTGCCCAAATCGATGCTCATGGTGTTGATCACTGGATTGTCTGGTCCAGACTCGATTATTTACAGATCGCCGCCATATAGCTGGAATATTGCTGAGTGTGGCGTAAAACTAAACTCACTCACTCACTCCTTGCATCTTGTAATTGTGGCATCTTATCTTTTGTGGGGCGGTGTTGTAGCCTAATGGTTAAAGCAGTTACTCATACCAAAAAACCTGGCTTCTATTCCCCACATGGGTACAATGAGTGAAGCCCATTTCTGGTGTCCTCCACTGTGATATTGCTGGAATATTGCTAAAAGTGGCATAAAACTTAACTCACACACTCACTTTTGTGACTCTCATTCTTCATGATGAAGCTACATGAGTCACAGTGCTAAAACAGCACTACGTGGATGGAAATAACTTATGTCTCCTAGCCTGAATAAAGCTAACATATGTAGCACTTAGGATACCTTAAAGGTTCCAGTCAAGGAAACCCTATCTCGTCTATCAGGGCCAACACTCGATGCAGGGTTATATAGTACCAGCCTGCACTATCACCACAAAAAAAGATGGTAAGCCAATTTTGGGGTCATAAACTCAAAACATTCTGGCACATACTGTAAAATAACCGGGTTTGGGTTAACGGAACTAGTTCCTCTAGATTTTC
Organism: Haliotis rubra; assembly: GCF_003918875.1. NCBI lineage: Eukaryota > Metazoa > Mollusca > Gastropoda > Lepetellida > Haliotidae > Haliotis > Haliotis rubra. Next base: position 324,615 of record NW_025767142.1, read on the forward strand.
TTGGGCTAACGGTCAAGTATCCACATCTCACCATGTTGTATGGTTCAGGATGATGAAGACTGTGTCTGGTGTGCCCCGTCCAAGGAAGGAGGACCTGGTGATGGAGGAGGAAGTGGAAGATGAGAGATTCAAGTACAAGAAAGCTCGACAAGAACTGGCACTCAGTACACTTCATGGTCAGTTTTACCAATACGTTAAAGACAAAATGACACATTCCCACCATCAAACTGTGGGTAGCAACATTTTAGTTACAATTTTCATTTTGCAAGTTTTGCTAGTTCCTCAGATTAGGAAGAGTCACAAAGATTATTTAAGAAAAAGTCTGGTAATTCAAACAGTGTGGGTAATGATGACATAATGATTAATGCAGGCAAACATTTCTTAGGCACATGCTTTGGGATTTTTGGGGCAAATAAATAATTTTCGCTATGATTCATTTATATGGTTTTGGACATCTTATGCTTTTCAAATTCTGTAATGGTGATAACTTACACTATAATGGAGATGTGGCTTGTTTTAATCAAAGTTTGTCTCTTTTTTAAAGTATGTGGGATATTGAATAGTTGTTCAAGTGGTGAGGAAACTATTAAGTTTTCACGTGAGCAACAGAACCTCATTTGAGTTTCTTCTGATGATATATATTTGTTTTCTCCGACATGCAGCAGTTGATCCTGATGATGCAGCTGCTAAACTGACCATTCAAATCCCATCACCTGACCGTGGTCATCTGACCATCATCGCAGAGGATGAGGAAGATGATGAGGAGATGGAGTTGGATGTGAAGGAGAAGGAGGAGGAGAGGGCTACCTCAGGACATGTGGCAGATGAGATTTTTGATGTGGTCAATACCAGGCTGGGGCTGTCAGGAGATGAACTCACTGTGCTCAGTAAGTTGCTCTGTGTAAACTATAGTTTCTGATACCAGGTTTACCTTGTGGGGATTCTTGAGTTAGAAAATTGGTGCCAGCAGCCTGTACCGATTATGCGCGGCAATCAATTTGACTGAATAGCCAGGCTTGGTTGCTTGTGTGTTATCATACCCTCACAGAATGGATCAGTGTTCACAATGTTAATCTTAATTGTCTGGTCCAGACTTGATTATTAATACCCAGTGGTCTTAAAGCTGGAATATCTCTGACTGTACAGCATTACTAAAACAAACACACATGATACCAGTATTTATGCAGTAAGTGAGTGAGTATGGTTTTTACGCCGTTTTTTAGCAATATTCCAGCAATATCACGGCGGGGGACACCACAAATGGGCTTCACACATTGTTCCCATGTGGGGAATTGAACCCGGGTCTTCGGCGTGATGAGCGAACGCTTTAACCACTAGGCTACCCCACTGCCCCGTATGCACTAAGTATGTGAGTATGGTTTTACACTGCGTTTAGCAATATTCCAGCAATATCTCAGCTGGTGACATCAGAAATGGGCTTCATGCCTTGTGCCTATATGGGAAATTGAACCCGGGTGTTCAGCGTGGTGAGCGAACGCTTTAACCATTAATTCAGTGGAGTAGTGATTTGGTTCCTTTGATAATAGGTATGGTTCTGTGACTTAAAACTTAATCGAGATATTGTATATAAGAGTACAAGATTTACCCAGTTATGTCCAGTAAGTTCTCCTGTCTGTGTTTCAGGACAATACTATCCTGAGGATGAGGAGGACGAGGGACCAAGCATAGCTTACATTGTAGAGGAGAACCTGGAGAAGATGAGGACAGCCATGAGTGAAAATGTTACCACAAAGACCATGTTAGATGTTGAGTCCAAGGTGGGTTTGAACAACTTCTGTGCTTTAAAAACATCTTCCTAGTGAAGCCAAACAACTCTCTTCAGACTAAAAAATGTGTTGACTCTTGATTCCTGAATTTCCATTAGCTGATGGTATTTTGTTTCCACAGGACAAGGACAAGTTTGAGGACCACTACTCCAAGTTCCAGGACATTGTGAAGGATCTGGAGAGTTTTTTGGCTGCTTATCTTCATGCTGTGTTCCTCAGGAAGATGAAGACACAACAGGGGCTGGATGTTATCACAAGGTGGGCTCCACAATATATTTGGACAAGTATTATTCAGGGGTGGAAAGTATTTATTTTTTTCTGTAGGGCAAGCAAATTTGTATATCACACTAGTGTCCAGTTGACCCAATATTAATTATGTTGTTTATTTAAAAATTCCGGTATAGTGGCTTATCAGCAAGTGATTTTACATGTGCCACTGTCCTGGAGTACACTAGCAATTTTAAAGTTATTTCCACCCCTGATTATTGTCTAGCAGTGGCCCATAGGGTTCCAGCTTAGAATTAGTCCTCTGGAACATATGTTTTTCTAAAGCAAGTAAGTGGATTGAACTGTGTTCATGCCTTTTGGATGTCTTAGTACCTGAATAATTGTTGGTCTTATGTCATCAATCACTGTCCAGTTCAGTATGTCTGGTCCAGGCCCAATTATTTCTAGACTGTCATCATTTTGCTGGAAAATCACCTACAGTTTCATCAACTGATGATAATTCAGCCACTTTGAGTGTGACTTTGTGGGATTACAGTCCTTTTGATTTAGTCGAAACGGACGTGGATGAATTGCAAATTTAGATGGCTGACAAAATTGCCACTTAAATATAAATTGTACACATGTTTTCATTTACTAATACCTGACGTCTTTCTTATTTTGAAAATTTAGTGGACTCCACCAAAAGTGAGTGAGTTCTAAGAAACTATCATTGTGTGAAAACACAAAAGTTGGTATCTGTTGTGGTGAGGGTGAAACCCGCAGAACGGAAACAGTGACTAGCTTTCGCCGTGGTGGCTGAACGGGATACACATGCCTGATGAAAAATGAAGTGGCTGAATGCTGACGGAAACAGTTGATGATGTGCTAAAGTGTTCGATTTTTTCTTGTGCTGAAGCCGAAGGGGCTGACTGTGCTTGTGATTAGTGGAAGCCGTGGTGGCTGAGCGGTCTAGATGGCTGACTTTGTGTGCTGGCCATTAGGTGCCTGACCCTGAGGGTGTGGGTTCGAATCCCGGATGGGACTCAACAACAATAGTACTAGAATCTATACTTTACTAAGAAAGTGTAATCCCAAATATAACATGTGTTACATTTGACCACTTTCTGAAATGGCATTGTATATTCATAGATATCAGTTACAGCAATATCCCTTCTTGGCCAGCATGGCTGAATGGTAGCCTCAGTTCTTTGTGGAGAATTTAATATCCAGATTAACTCACATAATTCCAATACTTGTGATATGCCATTCATGACTTTAGACCTTGTGACATCATTAGCATGTACTCACTGTAATATAACTGGGGTGGTGGGGTAACCTAGTGGTTAAAGCGCTGGCTGTACTAGCCCACGACTGAAGCTGGTTTTATAGGTTCAATCCCCACATGGGTGCAATGTGTGAAGCTGACCATTTGTGCCGTTGATATTGCTTGTTGAATATTGCTAAAAGCAGCGATAAAACCAACCACTCAGTCAGTCAGTAATATGACTGAACAATTGTTTGAAGTAGCTGTAAACATTGTTTACGGTCACTTTCATATTTACCTTGTGGTCATGGCTTTATCTCTTGCATTATCAAAGAGGCTCACCAATTCACTTAAGGTGTCCTCTTAACTTTCCAGGCAACAATTTTGTATTTTGTGGAGAGCATTGAGGGAAAATATGTAAGCCTGTATTGTGACCCTCTAAGGAGGTACTTGACAGTGAACTGTTAATGCCACAGATTCTGGCCAGTTCAGAGTCGACCGGGAGTACGAGGTGTGATAGCTGAGAAGTTTGTGGAGATCTTCAACTGGTATGAAAATGATTTGGAGGAAGTGCACAAGATATATGAAAACAACAAGGTAAGTTTGATAACATTTCTGTTTTCTTCTTATCTCTGTTTCAAACATGTTGAAATATCCTTATAATTAGCAACAGAAACCTGAACTAAATGTAGTTATGCATATTTCTTTGACCAGCAGTGTGACTCAGACGTTTTGTGGGGCAGTTGTTGACCTGTGATCTAAGACGGAACTCGTTGTGATATGTTTTGTCCTTAACCTTCTCAGCATCCATGGATCATTTGTCTGAGACAGCTTTGAATGTGATGCTTAGTCTGTGAGCACCATACTTGGTCGGTGTTTTACAAAATGGAAACATTGCTAACCAAAACCACATTAGAATCTCCTTCAGTATTGACTGATATTGACTGAAGACTCTCTAGAGTGACCCTTCCCTGTGGGGATTCAATACAGAATAGGCATCACATACACCGATTTGTCAGTAGGGTTGAATTTTTAAACTTATCCTATCTCACGGTATGCACCTCTCTTCTTCTTCTACGACCATGTGTGGAAACGTGCTGTAGGCTAAGTTGAATCAAATCTTACTGGCCTCTGACCCCCCTGACCTCTGACCCCACTCCGATATCAGCACCTGTCAATCATCTCCATAAGCGTGCAGCTCGCTCAGATGATCACGTGACTACCTGTGCCTGTCATTCTCTTTCTTGTTTCTACGTCGTGTGGACGTATGCTTGTGTCTAAGAAAATTTGATTGTTGTTTCAACACGGGTAAATCGAATCGTAATGGTTCTAAGAAGTGCAAACATTGTGACAATTGTAACAGTAATTTCTCAACGGCAGATCCACATGTTTTATGTGTAGATTGTTTAGGTCATTGTGATTGGTCTCAACGTTGTACTTTTTGTGCTGGCCTTGACGACGATGCTTTCTCTGAATATCGCCGGGTAGCTTGTAGACGCATGACAGATAGGGATCGTCGCAAAACATCCGAGGGTCCGTCTGCGTTTAAACATCCTAAGGCAGAACGCCATAAGAAAACTGCAGTTCGACATTCGAAGTCCCCGTCTCCTAATGAAGATTTCCTAGGGGAGGCGTCTGACTCTTACCTCAGTGAAAATCTGCGGTGACTTTTCTGTCCGCATGCATCCAGCCCTATCACTTTAGAAGACTCCTCACCACCTAGGGTTGTCATTTTATCTACATCTGCTGTTCAGCCCCGTCTGTCTTCGGTGGTAACTGTTCCTCAGCGTTCCTGTGTTCCTTCGGTGGGAGTTTCTCATGCAGCGCTTGGTGTGATTCCTAACATTACCTCTCAAACGACGCTTGCTTGTAGTTCAGCGCTTTCCACTTCGGTGGTTAGTTCTACATTTACTTCCCATTCGGTACTTGTGTCTCATGTGACACTTGGTTCTGGTACAGTGGATAGTTTCTCATCCTCCGGTGGGGTCGACAAGTTTGCCGATGATTCCCAGTGCGACTTTTTCCACATCTATCCCTTATCCTGTACCATTTGGTTACGGACCATCACTTTATTCCAGTGCGTCGTTTACCTCCGAAGCACCGCTTACATCGGGACAAGTACCTGGTTGCAGAGCGCCGCTTGGTCCTGATTCCACGCTTTCATTCAGAGTGCCACTTGTTTCAGTTTGGCGCTCTTGTTTGCCCCTGGTTCGGCACTTACTCACAGTGCTCCCGTTTCGGTGCTTAGTGTATCCAGTTCGGCAATTCCTCATAGAGCACTGGCTTCACTGCTTCCTCACAGTACATTCGGTTCGGCGCAAGGGGATAGTTTACGATGCTTACATCGACGTCTGCATTCAGGCGCAGACCGATCATGCCCTTCTGCTTCATCACATGCAGTTTGCAATACAGCTTCTTCACCAATTAGGCTGGTTAATCAATCTGCAGAAATCGGAACTAGTCCCTACGTGCCGTCTTCAATTCATTGGAGCAGTGTTCGACACAGAGGTCAAAAAACTGTTTGTCCTGAGGGATCGTTGTTGCAAGATACAGCGCTGGTGTCCCTTGCATTGGTGCAACCCAGGACGCTTCGTCAATGGCAGGAGCTCCTGGGCCTCTTGACGTTAGCTCAGGCACTGACCCTCAGGGGTCAACTGCGACTTCGACCCTTGCAGCTCTTTCTAGTGCCTTACATCAGAGTGGGTGATCCGGTTGCCTTGATCGCTCTACCTCCGGAGCTCCATCCCCATCTCCTGTGGTGGGTGGAAGAGTTGAACGTTTGCGGCGGAGTTTGCTTAGGGACGTTTGTTCCGTTTAACCACCTGTATGTGGACGTGTCTCAACACGGGTGGGGAGCTCATCTTCTCAATCAGAAAGTGGCAGGGCAGTGGTCTCTTGCAGATTGCGCCTGTCACATCAACGTTCTGGAATTAAGGGCAGTGATTCTTTCAATCATTCACTGGCAAGATGTCCTACGAGCAACTTCCCTCATGGTCCAATCGGAGTTCTTATAAACTTGCTGACCAATCCCGGAAGTTCCGGGCCTCCAGCTTGGGATCTTTCCGTTGTGCTTGCTCATCTCACGTCAGCTGATTATGAACCTCTGGAGGAGAAAGACTTTGAACACATGCCTCCTTTAAGACCTTCTTTCTCCTGGCCTTGGCCACTGCTGCCCGTATTTCCGAGTTGCACGCTCTCGATGTCTCTCGGGTACGATTTGAGAGGTCTAGACATGCTAGAACTTCCTTGGTTTGTGGTGGGATTTTCTCGCTAAGAATCAGTTACCAGGACAGCTGGTTCGCATGTTCACGATTCCGCCGTTGTCCACTATCTTGGGCCCAGATGACATAGAAGATCTTTCCTTATGCCTGGTTCGAGCATTGCGGATTTATCTAGCTGCCTCGCAGGATCGCCGCAGACTGCGTAAGAGATTGTTCATTTCATTATCTACTGCCTCCGCCTTGGAAGTCTCACGCACTACCTTGGCGTTTTGGATGAGAACTACGATCCTGCGTGCTTATGCCTTTGCTGACCTGCCTCCACCGGGCCGACAGCTTAAGCCCTCATGAGACTCGGCTCGCTTCCACCATGGCGCTTCACAGGAATTGTTCCTCCAGTCCATCATGGAGGGATGTTTTGGAAATCAGATACTGTGTTCGCTCACACTACCTGCGGGATCTCTCAGTTACAGATGTGGAAGATCTACATCAATTCGGCCCCCTGGTCCTGGCGCAGCAATTGTCTTCGGTCCGCGTTCGCAGATAAAGCAATCCTTCTTTGGTCGGTTTTGCTCTGTACATAATAAAAGATATCGATGTAATCCATGTCTTGGTACTTTTTTCATTTGGGCTTAGATCATTCTCACCTAGGGAACTAGGGCGTGTTTGCACTGTCATAAATATGACTGGATAGACTGTGAGGCAAGTCTTGTGCTACATGCAGAGATGGTCGACATTCCGCTTACTGACCTCTACTCTTTGAGCAATTACATCAGTGAAGTGTTGATTTCCGATTACCTACATGGTTTTCGAAGCGGTCCGCTCCTAAGTCCATTCTCACCTTTGGTAAGTTAGGGGGATTGGTACTGAACGTTAAACTAGTTGAGCAACCGGGCTATTACCTCTTTTACTGCCTTCCAGTGTGTGTCTGTGGAGGTAGTTTAGAAGAAGGGACTGGCCAGATTAAGGTCTTCAACTTTATTTCACTGGGGTCACCTGATAAATCGCAGGGTGGCGGGGCCTACTTGCCAAACCAAGCGCCCTTTTGCTTGTCAAAAGTTGCAGCTGAAAACCACATTAATTCGGGAGCCCACTCCCCTAGAGTTTTTGTGCTGTGTAAGCCAAGGGGTTATCTGAAGAAACCCATCACAAGTTTGGAGTTTGCATACTGTAAACGTGATTATATTTCCTCAAGATGAGGTTTTATTTTCGGCATGTTGCAAAAAACATTTTAGCTAAAAATTTATACACCGCTAATAAACCTGTCATTCATTCAGTCTAGCCACGCCGCCCCTGAGTTGTTACCATAACACATCACGCTTGAAGACAGAAATCAACGGAATCTTAAAATGACGACTGATCATACTTTTAACTGTCGCTGTAATGGATTTCCCAAAACATAATTAAATAATGAGCCAAGTCCCATTGCCGAATTAGCTTAAAAACAGCAATGTGTGTTGTGGCCGGGCCATGGAAATTGGTCACATGACATGGTTTGATACAAAACAGATTACCGTGGAAACGACTCGGAAAGAAATAATACAGCAGTATTTTATTTATTCATTAAGATTTTATTCACCAGTACATCATGAAGTTTAATAGTCACTAACACTCAATCATCTCATTCACAACAACCCGGCTTGTTTGAAATCACAAAGAGCTTCATATACAGTATAAGTTAATTAGATCAAACGGCGTCAGAATTGGAGCATAAGACTGATGTGTTTTTCATCTCTTCCGGGAGTAAACGGATTACTGTGTACTAGTATATCGCACAGATAAGGGATTTCCTGTGAGTAAGCAATAAACGCATGCGGCCTGACAGGTTAAGCCACTCTGTTTGTTTTCACTGCTATTAGTGGCTGCCAAAGAGACAGCTGGCGAGTTCCGCAATTACTGATTGCGCGAATAATTGACCCAGGCTAAGTAGTCTAAACTGTCAATTCACAAAATTGCACCACGCTGAAATTAAGCACGCGTTTACAGTATCAGGAGTTGGTACTTTCTGCTGGTCTCCTTGGGTTATGCGTCTTCACGGTTGTAAGTGTTGACAGGGTAATCTGCGGCCCTCCTACCAACCGTGGGATTATGCATACCGTGAGATAGGATAAGTTTAAAATTTGAAAATTTTACTATCAATTGTATATTAATATACTTATCCTATCTCACGCGATGGATACCCACCCGACCTGCCCCACATCACAGATTACTGGAAGCTCCAAGACGAGAATGACAGGCACAGGTAGTCACGTGATCATCTGAGCGAGCTGCACGCTTATGGAGATGATTGACAGGTGCTGATATCGGAGTGGGGTCAGAGGTCAGAGGCCAGTAAGATTTGATTCAACTTAGCCTACAGCACGTTTCCACACATGGTCGTAGAAGAAGAAGAGAGGTTCATACCGTGAGATAGGATAAGTATATAAATATACAATTTATAGTAAATTTTCAATTTGGTTGAGTATTTGGTGGTTGGTCTGTGTGATCTGGAAGGTTATGTCATTTTTATTAAATGGCTTCCGAACTAGACTTGACTATTTACAGATAAAATTATTTGACTGGAATTATGACCTTGTTTTATGCAGTCCTGTGTTTCTGTTGAAAAGACCAATCAACTTGTCTGTAAATATTTCCCTTGTCCAGAACCACCCCCAGACTGTCCGTAATGCTCCTCCATCTGCTGGCGCCATCTACTGGTCACGGCAGCTGCTGAAGCGGATAGAAGACCCCATGAAGGTGTTCCGGGACAACAAGTCTGTGTCTCAACTGTCCGACTTCGGACGTATTGTGAGAATCTACAACCGACTAGCCACTGCCTTGGTCACATTTGAGAGTCTGTGGTTCACCCAGTGGAAGAACCAGATTGACCAAGCCCGGGCAGGTCTACGGGCAACTCTGTTTGTACATCACCCAACTAGTGGAGAAGTTGTTGTCAATGCAGATGAAAAGTGAGTAATATTTTGTAAATGTCTTCTTGAGAAAACAGCATTTCATGCTTGACATACATTGTTATACAAATGTTCCAGATGCACTCACTGCCAAAAGCTCAAACATGGATCTTAGCATCATTTAACTTTAACTATTTCTAGTTCAGCTTATTAGACTGAACAGAATTTTACTAGACTGGGGCTTTGGACAAGCTTATGTTGGTACGACTGTTTGTTGCAGAGTTCTGGAGCTGATCCATGAAGCCAAGTGGCTGACTCGGCTGGGAGTCCAGATCCCAGAGTCTGCCAACAACATCATGCAGCAAGAAGGCAGGTTCAAGAGCTACAAGAGTCACCTGGAGCTGGTGCTGGCCGACTACCGAGCTGTGTGCAGCTCCATCCCTGACTCCCTACGCCAACTGTTTGTGCCTCACATGGAGCACGTGAAGCAACAGCTGCAGCCCGGACTCAGCACTCTAGCCTGGAACAGCATGAACATAGGTGAGGGGACCATGGTAGAGAGTTCATATAGGCTCAGACCCTGTTCCACACAGAGGTCTTAGCATTACGACAAGTTTTGGTTGGGCATGTGAGTTACGATAGTTGTAGCATTAAGATCACTTTGTGGACAAGGTCCAGGATAACTGATTTCTGTAGTGTTATAGGTTTCATGATTGAAGCATTTTGACTAGACAGAGCTTATGCAACAATTGTTATGTTCTTGTGGACTGCCCTTTGAGGGATTATGATTGGTGATCAGTGCAAATATATATACCAATTATTGAAATCCTTACCAGTGCCAAACAAATGAATGATGTTTTTAACCTACTGGTTGTGGAGATATTGACACTTTGAAGACAATGACTTCCATGATTCAGTTTTGCAGCAGTCTTTCAAACATGCACTGATCTGTTCCAGATGCGTTCCTGCACCAGATCCATGCAGCAACCTTGAAACTGAAGACCTTGGGTGAGAAGGTCAATGAGCTGATGGACACAAAGGTCACCGGCATCATCAGCACCATCAATGACTTCTACCTGTTTGATGTGGACATGGCCTTCTCAAGGACATGGGTGAGTTCACTTTTCTTCTTTCAGAGAATTCCAGTACAATACTAGTTCTATTGCTGAAGATATGAGCTGACTGGGTAGAGGAGGTTAAGCGATTTGTTTGGTCAGTCAGCCCTATGTTCTGAGTGGTTCAGCACTTTTGTTTCATGTTTTGTCCCTATATATGTTCTGTATGTTTCAGCCCCATACCAGCCCCTATACATGTTATATGTTTCAGCCCTAGATATGTTATTATGTGAATGTTTCAACCCTACACACAATGTTTCAGCCCCTACATATGCTCTGTATAAGGCTTCCATGCATTCCATGCATACATATGTTCTGTATGTTTCAATTTTACATAAAACTACCCTACATGTGTTCTGTATGTTTTAGCCCAGCCCCATATGTTCTACATACACGCTCTGTATGTTTCCAGGCCCCATATGTTCTGTATGTTTCAGCCCCTACATATGCTCTGTATGTTTCAGGCATACATATGTTCTGTATGTTTCAGGTACATATGTTCTGTATGTTTCAGTCTATACCCCTACATATGTTCTGTATGTTTCAGCCTATACATGTTCTGAATGTTTCAGCCCTAGATATGTTCTGTATGTTTCAGCTGTACATATGTTCTGTATGTTTCTTACATATGTTTCATGCCCTACACATGTTCTGTATGTTTCAGCCCTACATATGTTCTGTATGTTTCAGCCATACATATGTTCTGTATGTTTCAGCCGTACATATGTTCTGTATGTTTCAGCCCTATATGTTCTGTATGTTTCAGCCACCGGAAGAGTTCCGCAGTGCCATGCTGGACAGTATTGACGAGCGGTCCCAGCAACTCCAGAGCTACGTGTCCACTGTATTGGAGGGCCTACAGAATGTAGCCAACCTTCTCACAACACGCAAGGTAAAGGTCGACTTTGTGACTTTGGTGATGGACATCATATGTTAATTTTTGGGTCAAAGGTCATTGCATCATGTTTGATAGAGGTTCCTTTTCAGTTGATAACTGTTTTATCATCACATTTTTTATAGTTCAGACTATGGGGAATTTGCATTTTTAACAATTGTGTAATGCTTAAGAGTGGTTAGCTTGAAAGACTGACATTATGATTTTATGAATGGATGGAGAACTCAATAAGTGTGTCATGCTGGCTCTAGATGCGAAGGGGGCGGTGGGGGTAGCCTAGTGGTTAAAGCGTTGGCTCTTCACGCCGAAAACCCAGGTTCGAATCCCCACATGGGTACAATGTGTGAAGCCCATTTCTGGTGTCCCCGGCCGTGATGTTGCAGGAATATTGCTAAAAGCGGCCTAAACCCAAACTCAGTCAGTCAGTCTAGGTGCGAAGTACAATTTTTTATTTTGATCATGGGAATCATGAATACAACAAAAGGATATCCCCCAAAATATTCATGCTCCCTTACTTTTGTAGTTCAGTATATAATACCCATACGAAGCTTAGAATGCCTGTTGGGAAGTAAGTTCTAACTATAGAGTTATTTTGAAAAGTGTTGCTTGATCTCATTCATGTGAGTGAATACAGTTGGAATAGGAGACCCTTGTCAGCCTGTGAAGAGATGTTATTGTTGCTTCAAGGTGTATAATATTGAGGTACATTAAATTAGTATCATTCAAGCAGATAATGTGTATTGTGTGCTGCATGTAGGTATTTCTTGTACCTTTGTTTTTGTGCACAAATTCCTTTAAGTTTATGTTGGGGTATTAATGATAAGTGCTAGAAGGTTCATAGTCACATGACAACCCACCAGTGAGGCACCGATTTTCTGCTGGGTGAACAGAGGCAATTTTTTAACAAACTCACTTGCCTAAGATGGGACCATATGTATCACATGTGCCTTGTTGTAGGTTTCGTTTCAAAGCGGATCGTGAAGCGCTTTAAGATGATCGTGAACTCCCATACTTTAACATAGACTTACGACTATCGTGAGGCCACGATCGCTTTGAGGAACGGGCCCAGGACTGAAGTCCTAGAAACTCTCAGGAGTCAAGCTGCCAAACACGGTCACCCATCCAAGGACTCTCCGCCCAATGTTGCTTGATTTCAATTGATTTGTGACCTGAGCTCTATGGACAGGGCCACACACCACCACATTGTGTATTGTGATAATTGAAGATTAAAGGAAAGAAACCCTGAATCTTCAGTATACTTCAAAATGCCAATTTATTATAATAACAGTAGAAGAATACAATATGAAATCTTGTGAAACAGCCATTAGAACCAAGAGTATTTATTGTTTCAGGAATATAGTTTTAATATGAAAACCATTGCCTTGGCCAAGGCGGCCATCCAGTCTAAACTTCGGACAGTGAAACCTAAGACAGTCGACAAGAACTTACATAAGACTGTAGGCAACGTTTGTGTTTTCACTGTTTTACTAACAAACAAGTTTTTCTGTGATATGTTCCTGTTCAGTTCGAGAGACATGATGACAATACCTGTCAAAAAGGCAGCAAAGTCCACAGATTCTCAGGAATCATATTTTGTTGACTGAATAGAGGCAATTTTAGACTGCAATTGAATTTCTTTGGAGCAGAAGGTGATTATAGTGAAAATACATGGCAACAAAGTTGTCTCAGGTGACAGTGTCACCAGGGTCACATATTATCTTGAATCTGGCTTTTTGGACATTTTAGCCATTCCTATGTACATTTGCATCACCAGAAGTCTAAAAGAAAGAAAGATTACTATTTTATTACTCCAATTTAATTTTACAAATTTGTACTCATCTTAAATATTTGACATTGTGCTACCTTCAGATCATCATGTCTCTCATAGTTCCATGGCATTTAGTGTCTGTATGTCTTCCTCTCTTGATGGTTGTCATGGTGATGAAAACTGTCACTTGTATTGCCACCAATCTCATTAATGTGTCCATAATATTTTGTTTTTTTTGTTATTAACCTGTATTTCTTGTCCATACATGTTTTGTTGAGTGATTAACAAACGAGTGGTGTGAACAGGCTGTTCTTATTTTGACATTTCACTTGAACATGAAGCATGTCAAATATGAAAATATTCATATCTATATTAAATCAGCTTTACATGTGTAAATATATATCTTTATATATCTTCTGACAAATATTGATAATCTGTAAACACAAATACAATGTATGTGATAATTCATGTAAGAGATTTTGAATTCATGTTCTCTGGCACAGGAATTGAAAACTGCCGAATTGACATTAGTTTTGATTTGTGTAATATAAATGAACATGATGATAATGATGATTTTGTTCTGAGACTGAGTTGAGTGCATGATGCATCTGTTCTATGTGCAGTCGGACCACAAGTCGGTCAAGGATAGAAAACTGACCCTGATGGTGGACGATGGTGAGATTCAGAGAGACAAACAGAAGGCTTTGGAGGAGGAGGCGCTTGTCATAGAACTAATAGGTATGAGGCTTGTCCTAGAACTAATAGGTATGAGGCTTGTCATAGAACTAATAGGTATGAGGCTTGTCATAGAATTTAAAGGGTCTATTCACAGAACTAATAGGCAAAATGTGGTCCCCAGTTCCCAATGCTTTTCATGAAACTGACTAAAATGTGTACTGAAGGTCATAACATTACTTACCTGTCTGATGGTGTTTCGTGTACTCCTTGTGTAGATCACTGCTGGGTAATTATCTGGGACATTTGGAGATCAATTTGGTCATCATGTAGGGCTATGCTTTTGGCTAAAACAAACAGAACATTTGGGATGCAAAAATGTTGATGGTGATTGTTTGCTGTTGGAAGAGTCACTAACCAATCATGGTAACTTTTATGGTGATTATGTGTAGGATAAAGCACGACTCCGAGGTTATGGTCGAGGGCTTACTTTCCCAACCATAACCGAGGAGGAGTGCTTTATTATACATATAAACCTTCAATGATGGATACTTAGATGATCATGTAATGAAGCTACATAACAGTAACTGAAGCCCTAGTAAAATCAATTGAATGACAGTAGGCCTAACTATAAATAGATAATTCAACCTTCGTTCTTTGTCAGCACGGTGGCTGTGAGGTAGAGCGTCCGATTATGAATCTGAAATATACGGTTCCAATCCTGCTAAATTTGCACATTTAAGTTGATCTTTGATGATATTTTTCAATTGATTTCAAACACTAACATATCATCTGAATTTGAATGTTGATGTGAATATAGAGTTAGGAAAAAGTAAAATCTGGGAAGAGGTCTTACTTACAAAAAGTAAAACTGGGAAATAGGTCTTACTTACAAAAAGTAAAACCTGGGAGCAAACAAAAACCTCAAATGCGGTAATTCTGGGAAAAGATGCCATGTCTAATATATAGTGAGAAGCAGCCTTCAGGTTTATATGTCGCTGACTCTCACCGTCCTCCTTCAGGTCACTACAGAGACATGGTGTTCAGGTCTGTCCTCACTGCAACAACTAAATCCCTGGCTATGTTGGCCGAGGCATCGGGCTGCACTGGAGAAGTAGTGCGAGCTCTGTCTCCCATGTCCCAGTACTCTAGTGAGGGGGTACGGAGCCCCTCCCCCAGGCTACACAGCGGTCCTCAGACACCCAGGAGCAGAGCATTGTCGGCCGTCTCGGACCGTCCAATCACCACTATGTCCATGTTGTCTAACATGTCCTGGAGTGGAGAATCAGCAAGTGATGTCACACATCTGCAGTAAGATTTCAGTTGTGGTGTTTCAGTTTTAGCACACATGTTACATGCATAAACATAAACAGCACTGTCAACTAGCATTTGTACTATCCTCCCAACCAAATGTCATCCTTGTTAGGGCATCCATGGGACACCCTCACCGTGTTTTTCTCTGTTATTTTACACCACACTCAGCAATATTCCTGCTATTGAAATCAATCTGAAAATAATCGAGTCTTGACTACACAGTCCAGTGATTGATATCATGAGCAAGTCTGACCACATGAGTGAGTGAGTGAGTTTAGTTTTACGCCACACTCAGCATTATTCCAGCTATATGGCGGCGGTCTGGAAATAATCGAATCTGGACCAGACAGTCCAGTGATCAACAGCATGAGCATCGGTCTGCACAATTCGGAACCGATGACATGTGTCAACCAAGCCAGCGAGCCTGACCATCTGTTTTATGGTTTTAAATTGATTTTAGCAATATTCAGAACGGGACACCAGAAATGGGCTCCACACATTGTTCCTAGGTGGGAATCAAACCAGGCACTTTGCAGAATGGGCAACAACATACATGACCGGGGTGGGGTGGAAATAACTTTAAAATTGATAGTGTACTCCGGTACAGTGGCACATGTAATGTCACTTGCCCTGATAATTTTCCACTATACCGACCGTTATTCTTGCTGATTTATAAAATAAACAACATAATTAACATGGGAAAGTCAACTGGACACCGGTACAGTGTGATATACAAATTTGCTTGCCTGACAGAAAAAAACACTGGACTCAGACGTCGGGCAATGGGTTATTTCCACCCTTGATGACACGTTTTATGGATAGCAACTTCCTTTTTTTCTTTATTCATGTTCATATTGTATTCATGTTCGTCAAACTTCTAAATGCCTTTCAAAAACTTCATTGGGCAACAGCATAGCAAGGGACGGATGCAGCCTTTTGAGAAAGGCGGGTGCACACTATTGAGAAAAGGGGGAGTGCATGCTTCATTTTCACCCGAGTTTCAAAGGTCATTGAACAAACTTTCTCTGTGTGTGTTTGTGTGCGGGTGCGTGCGTTTCTACCCCTGTGCACACACACACACACACACACACACATACACACACTGGATCCGCCTATGCGTAATGAGCCAATATGTGTTTATAAAGGACTACAGACTATACAGGACAAGTTACATGCTAGGCATGTGTTTCCTTAACTATAATTCTCCTGTGTACTTTTCAGGGTTAGTACTTGTCTAAGAGGCGACTAGATGGATTGGGTAGTCAGGCTCAATGACATTGTTGATTGTTGCATGGATTGCTCCAAACAGTATTGACCAATGTGTTGTCTGGTATGGCTGCAGCATTTACATCTAACACAGATACTCTTAACCTGAATTATGAGCATTTGTTTTTATGTTATATGATTATAACATAAAACTATATGGTATTTGTAGTACTTATTCTTTTTGTGTTTATTATCAGTGAAATAGTCAAATGTTAGTTAGCCTGTATTCATGATTTCTCACATGTGCTATGTGTGCATCAGGTTCATCTATTTTTGATGAATCTGTTGAAGTAAGGGGGGTACTGGAATGGTGACGTGTGTTGCAGGTTCCAGGTTCTCATCAAGTTCAGTATCCCCAACATCATCGTGGAGCCCACACTGGACGTGGTGCAGAAGGCCATCCAGGATGTGTCATCAGCCATCACAGAGGCCAACAGTGGTCAGTAGATAGATCAGTGTTCTGTAGTGCCACAATTCATAAGTGTGGAGGGCCATATCTAGTACAAGCACCAGATATTCAATGTGATTAGGTTATAAGATGGAACAGGATCACGTGAGTGGAAGATTTGTAAGGTTCAGGACAATTATTGAACGTTTGCTTGAGGGCCTCCACTTTTACCATCTGGTAGAGGCCTGCCTGTAATGTATTTCTTACACTGTATATGAAGATTAATTGGGGAGATCTATAATACCTGTAGATCATGCCTGTTATAGGGTACTGTTGGTAAGGTAGACCTGTTAATTAGTGTTGGGAATTGGTTAAAATCTCATAATTGATGATTAGTTCATTACCACAGATCAATCATCGAAAATAATTGGCTAGCGTCATTTATGAAATTTGTTAATACACAAAAAAATAAGGAAAAAACCCGTAGTTATTTTTGGGTGTTTTGGCTAAATGTCACATCTTTAAAGGATGACTAGTTTGTTAGGAACATAAATTTCTTGGTGTCTTTAAGATAAATTTAATCATGACTTGGAACGAGCTTGTAATGCTTATGAAATGTAACAGACAAAACCAGCCATGTGGAAAATATTGTTGATGAAAACAAGTGTTCTAGAATTGTTTGTGTTCGATTATGAAAAAACATGATCGATTGCTTGGTCGACTGAAGATGTTTTTAGTCACTGCGACCAATCTTCATATGGTGAATTATTTCAATTAATCGAGAAGGTAGGACCACCACTACTGTTAATACACCTCTAGCCAGGAAGGTGCCTTAGACATCAATATGAGACTGAAGATGTTTTGTGAAGGGCGATCATATGTTGATATTCTCATTCATCTTTTGGGAGTCAGGATGTAACTGCTGCCTTGTGTTTGTAGACATCGCATGGCTGTGTAGTGTTCGCCATCAGAGGAATCCTTCTTCAACATGGTGATGATGGGGATGAGATCATCCAGGTGGTTCTGCAGGCTCAGCTCTCCAACGTCATCGAAGGTAGGCAACTTCTTCCCTTGATTTGTAGAATAGAGCTGAATGTTGGTTCAAATGTAATCAAACTGATGTCAGACATGTAGTTCTTTTTCAGAAGTCCTCCTTGGGGTCAATATAAGCATTAAAATGTCCATTTTAAATCCCACGACAGTTGTAACTATATTATAGGCTACTCCTACGGGTCTCGGGATCAGGGTTCGGTCTAGAACCACCGAGCTTCAGCTCTGCGGATGCTATGAACCCCGTGAGTAGCACCGACCTGGGCTTCAGCACTGGTAGGGCGCAGATTGCCGGCGCTGGTAGTTCAGGTCTTGGCCTGATGTCTATCGACGCCTTGACTAAGAAGCTATCGAGTGTGCCGGGTGTGTCGGTCACCTCGACGCTCTGAGGTCTGTCTGAGTGCTTGGGATACCTTGATTTATCAGGCTTCTTCCATGTGCCTCGGAACCGGGCTTCAGGCTCGTACAGTGGACAAGTCGATTTGAGCTTCGGCTCTTTTCGCTACTTTGAACTTAACACTAAGTAGATTCGTCCCTGAGGCAAGTGCGAGATAGAGTCGCTGCTGTGTTGCCTCAGGTGTTGTCCACGTCGAGTACCTGAACCGTTGGAGTTCACCTCCCGGAGGGAAGCCTGCTTCCAGCAAGGCATCCGGGACAAGGCCTCACACTCTACCGTCAGTCTGCCGTTCTTTCCCCTTAACAGCTCAACGCTGTATGCTCCACTCGGCGCATCTCTCAGCTCTGCTGAGGGAGCTGGTGGAAAGGGGAAAGAGCGCCGGTGATTTTTCATCGGCGACTCTGGGCGGCATCTGACGGAGGTCAACTCTCATCTGGCTAGGGACTGCATTGTAGCTGTGCCAGCCAAACGATGAGTGCGGTTATGGGCCTATGGCGCCTGGCACTGTTTCGAGGAATACGGAAGTCTGTCGAGCTTCTCATTAATCCCTCAGGTGCCCAGGCACAGGCAAACGTTATGTTGCCGACTGCAGGGGTTTACTATATTCTGCCACAAACCCCGGTAGAAGTGTGACACACGCCAGTGTTGGCTTCCCGGGAGACGGCGAAAATACTCCGTGCCGAGATCCAGTCTCTGCTGGGCAAGGCAACCATCGAGGTGGTTTCCAATGGTCAAGAAAAATGTGGGGTTTGACTCCATTTATTTCCTTGTTGCCATTAAGAACGGAATGTTCAGACCCATTCTCATTTGAGAGCTCAACAAGTTAATAGAGGTACTGTCCTTCAAGATGGAGACACCGCGCTCAGTGATCTCATCTGTCGAGGCAGGGGATTGGCGCACGTCAATCGACCTCAAGGTCGTGTACCTCCTTGATCCATTGCACCCTGATTTCAAGATTTACCTTCGGTTCTTCTTCGACAGGACGTGCTACCAGTTTCGTGTGCTCCCCTTAGGCTACATTACGGCGCCAAGGGTGTTCACCAAATTGAGGTTTCCTACAGCCCAGATAGCCAGATCACAGTGCCGGTGTTGACACCCGTACCTAGGTGACTGGCTCATCGGGGTTTTAGAATAGCAGTTGAGTCTGGGAACCTCACGATCAGTTTTGGTCACTCTTACGAGTCAATTTAAACTTGCCAGGATTTTTTAAACGTAGCATTCTTGTCATTTTAATTTTGGCTAACATTTCTTACAATCGCCAGCAGCTGAAGGGATGGTGTAAATCCACTTAGGGTCCATGCAGGTAGCCAAGGTACTGTAAGTCGCCATGGTCCCTGGTATGGTGATCTACCTTCTGGTGTTGGCGATCTATAGCCCGTTTTTATATTGTATTGTCCAAATAGTGCTATATTAGTTTTAACTCTCCACACTAGTTTTAGTTGTAATTGTGATATTCTAGTTGTTTTACTGTCGTTTGTCGACAGGGTTTTATAACGTACATATATTCCATTTCAATGTCAAATGTTCTCATTTGACTTTTTATTGTATAAATTGTTTTCGTCACGATATGGCTGAAATATTGCCGATGTGACGTTAAATAATAACTCACTCACTCACTCACTCTTACGAAACTGGGCCGAATTGTCAACCGCACGCAGTCAGATGGACAGGCAGTCAGATGGAGACACTGTCGCCCTCAGTCCAGCCAGATACATCCCTGCCGGGTTGGGGCGATATTCTGTGCAACCTGCGGTCTCTTGACGAAGAAGTCACAACCTGCACATCAATGTGCTGGAATTGACAGCAGTCGGGTTGGTGTTCGATCTCGCACGCCGGGATTCGAATTACCTTTTCGGACAGATATTCCCACTCTGAACGGGGGGCCACACCCGAATCCTCGGATTCACTGGGTGGCTTGGTCTCTGTCAGGTCTAACCCCCAGACACGCGGAATTCCTGCAGCCGTTGCAGACACAATTCTGGCTTCGAGGCGGGATTCGACGACCGTTCAGTGTGTTGATAGGTGGGGCGTGCTGGTGTGCAGATAGGGGGATTTCATAATCCCTATTCTGCGGATTTAGTTCGGATATTGGAGTTACTATAACCTCGTTTTGGTTGAGAGCCTTATGACCTCCACCATTCCCGGGTACTCCATGGCTATTTCCACATTTCACACCTCGTTCAATGGTGCTCTGCCTAGGCAGCACCCTCTCGTACAGCGCTTCGTAGTTGACATGAACAGGGTTTGACCGCCTCGGCTCTTTGGAGCCGGCAGAACGCCTTCATTCGCCATTACCGACTTAACACGCATTCTAAGGATCGTCCTTGGTTCGGTCTTTCGGTACTCTCCAGTGGAGAGTGTCCTGCCACCCTGACCAAGTTAGTAACTGGTCATTGGTATCGGTTCTGTGTTCAATGTCGATATGGTTCATATCACTACATCGTATAAGCCTTACCACCCTTTTGGGTTGGGTCTGGTTTGGGTGTACATACGTCCCTTACGTCCTCTTCACTTAAAGGCAAGAGAGGGCAGGGCCGATTTTGAACGCTATAACCAGTCATATGCTATTAACCCGTCTTGCAACGGAATTGGGTATGAACCCCCTACAGGTCACTGTTTGGTATGCCTCTCTTCGAGCCGCATGTCACGTGACCAGATTAGTGTAATAGTGAGTAACACATGTTCGGCTACGCTTTTTGCTATTCAGGGGATTTGTGTACGCTAACAGTATTTTCCCTCTTCCCGAGACTTCGGTAATTGGGAGTCTGTGTTAATCAGCACTTTGGGTGATTGTGGTTTACACTTACCCTCCTCATGCCGAGAGCGTTTGGTGGGGGTGTTTTATCCTGCTTTTCACTCTTACAATGCATGGCGTTTGTACTTGTTCGATTTTCTCCGAAAGTTTTTAGCGAGGCTAATAATTTCTCTGGGTTTTATCGAGGTCCCGGCAAGCCCTCTTCCAAACGGGAGGGGTGCATTCGAGCATTAGTTTGCAGTATTTATTAGCTCGACTCCTGGGTTATTGGCTTTTAAATTTTTTATGCTTTCTCTACCCTTATACCTCTCGCCACGCTTCTCTGGTTCGGACTATTAAGGTTGGGAGTTGTTTCGGCATGTCCCCATACATTCCTTTCCATTATAATGGTTGGGGGTGGGGTTTTATGTCATAATTGATTTGAGCCAATTGATGTATAAGCTTGGGCTCTCTATTTCCCGCCCTAGCCACCACACCAACCACACTAATTGACACACACCCCTCAGCGGTCAGGTGGCTCGGTAAGTGTTTTTTTTCTATTTCCGTATCGGTTGTAGATTTCACTCCACCACGGGTTTAGTTGTTGCCAGACAGAATGCCACTCACATCTCAAATATCTTTGGGAGTCTGTCTTATGCTTATATGTACCCCAAGGAGGACTTCTTCTGAAAAAGAATTATACAAACCTGTAGAGGTTATGAATTCTTTGAAGAAGTCCTCCTTGGGGTACGGCCACCAACCTCCCCTCATTCTGTCTGATACGTTTGGTGCGAGGTAGACGGCGAGAGTTACCTGCTCTTGGCTGTAGGGGATCCGGTGGGGCCATGTAGGGGTGGTCTCACAAGACAAAACAAGTTTTTTGTTTTGTAAATATTTTATTGAAAAATATAGTTACAACTGTCGTGGGATTTAAAATGGACATTTTAATGCTTATATGTACCCCAAGGAGGACTTTCTTCAAAGAATTCATAACCTCTACAGGTTTGTATAAATTTAAAGCTCAGGTAATAATAGTCTGGGTGCTCATATACAAATCTGCCCAAAGCATGAAGGATTCAAATGTTCTTTTATAACACCTTAAAGAGTGGAGATGTATTCAAGCTGTTCATCTTACTGTAATCCTTTCTTCCAGAGATGCAGACCCAGATCAACAAACACCTGTTCCACTTCAGTTATTACAACTTCCTGTGGAAAGACGATATGCATGGCAACTTCCACGAGTTCATCTCGGCTGACCCTGGCATGTTGGCCATCAAGCGGGAGGTGGAGAGGTTCCTGTATGTGGAGAAGAAGGTCCTTGGGATCCCCAACAGTCTGCCAATAGGGCCAATCTGTCTACATACAGATCCCATCAAGGATGCTTTACATGGGTTTGCGATGGCGTGGAAGACAAAGTTTGCTTCTGTGTTGCATGAAGAGGCCAAGGTAAACATGACCAATGACGTTAATTTATGTTACGTTATCAGAAAAAAATAGAATAGATCCCTAGCCTCTAATGTTTGTCTTATGTGTGAGTGAGTGAGTGAGTACGTGAATGAATGAATGAGTTTAGTTTTACGCCGCCTTTAGCAATATTACAGCAATATCACGGCTGGGGACACCAGAAATGGGCCTCACACATTGTGCCCATGTGGGGATTCGAACCCGGGTCTTCGGCGTGACGAGCCAACGCTTTAACCATTAGGCTACCCCACCGCCCTGAGTGAGTACGTGAGTGATTTTGGGTTTTATGCTGCTTTTAGCAATATTCCAGCAATATCATGTCGGGGACACCAGAAATGGGCTTAACACATTGTACCCATGTGGGGAATCAAACCTTAGTCTTTGGCATGATGTGCGAACACTTTATCCACAAGGCTACCCCACCGCCTGCTTTTCTTACGAGGATGGGTCAAATAGTCTGAAACTATCACTTGGTTGATAGTGCCATCGTAATGAGACAGTTTGGGATTTTAATCATAATATCACTTGAATATTCAAGGCAACACTTATATTGTTCAGTAAAGCAAAAATTAAACATCAGCAAACTATGACCATCCTTGTAGCACTGGCTTGATAATATCTGTGGAAGCAGAGAATGTGTAGAAAACATGCATAATTCATTCCATGGGAGAAAGGGTTCGCTCGTCATGCCGTATTGCTGGAATATTGCTAAAAGCGGCGTAAAACCAACCTCACTCACTCACTCACTCACTCACTCATTCCATGGGAGAGATTGTTACTTGAAGAACAGAGTGTAACTTGTGAAAATAACAACCCCACTGAGACTAAGATTCTGATTAAAAAAGTTAAAAACTGGTTGTGAAGACAGCTGTTACCATATCATAATTAATATCTTTCATTTGACCTGCTGTTGTTTTTGACTCTGATTAAGGAATTTATATTGAGTCTTTTCAAATGAATTGCACAGTTATGATGGATCAGGATGATCCTAGGAACATCCATAAGATGTCTTGAGATTGATGGTAGTGTTTAGTAAGGGTATGTGTGATTCAGAAAAAGCTGGATGCAGCTGTGAGTTACCGGCTGAACGTGAAGGGCAGACTGGAGAATCATGTACAGAGTCTGGACCAGCTCAACGGTGCTCTAGTTCTCCTGGAGGAGCTGCGAGACATGGAGAACAAGATTGATGGCATCTACCTCCCAATAGAGACCATGTATGCCAAACTCAGGTAGGTTCTTACAAATGCTTAAAGCTGTTTCAGCCATTTTATTGTTGCAAGGCTACACAGAGAGTAGACTAATGAACAAATAAAAGGGTCACATGGGTAAATCTTTACACAGTCTTTGTTTAAAACAGTTGTCTTTGTCCATGATCCCTTAGAAGTGCCAAGATCCACTATTGTTTGTTCAAAACCAAATAGATGGCAGGGGTGGAAATAACTTTAATGATTGCTAGTGTACTCCGGTACAGTGGCACATGTAAAGTCACTTGCCCTGATAATTTTTCCACTGTACTGTCCGTTTTCTTGTTGATTTTTTAAATAAACAACATTATTAACATTGGAATATCAACTGGACATTGGTACAGTGTGATATACAAATTTGCTTGCCCGACAGAAAAAAACACTGGACTCGGGCGTCGGGCAATGGGTTATTTCCACCCCTGGATGGTTATGTTTGTTGTAAGCACCCCTCATGTAGGCTTCGCAAAATAATTTATGACCTATATCACTTTGAGCTTTCCTCTAGTGTTAAGAAGAAAGTACATGATGTAGCTGAAATAGTGTTTGAAGCATTGTAAAACCATCCTCTCTTGCAACCTTGATTTGCTTTTAGAAACATATATCTCTGAAGAGGTGACCTGTTTATAACTGAACACTTATATTGTCATATCATCAGGGAGTTTGAGCTGAGGTTGCCAAGAGGTGAGGTTGAGGAGGTTGACCAGCTGAGAATCAAGTGGCAGGAGATGGTTGATCTGGCTGATGAGGTGCGGGAAGTCCTGCTCAAGGAGAGAGGTGGAGCCTTTGAACAAGAGCTGGACAAGCAGGTTAAGGTAGGTAACTCTTGTTCACTTCCTGTAGTGGATGATTTCAGTACAGGGTCTACATGCACTGCATGCTGTGAATTAGTGAGTAAATAATCATACAACATAGACATATTTTGGAATGCATTAGAAATGAAACTGAGAATCCATTCTTTTCAAGACTTTTTTCATTGATTACAATACTGGAGCATAATCATGAAAGCATTTAATGTCTCTTCATATTCTCTTGCAATTGCAATGAATTTTGATATAAGTTGTGTGTATATGTGTCATGTTTGCTTCAATAGTGAATGAATTTTTTTGTTAGAATGAACTGGAGTAGATTAACTATTTTGTGAAACTGAAACACAGCTGTTAATCTTCATGATACTGAACATGTTCTCCTCCAGACTTTCGTTGTGGAAGTGATCCAGTTCCGCAATGCCTTTGACGCCCAGGGTCCTGCAGTGCCGGGTATCCCTCCCTCAGAGGCTGTGTCTCGTCTACAGGACTTCCAGCACAGATACACACAGTATGATGCTAAACGCAGGACTCTTGACTCGGTGTCCAAGCTGTTTGGTATTGCTTGTAAACCCTTCCCTGAGTTGGACCGCACTGGAGAGGTAGGCACTTGTCTTGTATCCACTGCTTACACTCTCAGTCACCTTGATGGAAAGATTTACAGGGCTCACAGCAACAACAATCTTTATGCTAAACACTAACTTTCACATTTCTCAGGAAACCCTGGGGAATTCCCTAGCATGTATTAAAGAAGAAACTCAAGGTAACAGACAGTGGTGTGGCCGTTTATGCACCAATATTCCTGATGTGACTGTGCTTTTGTCTTAGTAATGCTGCAGTGATCCAGATTGAACTCTTCAGAACATGAACTTAAGACATGGAACTGAGTAGGGAACACTGAAGGGTGAACTGGTAACATGTGAAGTATTTACTGCCCTGTCCTTACAGGTTTATGTAAGTGCATGAACTAAGGTCTGTGTTCACTCTAGTGTATGTGTATCAAATATGATGGCCTCTCTGTTTCCACAGGAACTGGATTTGCTGAGTCAGCTGTATGGACTCTTCCAGAAGTTTATCCGATTTGACAACAAGTTCCAGGACACACTGTGGGCGGAGGCAGATCTAGAGGCAGCATCCCATGAGGTGAGAAACAGACATGGCTGGCCAAAAGGTTTTCCTGTAGAAGCAGTGGGCCTTGTGGGGCCAAATACCTATTGTGGTGTGTTATTCACGCATGTTTGTATGTTATTAAATGAGACATGATCCTAGCTTGGATGTGACCCTCTTTCCACTGGTGTCAGCCATACACAAAGACCTGATTCCAAGGCCTTCAATACCCTGTCAAAGAGACTGAAATATCACAAAACAAGCAGTTCATTCACACATGCACATTACTGTCTCAATAAAGGATCATATGTTTTAAAGGAAAATGTCTCCAGTTTCTCACTCTGAGGTTCAGATATAATTTTATGAATCACTTAATGATACTGTTTAATTGGAACCAGTTGTTGTAGTAGTAGTCATCTATAGTCCGTTTGGCTCAAAAGCGGACCGATGAATTGCAATCTAACTCAAAAACTAATAAACATGAAATACTCAATGAAACACTGATCATAATCAAAACCTCAGACCAACTCTGTGAGGTTTTTGCAGAATTTATGTCCTAAAAATAAAAAAGTTGTTTAACAAACTATCATTAAAATATTGACACAATTCACTATATGTTACAAGGGACGAGTGCAGAGAAAGGGACAGCCAGGTGTGCGAGAAAGGATATGGAGATGGCACAGCACAAGTTAATAAATCAATAACGTTGTCGGCACTTGTGCACGTGCTTTCTAACACCTGGCTGTCCCTTTCTCTGCACTCCTCCCTCGTAACAAATGGTGAACTGTGTCAAAATTTTAATGATAGTTTGTTAAACAACTTTTGTAATTTTAGAACATAAATTCTGCAAACAAATCACAGAGTTGGTCTGATGTTTTGATTATGATCAGCGTTTCATTGAGTATTATATGTTTATTAGTTTTCGAGTTAGATTGCAATTCATCAGTCCGCTTTTGAGCCAAACGGACTATAACTGAAATTGAAATTGAGAGTCCATCTTTCCTCCTGTCCAGGTGGAGCTCTACTGGGATGAGTGTCTTGCTCTGCCCAGCAAGTTGAAGGACTGGGATGCTTACAATGACCTCAAGACACAGCTCCAGACATACCTTGAGGTCTTCCCTCTGCTGCACAACCTTGCATCAAAGGTGAGAACATACACAAGAGTCATACAATTTCTAATGATCGCTTATGTGTTGACTTAAGTGTTATAGGCCAATTCCCGGTCAGCAAATCAAACATAATAATTTCATTGTAAAGGACTACTTGTAGAAAGATCCTCATACATTTACTTAAATGAAGCCAATGACTGTATGAAATCTTCAACATTTAAATTTTTTCTTATCCTGACTCATGATCATTTGCTTATCTCCCTTTCCTTTGCGAATGGTAGTGGAACACTTGAATCCCTTGAAGTTCCCGAAGCGGACATAAAAAAGTACCTATGAGATCGGCGACTCAATCGACTTCCACGACGACTACTAGATCGTCTCCTGCAACAGTCACAGCAGGCCAGCTGTTTGACGGACTACCACCAACTTCTCAATGGAGTGAAGTCGAGGCACAGAACTCATCAGCGTTCGCAAAACTTCTACACCGCAGCATCTTCAATCAACGCAGAACTTGATCCGGGTGAAATTATGAGACAATTCACCAACCAGATGATGGCCATGATGGAACGTAGGTTCGAGGAAGAAGCGAAGGCTCGCAAAGTCTCTCATCCACTGACATCGTGAGCAAACCTACGGACCTGCGCGAACCCATGGACCTGCGCGAACCTACTCCTCATAGAACTACATCTCAAGACTACGTTGGCGAACATACACCTTTGCGAAGGCCTCCACAGTCTGACGACTCTGTCATCTTGGAGGACTGACTGACTGACTGAGTTTGGTTTTACACCGCTTTTAGCAATATTCCAGCAACATCACGGCGGGGGACACCAGAAATGGGCTTCACACATCTTGGAGGAAGATAGAAGAGATGAGATGCCTACTCACCGTTCTACATCTGCGAACCCTCATCGTTCGAGAACATCGAAGGATCCATCTCCTATATCTAGCCGTTCTAGATCGAGACCTCTGATATCTCTCACAGACGTTCGCAAAGTCACTCATCATGAGACAGAGGTTCGCAAAGAGAAGGCTCACATCACAGATGTTCGCGAAGGGATACATCTAGCTACAGAGATTCGCAAAGAGTAGGCTCACGTCACAGAGGTTCGCGAAGAGATGAATCCACAGATAGAGGTTCGCGAAGGGAGGAATCTTCATTTCGCGAAAGGATGATGGAGGTTCGAGAAGGGATACAGGTTCACAGAAGGATGATTCATGGAGGCATAGCTCTACCGATCAGGAGATAACTGATGAATAACCAGACTTCGTCTTCCCAGACTCAGAGGTTACAGCTTGGATAGCCACTGGTTTGAACTTGGAGTCTCCTTCTAAGGATATAGATGAAGTCTACACTTATAAGATGTGTAATGACGACTTTGACTCGGTAACTATTCCTCCGATTGAACCTATATCCAAGGTACCTCTAGCCTACGCACAGCTTTGAGAAAGCTGCAGACATCTACAAGGTTCGAGAACTCTCAGATCTACAGGCAGATAACAGCAACGCAGACATCTACAGGGTTCCCGAACCCTAGGGTTAACAAACCCTTACATCAACAGGCAGGATGTTGACGTTGACTCTATTACCATACGGCTGAATAAAACGAAGCAATGATGAAAACTGATGGTTTTGTCAGAGTTTAAAACTCAACAAAAAGATCTACAACATGTGCAATCTCTACAGTTTACAGCCTCCACAACTCTACAACCTGCACAAACCTTATACCTGTATAGGTTCAGTTTCGGACGACAACCTACTTGATGAAAGGAATCCCTTCATCTCTACGGATGCTGAGGTCTTATACTGGGTAGCAGATGGCCTGCGGATATTGTAGTTCACTCACTCACTCCAACCCAACAGAGACGTATACTGCATATGCTGATGACTTCGACTCCAATATGATATCACCTATGAAGCCGATATCTCAAGTACTGGAGAACCTCAAGGCGACCTTTGTAAAGGGCTTAAGGTTAACAACGCCTTCAGGAATCCTTGAACGGATGTACAGATGATATTATTAACACTCGTCACTCAGTGTGGGGATTAAGATTTTATATCCTATCAACTAGATTCAACATCGGTTATTTCTTCAAGATCCATACAGCGGACGTCTCGACAGCCTCCTTCGTCATGCTGGCTTATATTATCCACAATGGGAATACGTGATTTATATCACTGAACAAGATTTTACACTTGGAGCAACCCTTATTCAAGAGATTTATATGAGCGGCATAGAATTACGCACGCTTTTACTCAACCAACTAATTGCATCAGATTTTATGGAGGCCAACTTGCTACAACACCGGTGACATCATGCTTGGACATGTCCGACAACGCCTCCCACTGACAGAGCAGGCTCCAGCATGTTTACTGACTTGTAAACAAACCCGTGGTACGGGGGAATACTTCATCAGCAGCCTTGGAAACAGTATACAACTACGGCCTGTTATCATCATGGGAATCTAATAGATGTCTAGCCTTGACAGCAGCATAAACGATGTTTATTTGGAAGTTGTCGCTGATAAAAGTCGGTATGAGTACCTGTCCCCTGCGATGCTACACTGGAGCCAGCCTTGCTATAAATAGACAACGCTTCCATGTATGCTGATCAACACAGATCGCCTGCGTATATAAGGGGAAGAATGATGTATCATCACTGCAATCAGAGGTTAGCACTTCCAATGGAACGTCCTACCGGTTGGAATATCGTCGGCTCTATGATTATTCATACTAATAACCAAGCCTATCGGCACCTATCTGCAGCATCGAGGTCTACGCAGTGCCTGTTATCTGGGCGACGGCATACAGGTTCTTCAAAGTGCCAATCAACTCAGACAGCAGCTGAACTTCACAATTAAGTTGCTCACGCAACTAGGATGGCTAGTGAACCTGATGAAGGTGGAGTTAGAATCAAACAAGATCTTCAATTGCTGGGAATAAGAATTATCACAACACAGAATCGAATTGTGGTCCCAGAAGATCATTTGGTCAAGATACAAGCCATGATTCCACAAGCAGTCATCTGTCTGTTAACACTACGAACATGGCAATGTCTACTCTGTCTACTAACCTCGGCGCAGGACTTGACTCGCACAGGAAGGTTACAACTAAGGCCGCTGCAAGGGTTGCTGACAAAACATCTGGTCAGCGTCGACCCTATCTTGCTGCGAGACAATTTCAAGAGGTACCTACTTTGATGGACCCACAGGTCGAACGTCTGCGGAGGGACCTATTTACAAGAGCCGGCCTTCGACACACATCTCTACGTAGACGCATCGATACAAGGTTGGGGTGCACATCTCAACAATCAAGTTGCATCAAGGAAGTGGTCCAAAATAGAGCAGCATCTTCACATCAATCTGCTGGAGATGAAAGCTGTGATCAACGCCTTACAACTATGGTCAAGCTTGCTGATCAACAGAATGCCTTGTCCACACGGACAACTCTACAGTGGCATTCTCCATATATCGGCAAGGATATACAAGATCACCAAGCCTACTACAGCTCACATTCCAGTTGTTTGACATCACGGAGGAGGCAAACATCTGGACAAAGGCGTGTTTGAGACTTATGCAAGGCGGAAAGGCTTCATTGCTATGAAAGCTACTCATCCTCAAGTGGCGGAATACCTGTGTCATCTTAGACAGACCAGACATCTGAAAGGTTCGACATTATCTACATACCTCGCTGCCATCAGTACAGTGATTACCATGAAAACAGGCATCAAGTTGACGAAAGTACCAGAATTACTTGCTCTGCTGAGATCTTTTAAACTGGAGGACCAGCAAAAGAAGTTCAGAGCTCCGGCCTGGGATCTGAATGTAATTCTATGTCATCTCACGAGTGATGCCTACGAACCTCTAGATCAGACTACCTTCAAGCTGCTGACACAGAAGACTCTGTTCCTGCTTGTGCTAGCCACGGCAGCTCGGATATCAGAGATATATACGCTGGACTTTGGTCGAACCAGATTCGACACGGGGCAACATGCTGCAGTTCATCTAGGACTTAGGGACTTCATTGCCAAGAACCAACTACCTGGTCAGCAAGATAGACAGTTCCACGTACCAGCGTTATCTACAATCCTCGGACTAGAGGATATAGAGGACCTATCCTTGTGTCCGGTCAGAGCCCTGAAGATATATCTTTAAAAGACTGAGACAAGGAGACGAAAATTCAAGAGCCTGTTCATCCTATTATCCACAGAGACATCAGTAGAAGTCTCAAGAATGACGATATCATTCTGGATGAGGGACGTCATATTGAGAGCCTATAAAGCAGCAGGACTAGAACCTCCTAGAGCTTCCAACCCACACACAGTCAGAGCACTGGCGTCAACATTGGCTCTGCACGGAAATTGCTCTCTATCAGCAATTATGAAGGGCTGCTTTTGGAAGTCGGACAGGGTGTTTGCCAACCACTACCTCCGAGACATAGCCACTGAAGACATCTCAGGCATTCACCAATTTGGGCCTCTCGTTGTAGCACAGCAACTAACGGTTCCTCAAAGGCGCTGAGTTGGAAAATCTCACCCTTTATCACGTTGACTTGTTGATAACTTTTACTAAGGAAAAGTATTAGTTTGAAAGTCCATGCACACAGTCTAGGACAGACTAGCATGAGTGATTAAAGATCATGTACGGGTAAAGATCTTACCTGTACGTGAAGGGGTCACAACTCACTTATGATAGAGATCTTATCATAATCTATGAGTTGTTATAAGATATCTAGTAATAAGAAGATACTAGTTTATCTGAAGCCACATGAATCAAGATGATTCAACTTTTCTGAGATGGAAGTAATACAAGAAGTGGTCCCCCCGAGTTATAACGGAAGTTGGAAGAAAAGGATCTCGGAAATGCCGCTATGCAGTTCCCATGGGGGATACAGGACGTATTTAAAGGACAGCTGATAAATCCATAAAGTGGCCTGACCCACCACCAATCGTCAGGATTCTATAAGCAAAAGATCATGAGTTAGGATAAGTAAAAATATGTAATTTTTCAAGTAAAATTGATATTTTTATACTTATCCTGACTCATGAGGTCAAGCCCTCATGACCTCCCCGCTGGAAACACTTCGGATTTCACAGCAGATCCAAGTGCTTGGGCAGAAAAATCAGGAGAGAGTGACAAGTAAGGCTGGTCACATGACTGTTTACGCGGGAAAAGGGAGGTAACTTGTGGGAGAGTGTATTTTTACGTCCGCTTCGGGAACTTCAAGGGATTCAAGTGTTCCACTACCATTCGCAAGGGAAAGGGAGATAAGCAAAAGATCATGAGTCAGGATAAGTATGAAAATATCAATTTTACTTGAAAGATTACATTTTTGATGTTTGCCAAACATGCTGGATACTAGTTTCACAACTCAATGTTGAATTTGTGATAGACATGGTAGAGACTAGATTTCACCCATGTGGATCCCAGTCAGAATAAATGTTCCATGCAATGTCTTCTGGTTGAGATAACAAAATGTTTCAGTGTGTCATGGTTTCGCTGACGTGTTGATGGCATGTCATCGTATCTCAATCGCGTGATTGATTAACATTCACTGGATTGTCTATTCCAATCTATACTATATATACAACAACACTGCCATCATACAGCTGGAATTTTGCTGAGTGCAGCATCTAAACAAAGGTATAAGTACCAGTTTAAAGAAGTATATTTCTGGAAACACTGAACCCTTTGTCAGATGGAAATGTGTATTATATTGACCCTGTTATACTCGTGACAATGCAGGCACAAAATAAGTATGGCTTGCCAGTGAGTATGACTGTTTTGGTAGAGTATGTTTTCCTAGCGCCTCGTCCTGCATGCTGGTCGGTCCTTGTTGGTCCTGGCGGCATGGCACTTCTTTCAGCTGCAGCTTAAGTCACTTAGTCACTTTGCATGTCTTAATTCTGGGAGTTTCAGGAAAACATTCTTGTCAAGTATTCACAAACGGGCTTTGTCTTGATGTTTTGAATGGACTCTCTATCTGGAAACATAGATATATATATATGCATGCGATGTAACCTCAGTATGTTGTCCTGTATGTCTGTTGTAACAAGATGTCTGTTATTTAACATTAATGTGCAATCCTCATCTTTACATGTCTTTGGGTTTTGTATTATGTCCTTCTAACATGTGTATTTTCCAAACTGAAGAGAACTTGGGTTTAAATCTTGTATTTGGCATTTGTATGGTAAACTGTAAATGTGTAGATTAACTCATCATTTTATGGAGAATTTAGAGTAGTCATTTGCATATTTATTAAATTGTAAGAAAATGAGATATGTTGTTATAGGTGCAAGTAGATAGATTTACACAACTCACTCTTCAGATGGTAGCTGAATAATGTCACGTAGTCTCACAGCATTTGTCACCAGTTCACCACAGCCCATCACAGTCTGCCCTAGAATTGTTAGGACCTTTGTGTCATGCTGCAAATGTGATGTCTCTGAGAGGCATAGCTCTGGAACCTGTGGAAGATGGTACTTTGATCTGTGTTCTATAAGCACTTTGTGTAGCATTCTGCAAATGTGATGTTTATGACAGTCATAGCTCTACAATATGTGGAAGATGGTAATTTTTCCTTATCCACTCTCTCTCCTTCTTAGCCCAGTGAGCAGGATGTGAGAGCCTTGTGTCTCCTTACACACATATCCTTTGATAATCTCTTAGTTTTACCTCTCATAGGTTACTATAGAGGTATAGCTAGTATCCTTTATTATTTGTATTGATTAATTATCGTATTTCTACTGTTTATTCACGCGGTATTCGCGGATTGTTCAGCTAGCTTTACGCTCATGAAAATCTGCACGATTTGTAGATTACGCTTTTCTGCCTCCGATCCACATGTAATATGCCCTAGTTGTTCTACGCGTGTGCGTTTAATTCACGTTGCAGTTACTGCATTAATTTATCTCATTCTGCATTTAATAAATATCATCTTTATGCGTCTTTAAGACGTGCTGCAGATAGATCACTAAACAAGGGCAAAACATGGCAGAGAGTCCAGATATTCCTTCCAGTCAGCTGCTAGCTTATCGACCCTCTCCGCCTGGTGTTCTGCTAGAGACCCTGCGGCAGAGGAACGTGGGACGCAGTCCGTTACCTCTCAAGAAACGACCGCCTCCCCAGACATCCCATCATTGCAGACTAAGTCTAAGAGGGCTCTCATCGTCGTCTCAACGCAGATTGAGGACACCCAGGGCAGCGCAGACATCCAAAGGGAAATTCACGAAGACAGCAAGAACTTTCTCAGCCGAGATCGCTCCAGCAGCAGAGTTGGGCCTCTACGATGATCAGCCGATAATCATCCCCGACTTACGGCAGAAGAAGCGACCGGTGTCAGCGACTGTGACTTCTGCAGAGATCTCCATGCAGCCTGATGTCTCTACACCGACGCCAGACGCCATTGATGTGAACCCCATCGCGAGAAAAGATTTGACGACTTCGTCTACAGATCATCCCAGAAGACATGATGCGGCAGATTATGAACATCATGGAGGACCACTACAAACTGCGCTAGTAGGGTCCGAAAGCCTTCGCTGAAGGCTCCAACGTGACAGCACCCCAGAGGCACCCCCGCCAACGTAACAGCCAAGACGATGTCACCTTCGCGAAGGAAGTCCCCTTCGCACCACCTTGACGGCGACCTAGATGTACAGCCTTCGCTAAGGCCTTCGCGAAGCGGAGAGATCATCACCATCTTCGATTTCATCTCTAGATATGGACTCAGACCATCAGACATCACGGAAGCCTTCGGCTAAGGTCATATCATCGCATCCCTCGACCGGACGTTAAATGAAGCTTCGCTGAAGGCATTCGCTGGCGACATATGATTCCAGATCTTCATCATCTAGAAGAACATCGAGGGACTGCCAAGAGCTTCGTGAAGCTATCAACATTCACCTCACAAGTCTCCGAGAAGATCATCCCATAGACGCATCTCCACCGCTCATCACCAGGTCGATCACCCATCAGATCTCCACATAGAGCGGGCGACAAGTCAACTAGATCGCCACAAACCTCATCAGATATACAGACAGCTACACGCAGTCCAAGAGCATCTACAATTTATTAATGATGATGGTTTTGAGGATGATGGAGGAATCATATTTTCTGATGCAGAGATACGGTATTTGATGGTCAATAACCTAGATCTCACATCACCATCTAAAAGTGGCAATACAGCTCAGACGATTTGATGAAGGAAGATGATCCAGATGCAATCACTCTACCCCGACGACCGATTATTAGGCAGTGCCACAGAATCTAGATGCAGCTTTCCAGAAAGCTTAAAGTTCAGATACCACATCTGCCCAACTTTCAAGCCAAGAAGTTCTCCACGATAACATGGACTCCTTCTACAAGGCCCAGGACATCGATGAGAACTATAAGATCATCAGCGGCATGTAAAGAACAAGATTTACAAGATGGATGATCGCAAGTTGGCTCATATAGAAACCATGACGAGACGATGTTCTTTGGGTTAAATAGATCTAGGACGATCAATGAGACTCTTATTACTAGATTCCGGGATTCCACGACGGAAGATGATAGAATGATTTATTCTGCCTTACTTATGCAAAAGAAAGATCAGCAGTTTTTAACGGATCATCTTACATCTGTTTTCAGCAGCATTCGACATTAGCTCGTCGTCAAGGCCTCCTCAGCCTCCTGTAATTGGGGAGAACTTTACAGCTCCCACTTTATACAGCCCCGTGGTCGACAACATCCATCTTTGACGGAGAAATCGACAAGGTCGCCAAGGAAGTCTCTAAGGATTCCAGGGAAGTCCTTATGATTAGATCGATGGACACACTAGCCAGCGTCATTCGTCCAGACTTCACAAAGATACTCAGGCAGATCTAAGTTCACGGGCCTACAAAGAGCAAGAGACAGGAAGATAGCCAGCTCTAGAGGTAAAGATTCTTTTAAATTAAGCCCATATGGCAACTATAGAGGAGGATCAGGAAGAGGCAGGACACCCAGAGGTTCCCGCAATTATAGACGCTGAAACACAGGTTCGATCCACTGGAGTCTTCCACCCCCAGCCGCTCCAGTACAACCAGCTCAAGTGGGTGGACGCCCAACTACACTGGGAAAACTGGGGAATACTGCAAGATCCTTATGTCTCCAACATTATTCAACACGGATTTCAGATCCCTCTACAGGCCAAGCCTCCGGCTGACAATCAAACCCCCAAGTTCGATTTACAAGCTAAACAACTACCAAAGATAAAAGAGGCTGTTTCATCACTCCTATCCAAGCAGGCCATAGAAGTAATAGATCAAGCAAACGTCGAACCAGGTTTCTACTCCCCAGTTTTCCTAGTTCCCAAGAAAACTCCACGGAGAAATACAGACTCATCTACAACATGAGCTTTTTCAACAAGAACTATCTCACGCGAAACCACCAAGTTTCAAGATGATACATTTACCTCAGTTAACGCCAGATGATTCGATCCTATGGACTACATGGGCAGCATAGATCTACAGGATGCCTACTTGCACATCCCCATTCATCCCGATTCCAGGAAATACCTACGATTTACTCTAGAAGGGCTACATTACCAGTGGAAAGTACTCCCATTCGAATATCATCAGCCCCTGGCTATTCACGAGGATAACTAAAACCGATTATCAAATTTCTACATCGTCAAGGGCTACGCAGTGCGTTTTACCTCGACGACGGGATACAAGTAGATCAAGATCCACTGCGTCTCAAACTACAGTTAAATTACATCATAAAGCTACTAACACAACTAGGTTGGTTAGTAAACTTACGCTAAGTCGGACCTAGTACCATCGCAAGACCTACAGTTCCTAGGTATTCGATTCATCACAAATCGTAAACCGTATTATGGTACCAGAAGACCGTTGGCTCAAGATACAACAGACCATTCCACCAGCTCTACTCTCTCCGTTACCACTTTCGTCAATGGCAGAGCCTACTAGGTCTTCTCACATCAGCCCAAGACATGACTGTCACAGGCAGATTACAGTTACGTCCCCTACAGGTCTCATCAACGCACATCTCAACGATGTACAACCATTCAGTCTCACCGAAACATCTCAGACCACATCTACTATGGTGGACCAAGAATCGAATGTCTCATGAAGGGATTTGTTTAGCAGAGCAGGAATACAAAACCCATCTGTATGTAGACGCTATCACTCCAAGGTTGGGGAGCTCATCTCACCAACCACACGATATCAGGGTTATGGAATCAGCAAGAATGCAAACTCCATATAAACAGTCTAGAAATGAAAGCTGTAATCAACGCCATTCTACATTGGAGCACATTTCTACAAAATGCGCCTAATGATCCATACAGACAATTCGACAGTGGCGTTCTACATAAACAAGCAAGGCTCAACGAGATCGATGAACCTTTTGAACCTAAGCTTTCAACTGTTCGATTTAATACAAGATCTAAATCTACATGTCAGAGCAGTGCACATTCCCGAGCCAGAAATATACTAGCAGACGCTCTCTCGGCCTCATCTACCATCACCCATACAGAGTGGATGATCAACAGGGAAATTTTGCACAGATAATCAAGCAATTAGAGCGCCGCTAATAGACCTATTCGCCACGCGATTCAACAATCAGCTACCGACATTCGTGTCACCAGTCCCAGACCCCAAGCTTGGGCAACGGACGCCTAAGTCTATCATGGAAGGCCTCAATGCGTGCAGCGCTTCCGCCGCCAGCAATAATACCTCAAGTATTACAGAAAATCAGACAAACACAGAGCCTACAACTCACTTTGGTCGCTCTACTGGCCGGCCAGAACGTGGTTTCCCATACTAATTCAAGAAATCGGGTCAACCAACACTGGAGCTACCCAAGCCAAGCAAACCTGTTAATTCATCCTCACACCAAACAAGTGCACGGAAACCCAGCAATGTTCCAACTACACGTATGGACTGTATACAAATGTGTTTAAACAAGAGAGGATATTCTGCCAGGGCGGCAAAAGCAGTCACGCTTGCTTTACGTTATTTCAACTCGTGAACTTGTACGACGGCACAAGTGGCACAGTTTCAAAATTATGCAACAAAGAAAGGGTTTACAGCAAGAGAGGCTTCACAACCTCAAGTGGCAGACTATTTGTGTTACCTACCTAAAACAAACATTTAAAAGGTTCAACGATATCAACATATCTTGCCGCCGCTTTAGCTCTGTAATCACCATGAGAACGGGTGTCAAATTGACAAGATCTCCAGAGTTACTGGCTTTACTACGAAATGCCCGATTGAGGACCAAAAGCGGAAGTTCCACCCCAGCTTGGGATCTGAATGTAGTGTTACAACACCACACGAGTGAGGTCTATGAACCTTTGAATCGACAAACTTTGAATTTCTCTCACAGAAAACATTGTTTCTGCTATCGCTAGCCACAGCAGCAAGAATGTCTGAAATTCACGCCTGGATTACGAGAGGATACAGTTTGATGACAATCATAACACAGCACACTCGGATTAAGATGGGATTTCATTGCAAAAATCAACTGCCAGGTCAACCAGACAGATTATTCCACATTCGGCGCTTATCCTCTATTCTCGGATCACAAGATACACAAGACCTATCACTGTGTCCGTAAGAGCCAAAGTTTATTTACGATTTATCCAAAACAAGGAGAAGATTTCTCAAACGCTTATTCATCCCATTATCGCCTAACGAATCAAACAGAAGTGTCAATGGACCACAATATCTATTTGGATAAGGACTGTCATTCTCCGTGCTCTACAAGGCAGCAAGCTTGGACCCACCAACAGCATCAAATCCACATGAGATCAGGGCACTGGCCTCTACCCTCGCCTCTACACGGTAACTGTTCCTTGAACACGATTATGGAAGGATGCTATTGGAAATCTAACATGGTATTTGCTAATCACTACCTAAGAGACATCACTACAGAAGATGTCTCTGGCATTCACCATTTCGACCACTGGTCCTCGCCAGCAACTGACAGTCCCTCAGAGGCGCTAAAATATTAGCCTCACAAGATTAATATGTATTTTATACACACTCATCTAGCTTATAACTCTAAGGAGTTTTAGGGCTATGTATATATGTTCAGCTTAAGTATTCAACCTTAAGCATATACTTGGATATAGTCAATTTCAGTGCCTCTATCAGAGTCACCTATATATATATATATATAATTTATATGTATTGTTCAATATATTCATAATGTAATTCCCTTTAATGGCTTTATATAACCTATGGTTTTTATACAGGAAACATCCTAAATCTAAGGCTTCATGAAGTTCCCGTAGGGATATTACAGCATATCTATACAAAATCACTAATTATAAATCCAAAGTATTCTGTTACCCACTGTTCGTGAGGATGCTACAAGCAAAGAGCATGAGTCAGGATAAGGAAAAATATGTAATTTTTAGAGTAAAATTGATATTTTATACTTATCCTGACTCATGAGGTTAGCCCTCCCATCCTCCCCACATAACACTTTGGATTTCCCTGTAAATTCAAGTGTTGGGCTCGCTAAATCAGGAGAGAGTGGAGCACATGGCCAGAGGGTGGCGACACCTTTTCCCGCCAGGGGAGACAAAGGGGAGCAACTCGTGGTGAGTACCAATTAGTGATTTTATTTTGAAGGGAGCTTCAAATAAGGAGATACAAGTGTTCCACTATGTTCGCAAGAAGAAGAAGACAAGCAAAAGAGCATGAGTCAGGATAAGTATAAAATATCAATTTTACTCTAAAAATTACATTTTTGTTCTCTCTGAAGCAGGGGGCGGTGGGGTAGTCTAGTGGTTAAAGCGTTGGCTCGTCACGCCGAAGACCCGGGTTCGATTCCCCACATGGGCACAATGTGTGAAGCCCATTTCTGGTGTCCCCCGCGGTGATATTGCTGGAATATTGCTAAAAGCGGCGTAAAACTAAACTCAGTCAGTCAGTCAGTCTCTGAAGCAGTTAGTTATTGGGGTCGGTGGGGTAGCCTAATGGTTAAAGCGTTGGCTCGTCATGCCGAAGACCCGGGTTCAATCCCCACATGGGTACAATGTGTGAAGCCCATTTCTGGTGTCCCCTGCCGTGATGTTGCTGGAATATTGCTAAAAGCGGCGTAAAAACAAACTCAGTCAGTCAGTCAGTCAGTTAGTTATTCTGTATTAGATGGATATGGGATCAGTGGTAGATAGTTCTGTGGAATGAAGTACGTCAATTGATATAGCTTCTTCATCTGAAATAGATTCTTCAAGCATTTCAGATTTCACAGGTTGTGTTAAAGAACAAAGTGTTGATTATTTCCTTAAACCACCTGTAGCATGGCAGGAGTAAATTTTATTATATATCAGTGATGTGGCATATGTTGCAGTGTATTCATTACTTCAGTTTGTCATGTGTGCAGGTCTTTGAGACCTGGGGAAAAGTTGAGCGTCACCCCTTGTTTTCAGTTGACCACGTGGTGTTTGGAAAGAAACTACAAATGACATCTAATTTTGATACATCTCTTGAGCATTACATTCGCCAAATTCCACAAGTGAAAATAGCTGAAGGCTGTACCAGAGTCGGAGTCACTGATGACTTGAGAGGACTTTTACTGGGTTTGAGAAAAAGTGCAGTTTGTAGGACAATTTCTTGTGCCCCATCTATATACAATGGAAAAAGGTTGTTCAGTCAACACTAACTCCCTGATTAACACAATCCCCCTCCCTCCCTATGTAATCAATGGTGATCGTGTTTATTTCACAGCTGTGTGTCAACTTTAATGTATAATGGATGTGCATGTTGTATTTCTCCCTTGTATTTTCATCATTTATTTCATAAATACTAAAATTCAGTTTGAAATTTTATCTGTCCTCGGCATGCTATTAGTTCCATTAATCTTTATTAAATAAAATTAACAAACATGTTTTGTAGTTACCTAAACTTACTTTTAGTTTTTGTTGCCATAATGTTTTTTATTAAAGACTAACAATGAAACTTAACGCTTTTTACACTAATGGCTTTATTTTACAAACAAATCTTGATTTTGTAGAACACAACTAATGACAGGAGCTAAGTCTTGCAGTTCTGTCATACCACAGTCTTTGTGAATTAAAAGCATTCTTGTTAAGACCGTACGATAATGTAACATAGGAACATTTTTGGGAAAGGAATAAAAATGAAAAGTGAAATATCTGCAGCTTCAGACATGATGAAATTTGAATAACATTCACTCAATTCACCTTGCTATTTTAGTTTTTAATAGTAAGAAAAAAGCACAAAATTACTGTGGTATCTTAGACTGCCAAACTTTGCTTCACAGTATTCAGAGATGTATTATTGTGATGATGATGATGACGATGATGATCTCCAGGAAATCCGGAACCGCCACTGGCTGCAGGTGATGCAGGTGACTGGCAGCACCTTCCAACTGGAGGCCAATGTCTTCAAGCTGACACACCTGCTTGATATTGGGCTGATCAAGTGAGTGACAGTCGTGTACTACTTTTGTCTCTTTGGAGATTACCTCCGTGGTGTAGTGGTTAGAGCGTCCGCCCGGAGAGCGGAAGGTCGCGGGTTCGATCCCCGACCGCGTCATACCAAAAGACGTTAAAATATGGTACTTGTTGGTCCCTGCCTGGCACTCGGCATTAATGGGTACAACAAGGACTGGTCGGCTCGGAGTCAGTATAATGTGTCTGAGTGGGATCTTCATGCTTCACGGATGCACATCGTCATATGAGAGAAATATTCTCAAAGTATGACGTAAAAACCCAATTAAACCTCACCTTTGTCTCTTTGAGATTACCATACATGTCTTGAAGCCATCTTTTTGTGCGTACAGAGTCATTAACAAAGGGTGTCACAACTTTTGATCATTTAGGACAATACTCCAATGCATCATTATACTGAGGCAGCTTTCAAACTGAAAAAATATTGGAACAACTGTCAGGAATAGCCAGTCTTGTTGCAAAACACATAGAGCTCAAGGACAATTACTACCCGTGACAGAAACCTGGGATAGAATTGGTTTTTTGCAACCTATGCTTGTCGTAAGAGGTGACCAAGGTACCAGGTTGTATGGCTTGCTGACTTGGTTGACACATGGCATGGTATCCTGATTGCGTAGATCGATGTTTATGATGTTGATCACTGTATTGTCTAGTCCAGACTCAATCATTTACTGACCGCTGCGGTATAGCTGGAATATTGCTGAGTGCAGCATTAATACAACAAATAAACTATGTCAATTACTACAAATAAGGAAACTATGATGCACAGATAGGCTTATTATTAAAGATAATGACACATACACCCTGTGACTCCAGACACAAGACAGAGATAGAGGAGATCTGCCGAGGAGCCAGTCGAGAACTGGAACTGGAGATCAAGATGAGGATGACAGAAGAAGAGTGGACAGAGCAGGTGCTGAATTTCGAGCACTACAAGAAGCGTGGCCCCATGTACCTGGACAAGGCATTCACAGAGCGTCTGCTGGAACAGCTGGAGGATGCCCAGGCCCTTCTGGCCAGCATGTTGACCTCCAGATACATTGGCCCTCTGCGGGATGAGGCAGCATCCTGGGCTGAGAAGCTGAAGGAGGTCGCTCAGGTGCTGGAGTTGTGGCTGGAGGTGCAGGACTTGTGGCAGTACCTTGAGGCAGTCTTCAGTAACTCCATAGCAGTTAGGGTAAGTAAGATGTTTGGTGGTTCAATGAGTTTGGGTTCTGTCAATCCATTGCTGGTTTGGGTAATTTGCATTTTAGGTTGGATTTGTTGAGAGCTACAGTGTTCAGGTAGAGAGATTTGTTTTTGTTGCTAAATCAGTGCTGGTGAGTTATTCCTGGATGATTGAGTGATCATGAGGCAATACTGCATTTACAGGAACTACCGCAGGAGGCCAAGAGATTTGCCCGAATCGATAAGGGCTGGACCAAGATGATGAAGAGAGCTTTTGACACCAGGAATGTCCTTCAGGTGAGATGCCATACTTTCCTCCCATCATCTAGTCCTGAAAACAGAAACAGAAACACTGAATACTGGTCAATGCCATTGTCAAAGTCTTTCCAGTTCAACTTGTACCTGCCTTAATGTGTTTGTCCTGTGTTTTGTTGCAGTGTTGTTATGGTGGAGAGGTGCCAAAAGCTGTTGTGCTGCGTCACATCCATGAGGAACTGGAGATCTGCTTCAAGTCTCTTGTTGGTTACCTGGACAACAAGCGCAGGACATTCCCTCGCTTCTATTTCGTGTCTGATCCCATCCTGCTGGCAATGTTGAGCCGACCTAATGACTTGGACTCTGTCAGACCTCATCTCAAGTAAGCCACATTCTTCTTATATTTGTTTCATATTATTTATGTCATAGTGAAAGTTTATGCTCAGCGAGTATAGATTTATATGTGGAATCCTTTTGAGATAAATGGAAACGTCTTATCATATGTGTTTCATACAGTTATTGAATAGTGAGTGTGTGAATTTTAAATGTGATACTGAGTGTTCATACCCTGGAGATATAGACAACTGCGCCTGCTGTCAATGTCTGCCTCTGATTATTTACAGGCAGTTGTTAGCTATTTTGAATAGTGCTGATTGTAGCACAAAATGTCCAGTTACAACTAAATGTCAGCCTGTACTATGTCTGTTTGAAAGATAACAATGAAAAGCTAAGTAAAGTTGCTTCTCGATGTTGAGCTTGAGAAAATGTTTTGTGAGAATCACTGTAGCCCTTCATGATTGATTGTCCACAACAACACATGTGCATTAATTGTTTTCATCTGTGTCGCAGATCCATCTTCAGTCAGATTCATGATGTCCGACTGGAGAAGGGACAGGAAGATATGGTAGAGGAAGACGGGGAGGAAGCGTACAGCGGGGGGGGTGGCACCACGGGGAGAAGAACCCCTCATGACCGCACCCGCTCCACCACATCCCCACACAGGTCCAACACCCCACCCAAGATCGACAAACGTCTTACCCAGATCTATGTGAGTACCACTGTGTTCTGTTGGTGGTGGGGTCGCACTTATGTTAGTGTTTGAAATTAAAAGGAACCATAAATGAAGACACAATTTATCAAAATTTTAGGCCAGTTTAATGGTAATGACTTCTTTGAACATTGTGAAAATCAGTGTTTCGCTTCAACTGTTCCACAATGACAAAATGTATGTATAATCTTTCCATATGCAAATTAGCTGTATTTTCATTCTGAAATAATTTCAAACACTGCAATGATGTACTGCAGAGTCATTCTGACTTAGTTTATAATTTAAGAAATTGATAGCATTTAAACAAAGATAAAGGTATCAGAGATGTATATTTTATTTGTAAAAGAGGTTAAAGTGACAAGTAAAGTGTATATAACAAGTGGAGATGATCCTTGGAATCCCTCTCAAGAACCCACTTAGGTTATGTTGAAGATATGTTATTTGCAGTTGACTTCTGTTGTGTGAATAGGTTTAACTAGTGAAATAGGTCCTGTTCCAGTTCTTTCAGTGTAACACTGGATTTCAGTGACTAAAACTGTTCAGGTATACAATCCTGAAAAACATTTCCTTTTCCCTTGAGTTGATATTTATTGAAAATGTATTCATCTAACATGACAGAAATTATCAGTGACTGATAACTCATTGCAGTCTTCAAACAATTTTTGTACCATAAGACAAAAGATTCCTCACTGACATCGGGGACAAGAACTTGCTCTGGTACTGGTTTTGGATAAATAGATTCTTTTGTAGATTAATGATAAATGGTAAACGTTATGAAAGAAACCAAAATAACCTTTCAGCAATGTTATTAGTTTCTGTCATTTGGATTCAGATAAAAGGATGGTGTAATAAATATTTTCATTAACAGTTTAAGACTTTTATTTCTGGATTTTCAATATATTTTTCAAAAGAATGGCACTGCAATATATCTGTTTCATTACTTGATATCAGCTTTTCATGTCATGTACAAATCATTATGCAAATTGGTGGTGGAACTTCATCTTCATAAGTCTTTCACGAATTACTATTTTCACATATTATATTAC
Source organism: Haliotis rubra (assembly GCF_003918875.1). Taxonomy (NCBI): domain Eukaryota; kingdom Metazoa; phylum Mollusca; class Gastropoda; order Lepetellida; family Haliotidae; genus Haliotis; species Haliotis rubra. The sequence goes on from NW_025767142.1 coordinate 369,291, forward strand.
TTCAATACACATGTGTATCTCGCTTCCGTTTGTGTAAGTTGTCTATGGTTTATGAATGTAATTAACACCTTGCTCTCGCTCACTAGGGGAGTGACGATTCAATCTCATATATGAGTGTAAATAAACACAAACGTCGTGTAAGTAGTGGAGTGCTTTTGAAATCGAACACTGTTCATGCACTCTGCACAAGAGTTGTCTCCCTTTTGCATGGATTGCATCAATTCGTCACAGCACAGTCATTGAAATATGAATTTTTGAACATTGCATCAATGTGCATGGTGTATATATTATCCTTGGATGGAAAGTGGAATGAATTTGAATTAATTGGTTTTGCTATTTTATATTCATGCGTGATTGGTTTAATTTGCGAAGTATGATTTTTCTTTTTAAAGAAAACTGGCTTCTCAAGTGTGTTGTTTTATTTATCACCAGGGTTGATTGAATATTTTGATATTGCTTTTTGTGTGTGTGCATTGGGGACAGTTTCAAGAGGATAAAAACATGAAGAAAAATATGTCATGAAAAGGACTTATGCTTAAGATGTATTGTGATAGGATAGATTTTACAATGGCAGCACATTGCCACCTTGGATACATCAGAGGTGTCATTGAAAAAAATGAAAACTTGCTGTCATAATGGGATAGTTGCTTATGTTTTCCAGTTTAGTGATCACTAAAAATGGCTACTATACAGTTTTCAGATTCTTATTGAACAAACTTTAGTCTAAATTAGGTTATATGTAATCAAACATATGGGTGGTACTACTTAAGTACTTGTAGGTGAAACCACTCATTGCTGAGGACCAACACCTAAGTGTAGCTTTTACTTGTGTCCATTGTCATTAGAAGGGGAAAATATTTATCTGAAAATAACAAGCAAATTTGACTCTTGTTGTGAAATATTTGAAATGTCTCAGAGAAGCTTCTTGCTGAAATATCACTTTACAAAAGACACACATTGTTGTCTCATGAACAGTTCATGTAAACAATACTCAAACAAAGTGATGCACTTACTGCTCAGACATTGCTTACAATATGTCTGTAATTTCTTCCTGAAATATAATCGAACTTGACCATATCATGCATGATCTGAATATGCCACAGAATTCTAAGCAAATAGATTAAAGGGTAAGCATGTGTAATCACATATGTGAGATACTGACTTGCATTCATTGGGAAGTGTCAAAATGATTAGAACCTTTCTGGTTATCATGAAAAAAATGAATAAAATGCTGTTGAAATGAAGAGGATCACATGATCATGTGATGTTGATGATGGAGACAAATGGTGCAGTGAGAAACTTACGCCATTACCACACTTCTGATTCCTTCACTTCATGGTCAAACTGAAATTACTCAAATAGTTTCCACAGATTGAAATTAAATCATTTACTCATGGTTTCACAATATTCAGTTAGTAGCAAGATAAATTATGTAATGTCCAAATACTTCTGAAAAAGTGGAAAAAGAGTTAACTGATTTAGAAAAGACCAGAAATCATTAGTAGCCCCACTACAACTATCGAAAGATAATTCATGAAAGCCTTATTCCAATAATGAAATCACAGAAAGATACACCCCAAAAATATTAAGCATTTAGTTTATATAGCATCTTTACTTCATACCGATCAGGCTGCAAAAGAACGTTTTTTTTGTATTTTGTAAGTTTTAAAATATTTGTTATTCATTTAGGAAGAAGAAGAAGATTCAGTAAGAAGATCAAATATGTTTGCATATTTTGGTAGTGTAATTAAACACTCTATGCTTGCCAGGAAAATAATTCCACAATTTTAGTCTAAAATCTTATTCTGTACTTTTACTGATTCCAAATACCTCGGCGCTGCTTGTACTGACTTGTGGTCATTGTGTAGAAGTGATGATGATTACACTTTGATTAGTAATGTAGACTTTAGAAGAGTGGACAAATCTTTGTAGAAACGAATCTTTTACAGATTTGTCTCTTTCAGCAAATCACTGAGAATAGCACATTAAAACTTATCCAGGAAGCCGATCTTTGTGAAGCTGATTCTATTTTCATCCATATATACAGTGTGATGCCTAGTCCAGAACTGACTTTCGGAATTAACAGGGCTTAATTATTTTAGTCTAAAATGTTTTGGAGCACTTTTGTAGTATACTGTGTAGACCTTCTCACCATTACTGAGAGTAGATGGCAGGTTTCATCTAACGTAGATCTAGCTTGACATATGGGTTTTTATCAGGAGAAGGGCCAGGTGCCTAGCAAGGGCAGGGTTGCAGAGAAGCCATCACGTCATGACCGGAAGAAGGTAGCCCTGGTCCCATCTGGGAAACCATCGGGCTGCCGCCAGAGATCGCGGGAGTCACATAATCGTACTTCCAGATCTAGCTTTGTAAGCTCAGTCACTGCATGCCCATGTTGTATGAAGTTGTGTCACATCAGGCTTCTATATTAAAACATGTCTCAAGGGTAAACATTGGGTCGAGATGATTGCTGTCCTGTGCATTTCATAAGCTTGATGATTTGTATGCATATTCAAAACACAATTAATTATTGCAAAATATATTATTTGTTTGTGATTAACAAACAATGAAAGATCTATTTATAGCATTAGTGAATCTGCATACAGTATTCAGTGTTCACGAAAGGTGTTTCAAAGTAACAGGACATTGGGTCCTGTAAGTTTCAGATGTGTATCTGACCCATTGAAAATTCACAGGACCCATAGAATAAAATTAAACTCACACTTCAGATTTAACATTTCTTATAGTTAGCATTGAAATTATTAACAAACATAAGATTTATAAACAGCAATAAACAGCAAACAAATGTCACATGTCACATATAACAACTTCAGTCAAAAGTCATAGTGAAATATACAGTCGGGACACTGGGGCCGGTGGGTTGTAGACTTCTATTGGACCGTTGGCAAATCTACCGGAATTGTCAGAGAGTCAGATGCTATTCGTGAACACTGCAGTATTATGTGTTATATGAAGCTTAGATGGCATTGCGATACTGCATATCTCCAGGTCATGTTTCGATACAAGATAATACAGCTATCCAGAAAGATCTATGAAAATTGATATTGTTTTGTGATGTTTCATAAAGATTTTTTTATGCAAACAGTTTTGATCATTTCAAAGTTTCTACATACATGAATAGATCTCTATGAACACATGAAACAATGGCTTAATTTGAAAGCCTTTCTCATAAACAGCGCTGTGTCTTGAAGAACTGAGACAATCCATTCCCAACTAAGTCAGATGCTTGATAATCGATGGAACTTGTATGACCTTAGTCCTTGAAGAAGCCTGATGTTTGGATGTGACACAACATTCTTGAGTATGTTTTGATTGCCAGTTCATAAACAGTCAAGTCATGTTCAGAGCATGTTCTATAAATGTTAACTTGTGCTTTGATACTTTAAGCATTGAGGGTATATATTATAAATGTTGACTTGTGCTTTAATACTTTAAGCATTTAGGGTGTATATTATAAATGTTGACAAGCATTTATATTTGTCTCAAGAACGAAAGGCAACAGAATTTGATTTGACTTGGCAATGAAGTGCAATCAAACTAACCCAGTTTTTCACTTCTTGTTCCAGCAGGTAGAGCAGCATGGCTACTTATTAACCAACCAGTTTTTGTCTCTGTATGCAACTTTAGTTTGGAGTGTTTAGTTCATTTTACATCTTATTTAACATTCTGTCCTTATAGTGAATGAAATGTTATTAAAAGTATATCATGTGTGGTGAATAATTGTATTTAATGGCAACATTTTCAGGCCAAAAAAGCCAAGTGTTTAAGGATAAATTTAATCATTTTTAAAGTAAATTTTTTTTGGTTATCATTATAATCTATCACTGATAATGATCATAATGTTAATACATTTTCACTTTGGTAAATTTGGAATCACCTGAAACATCAAACAGATCTGTGTCAGCAAAACATCATGTATATCTGTATTCATGTTTGAATTGAATTGGTGTTACATTGTATTTAGGCCAGTGGATGTAGTAGTGTCCCCTATGTTATACAGAGTTTGAACCCAAGCTTGTCCCAGCATGTGCCGACGATGTTGCCGTCTGAAGGTCTGGTGGATGACGTCATCGTCATGGATGCTGTGGCTGTACAGAGTGCAGATGGAGAGACTCTCACTCTTACTGATAAGGTTGGGACTCACACTAAGTTAGATTTGTTGTATTCAATTTATCCCTTCCAAACTGACCACTTTGTATAAAGAGAAGAAGAGAAGAGCAACTGTATGGGGCTATTTAGCAGGACTGTATTATACAGTTAATATTTCTTAAGACTTTTGTCTCTTCAGTTCAAGTTGGTCTCTTGTGTTGATGCCATCTGTTTGTGAGCTGTAATTTACATATTTTATTTCGACTCTGAAACTAGACTGACTGACTGAGTTTGGTTTGATGCCGATTTTAGCAATATTCCAGCAACATCACGGCGGGGGACACCAGAAATGGGCTTCACATATTGCACCCATGTGGGGATTCGAACCCGGGTCTTTGGCGTGACGAGCCAACGCTTTAACCACTAGGCTACCCCACCGCCCCTCTGAAACCAGAAGGTCTCTGAAGAAGAAGAGGATGGCACGACTGTTATGTCACAAAGTTTCACACATACCGTACCTGTAGTATTTGTTTATGAAGTGACATAATGTCTCAAATATGTTTCACAATAAGTTCTGGTGTATCACAGCTGTTTTATCTCAAAATGTGTGATCACTTGGACAAAGTACTGTGAGTATGTGCCCCAGTCCACCCAGCTGTGAATGGGTACCTCGTAGGGATGGGAAAGCCACATTAACTTGGTGCGCCTAGTGGCTGCAAGAGTTGTATGATCCCCAGGGAGTTGAGATTGATAATACAACGTGCCGTTGAGATTGACATCCAGTGATCGAGGGAAAAACAAAGCGCCTTTGAGCAGCTGAGCTTCATATCGGCATATCATTTGTGTGCACTGTTCACAGGTAGATACAGTATTCAGTGTATAATGTAATCTGTGTATAATGTAATCTCCTGTATACAGGTGACCCTCAGTGATGGTGTGGAGGTGTGGCTCGGCAAGCTGCGGGACTCCGTGGGGAAGACTCTACATGAGATGAACGCCAGTGTTATTCAGGACTGCAACAACAGTGTTGTTCTGGATGAGTTTGCATCTAAGGTGAGTGGTGATCAGGACTTGTTACCCACTGGGATGAAGATAGTGGTGCAATTATTTTCCAGTAATTCCCACTGAGTTTTATTTTTCATGCTTACTGATTGTCTAATCTGTTTTGATTTGCATCTCGCTTAGGTTGGATACAAAATGTATTCACTCGGGACATATGATCTGAAACTATTTGGGGCTCATATGTTGCACCGTTTTTAACTGTTCCACAGTACATGTATATACAATTCTTGTTTTCTGTTGTATAAATCTAAATATGCCATGAGATGCTCAAGGTTTGTTTGAGAGTGACATTACTTCTTCATCAGTCCAGTGTACGTCAAGCGATGCTGTTCAGCGAACTAGAAACTTCTTAGTTCATTTTCAAAAGTGATACCCTTGTGGAGATTCGGAACCCCGAGAAGCTATGCTTAGAATTCCTCAGAATATCAGTCACCATCATATAGCTGCAATATTGCTAATTGCTACATTACACAAAAAGTAAACAAACAATCGGCCATAAGCATCCTGTAATATGTTCTGTTTACCACTATATTAAATGTTTTGTCAAACTATAAGTTTTAATTCATATGTCTCATGTCTAGTCCCATTCATTTAAAAATGAATAAATATTACAAATATTGTAATGGATTAACTTTCTTAGTAAAGAACAGATTCTAGTACTTTTATGGGTTGAGTCCCATCCTGGATTCAAACCCACACCAGGCAGGCACCTAATTGCCAGCAAAAACCTGCCCAGCCACTGCGACTTCCACAAAAATGGAAGTCGGACAACTAAGAAAGTGTAGTCCCAAATATAACATATGTTACATTTGCCCACCTTCTAAATGGCACTGTGTAATCATTGAGGTTCCAAGCATGAATTGTACACGTGCCTGATCTGTGTAATCATTGAGGTTCCAAGCATGAACTGTACACGGGCCTGATCTGTCTTGGTGTTTTCCTTCAGTATCCATCCCAAGTGTGTCGTATGGGCATGCTGTATCACTGGACACGGGAGTGTGAGCTGGGTATAGCCTGAGGTCAAGTATGACCGCAAGGCCCTGCAGGGGACACTGAGGAAGTATGTGGCCACCACCGGCAAACTGTCCTCTGTCCTTGTCCGCGGAGCCTGGAGGACCATCGATGACCCCATGTTACCTGTACATAAAGGACGTCTGGAGAGCATGATTGCTGTAAGTATAGTCAAATGTTTGGAGTGATGTTATTATGTCAGGTGGTGGATGCAATGATATGTGGATATGATCTTCCCACTAGCTGCTCAATCTTTAGGATTTCACCCAGTATTGTACCTGATGTTTACTTGTGAAGCTGACAATATTGAGTCCACAGGCTTTGATATTGTTCCAAGGGAGGGGTGGTGCATGTTGGGTTCATTTCACCGTTATGTGGTACAATGTGTGATATTGCTGCAATTTTATGGGTGTTTTTGATAAACTCGTTGAACTGAATCAGGAAGTGACAATTGCTTCCTCAAAGATGAACTTAAGATGCATATTTGTATGCCTAGAACAATTGTCATTACTCACAGAGGTGAGGTGAGGTGAGGTGAGGTGAGATTGGGTTTAACGTCGTGCTTGAGAGTATTTCCATCATATGACCACGTGCATGCGTGTGTATGTGTATGTGCGGCTGCTTGTACTAGCCCAGACTTAAGCTGGTTTTATAGTGCTAGCCCACTGAGATACCATGCTGCAGTGAAGCATGAATACCCCACTCAGACACACTATACTGACTCCGATCCGACCAGTCCTTGTTGTACCCATTAATGCCGAACGCCAGGCAGGAACCAACAAGTACCATATTTTAACGTCTTTTGGTATGACGTGGTCGGGGATCGAACCCGCGACCTTCCGCTCTCCGGTCCGAGATGCCAATGAAGATGCTGGTGATGTGTACGGATGTATTGACCAAACATTCTTTCTTTGCAGCAATCTCTCTTCCTGCGTGACATCCTGGAGAACATGTGTTCCCGGAAGCTGCGGGAGCCGACTGACTTTGAGTGGAGGAGAAGTATACGATGCTACATGCAGCCAATTGGTATGTTGGAGTAGACAGAAATTAAGCCACTCTAACCAAAACTGATACCATCTGGGGATTCGGGGTTAGAATCAGTCCCAAGTCAAGTCAAGTCAAAGATGTGTATTGTACTTAAGGCCTCCGGCCCATATACAAGTAGTACAAGTATACATACAGCACATGTTACACACATTTCACAAAACAAATTACAGTTCAAATAAGAAAATGCTTCTAAGGATAACAGCTTGTTTTACATGAAGCGCTGGAATACATATTACATTGTCAATTTTGGAGGATAGAATGGAAACAAAGGCAGTTGAAGGATATTTTAACAGATAATTATTGGGGATATATTGTCCCCAGAACCTATGCAGGTTGTAAGAGGCTACCAGATGGGTCAGTGGTCAGGCTTGGGGACCTGGGTGCCGTTGTACAAAGCGATCTTAGCGTTAAGGTAACCGTAACTCACATACCTTAACATAGACTTAAGGTAGTCTTAGCGTTAAGGTTGTTTTGTACAACGGCACCCTGGTTAATTGCAGGTCATTGTTCCCTGATGGCGTGGATCATACAAATCAATCACAGGATTATCAAGTCCAGGAACGAGTATTTAGAGATGCATGTAGCTGGAATATTGCTGAATGGAGCAAGGAAACAAATTTAAACTGATGGTATACTGTGTTCACCATGTCTTAGTGCATTGCAGTTAGTTCTGAGTTGACCTTGATGCTGGACATGTTAGGAAGGTTATAGAGTCTGATGTTAAGGTATGGACTTTCTGTGACAGATGAGAAGCTGGAGCCTTTGATCTGGATACTGGACAACTCTTATCAGTACGGCAACGAGTTCCATGGAACCAATGTGGGTGTGGCCTTGACCCCTGTGACTGAACGCTGCTTCTTGACTATGTCCCAGGCCCTGAACCAGAGCCAGGGAACATGTATAACAGGGCCAGTTGGTGTGGGCAAGACAGAGACAGTGAAGGTAGAGCAATCCCACATTCTGATCATCAATTGTGTCAGGCAATTATCTTAACAATACTCTACTTCTTGGGGTGGTGGGTAACCTAGTGGTTAAAACATTTGCTCATCACGCCGAAGACCCGGGTTCAATTCCCCACATGGGTACAATGTGTGAAGCCCATTTCTGGTGTCCCCTGCCGTGATATTGCTGGAATATTGCTAAAAGCGGCGTAAAACTAAACTCACTCACTCACACTACTTCTGAACAACATTCCAGGTTGGAATAGGTCCTTGTAACAATATTCCAAACTGGAATAGATCCCCAGCAAGCTATGCTGGTCATAAGAGGCTACTTAATATGATCAAGTGGTCAGGTTTTGATTGTGTTCACATTATCAATCACTAGATTGTCCATTCTATACTTGACTCTTTGCAGATGGCCAGTGCTTAGTTCAGCATTAGTAAAGAGACCAAGTAACAATATCTTGACAGTATCTGAAGTTCATTCTTTACATGGTCCACAGTTTCATGGTTTCTTCCTGTTCTCCTCTGTCTACAGGGACTGGCTAACATCCTGGGCACCTTCTTGGGACTGTTCCACTGCTCAACACATTTCGACCCAAGCAGTATTGGAAAGATCACCCAAGGAATAGCCATGGTAAAGAGTTGTTAAAACCAATGGGAAACAACACCAAGTGTAGATCATTGTGTATTATTGTTTGAACTTGTCAACTTCTCTTTCTGTGATGAAACGGCAAATATTCCATGACTGAAGTAAATACATTTAAGAAATAGTGATCAGCACCTAAGGATTCCTTAGCATTACCAGGATTTACTGACTGTGGGTTCAAATCCTGGTTCCTCCCCATTTATGACCCTTGGTCTGTCAGCATCAAACCCATGCTTGTGGATTTCAGCAAGTGGTAAAATCTGTGTCCTACATCACTAGACCCGGGTTCGAATCCCCACATGGGTACAATGTGTGAAGCCCATTTCTGGTGTCCCCACCGTGATGTTGCTGGAATATTGCTAAAAGCGGCGTAAAACCAAACTCAGTCAGTCAGTCAGTCCTACATCACTTTGGGCCTTCCACCCACATTATCCTTGGCCCCATTCCACAAAGCGACCTCAGAACTAAGGTGATGAGAACTCCCATACTCTAACTGAGGCTTAATATTGTGGAACAGAACCCTGACATGCCATATCATGATATGAAACAAATACTGTAGACCAAACTCACTCACTTTTTCTAATTCATTGGAGAGTTTTTATCTATTAAACCTTGCCATGTTTTGACATACTGATGTTTGGAAACCCCCCTAACCTTCTCTGGTGGCTGATACAGGATGGTTGCTGGGGATGTTTCGATGAAGCCCAGAGTCTGAATCGTGAAGCAATGGCTGTCCTGCTGGACCATGTCCAGTGTGTGCTGCAGGCCTCTCAAGGCCAGACAACCCTTCACATCACTGTTGGATGGACAAGAGGTGAGTAGCTTCAGTACTGACTCCTAGCAGATCAGGGAGTGGCAGGATTGTGTAGGGGAACACATGTAATTATTAAACAAGCTACACAAAGTAATGTTTTGATAGATATGTCACCATCTGATATCTGAAGACTTTTATGATTGTCCATTCATCCTTCCTTGCCAGATTCCTGTGAGGAGGACCGTGGGTGTGTTCATGACAGTGAACCCTGGCTCTCGGTCTCCAGCTAGCTCTATACCACATGATGTGCGGGCTTCCTTCCGTACCGTCGCTCTCATCAAACCAGACACAGGCCAGATCCTGAAGGCTAAGTGTTCTGCCATGGGATTCCGGGGACCAGGAATCCTGGCTTCCAGACTCAAGGTTCTCACAGAGCTTGTCAAGGATCAGCTGTAAGTGGAACATGTGTACAGGGGTGGAAATAACCCATTGTCCGACGCCCGAGTCCAGTGTTTTTTTCTGTCGGGCAAGCAAATTTGTATATCACACTGTACCGGTGTCCAGTTGATATTCCAATGTTAATTATGTTGTTTATTTATAAAATCAACAAGAAAACGGCCGGTATTGTGGAAAAATTATCAGGGCAAGTGATTTTACATGTGCCACTGTACCGGAGTACACTAGCAATTTAAAAGTTATTTCCACCCCTGGTGTAAAATGCCTCTTACAGGATAACCATTAGTGTAACATGCATGTATTTGTGAATTCAACATTGTAGTGACCATATTAAAAGTATCGGTCAGTTGATATGGGATTCATGATATCAGGAGTCACAACTTGCCTGAGTTATCAATGTTCTTCCTGCTAGTTCATACAAGGTAAAAGAGTCATCTATGGGATGCTATATTGGTTTAGTCAAAGATTTGCTGGTGAAGCATGTCATTGGTATCTTTTGTTGAAGTGAGTTGAAATGGGGTTTCATATCATATTCAGGGTTCTGTAACTAAAGTGACATGCATGAACAGGTTTGTGTGTGTGACAGCTTCATCCTCATCCTCATCCTCATCATCATTTTATGTGTCACTGTTTGTTACAGACCTAGCCAGTTCCACCACCACTTCACCATCTCAGCACTGGTTGGTGTGTTGAAACGGGCCATGCAGAAGCGTAAGTTCATCCGAGAGGAGAAAACTGCAGACAGGCTAGACAAGAAGGATGAGACGTCGAGGTCAGAAAGTCAGGCATCAGAAGCGACATCAATAAGACCTCTCCTGATGGCACCTACAAACATGAATGGTGAGTAAATGAGAATGGTTTAATGGCACTTTGGGGGATATCACTGTGAGGAATCACCTAATGCTCAGTGATCATGATTAGCGTCTGACCCTCACCAACGGTCCGAAAGAAGTCTACAACCCGCCGGCCCCAGTGTCTGACTGTATATTTCACAATGACTTTGACTGAAGTTTTTATGTGTGACATGTGACACTTGTTTGCTGTTTATGAATCTTTTGTGTGTTAATAATTTCAATGCCAATTATAAGAAATGTTAAATCTGAAATGTGTGTATAATTTTATTCTATGGGTCCTGTGAATTTTCAGAGGGTCAGACAGACATCTGAAACTTACAGGACGCAATGTCCTGTTACTTTGAAACACCATTCGTGAACACTGAATGCTTGGGCAGCGTTAGACAACAAACATCCTAACCATGATAAGGGGTTACAAAATATTCAACAAGATAAATTCACAGCTTCACAAATTTTGATGATGTTAGTAAATTTTATGCAGATAGAAGTAGCATTTCTCAGGCTTGTATCATTTATACAATGTGATTCAGTTGGTCTGTAGTAGATAAACCCAGTCCTAACACAGCCTATATTATTTCAGTGTCGCCAAGCACGGTCAAGATGGGTGGTGGGCTGGGCCAAAGGAAAGGAGGAACTCCCAACCCGATGACGTCTGCTGGGAAACAGGAGCACAGCATGGTGTGTCAGACACTGGAGGAAATCATTGGACCTCGTCTGACTGCTGAGGTATTGTCTGACAGTATTACTTCAACCTCTAGTTCACAGCTGGTATAGTAAAGTTTGCTTTAAAAGTCACAGCATGAGGATCTACTGAAAATCATGTCAAGTGATGGGCTTTGGCTTGAAGACTAAACAATTTTGGCAGAGACTGTACACTATCATAAAACCTTCTTGTTTGAGATATTTTCATCAAACAAGGTTCAGTTTTCAGTCATGAAAACTTCCAGCATACACCTTTATTTATATGTTATCTCTTCAAGTTGTGTACATTTTGTATGTCTTGGAGAATGTATAGCTGACAGTGGGTTTGTGTCTGATGTGTTTCAGAACATGGCGTTGTTTAAAACTATTGTGAAAGACTGTTTTGCGGGTCTTCCTGATGCCCCACCCGGTCAGCCCATTGGCTCGGCCAGATCTCGGGGAATGGACATAGAGGCAGCTCTGGAGAGCAAGGCTATGGATACTGGTCTTATCGCACACAAACCCTGGCTCAACAAGTGTACCCAACTCTACAGCCTGTCACAGGCATACCCAGGTAACAGTTTCAACTATATATAGCAGTGTGTATTTGTTTCTTTTGTGTCTTGGTAACAGATCTGTCAACCCTTACTTTGAGAAATGTGGATAAGCTTCAAGGACAGTTACTTTCACTGCATCCACAGACAACTTACAATATTATCTGTACCCTCAGCCAAGTCATTCCCTCATATTGCTATTACTGGGGTACAATATCTTGGATCTGCCCTTGATCCATTTTTCTTTTCTCTCAAAAACATTGTATTATGTTCAAAGTTTATTGTTTGATATTCAATTATATTCAGTGTTATATTTAGATGGGCATTTTCAAGACCCATTAAAAGGTATGAAAGAAAATGTGTACGTAATGAGTGTTAACATTTCTTATTGGTTCTGGATTATTTTGCTTTTACAGATGTAGAATTGGTCATAGATTTGCATTTTCTTACAGGGCTGGTGGGGTAGCCTAGTGGTCAAAGCGTTGGCTCGTCACGCCGAAGACCCGGGTTCGATTCCCCACATGGGCACAATGTGTGAAGCCCATTTCTGGTGTCCCCTGCCGCGATATTGCTGGAATATTGCTAAAAGCGGCGTAAAACTAAACTCAGTCAGTCATTTTCTTACACCAGAGATGAAACTAGTTAGGTGACTCCTTTGCAATATATGTTTCTTGAAAGTATAAATTCATTTATAATATATGTTAACCAAGTACTCTATGATTTTGACTGGCACATGTCATCATATCCCAATTGATTAGATCGATGCTCATGCTGTTGATCACTGGATTGTTTAATCCAGACTTGGTTATTTACAGGCCGTCGCCATTTAGCTGGAATATTGTAGAGTCCGGCATAAAACACTCACTCACTCACTCACTCAAACCCACCCACCCACCCACTTACTCACTCACCCAAATGCCACCCTCTCAATCAGAGTCACCCACCCACTCACTCACTCACTCAGATTTTGACATCTGGATAAAAGAACAGATGTCACCTGATGTCCCATCCATGTGTTTCCAGGTATCATCGTAGCAGGTCCACCAGGCAGTGGCAAGTCCACCTGCATCCAGACCCTGGTGGATGCTCTGTGTGTGACCCCTCGAGGCATGTCTCGCGTAGTTCCCACACCAGCAAGAGTTCCACTCCTGGAGACACCATACACAAGCTGCTGCGTATCAACCCCCTAGTGGTGGATGACAGTTCCATCATGTTTGGCTCCCTCAACCAGAACCACGACTGGGTGGACGGAATCTTCACAACGGCCTGCAGAAAGGCCAACAGGGTAGGCGTCACTTTTATAGTCTTGAAATATTTTTGTTTTGGATGGAATCCTCACCACAGCCTGCAGGAAGGCCAACAGGGTAGGTGTCACAAGTTTGTTTTGGAACATGCACAGGAGATTGAAGGCAGTCACTTACAGTTACTCTTGTGCCTGATGTCAGTAGTTCTGCATGCTTGTAGTGGTGTCTATTTTTAGTTTTTCGCACTAAAACCAAAACGTGGGTGCTGCCTCATGAATGGCTTGAACATTTTGGTTAATTTTTCTCAACCATATACTAATTATTGTTTAAAAAGTGAAAATAATCAGTTTTAAGTCTTTTCTCATTAGTTTCTGTTATTTGTTGTTTTGACCCTGCCCGTACAACAAGGTGTAGCTCAGTTAGAGCGCCTGCGTTTTCGAGAGTGGAAGGTCGCTGAAGTTCGATCCCCGACTGCGCCATACCAAAAGACATTAAAATATGGTACTTGTTGGTCCCTGCCTGGCATACACTCAGCATTAATGGGTACAACAAAGGACATTGTTTATCGGCTCACGAAAGTGGAGTCAGTATAATGTGTCTGAGTGGGATATTCATGCTTATTCATGCTTCACTGCAACTTTATTTGAGTATCTCAGTGGGCTAGCACTATAAAACCAGCTTAAGTCTGGGCTAGTACAAGCAGCCGCACATACACATACACACACATGCACGTCGTCATATGAGCGAAATATTCTCAAGCACGACGTTAAACCCAATTTCACCTCACCTCACCTATTTGTTGTTTTGGTTTATGTTTAATTCAGGCTGAGTTTAACATTAAGATAATGGGTAAGTGAGAGAAGACAAATGTCTACAATTTACCCAATATTGTATAAGACTGTTATATTGATGCTCTGTGTATTATCAACTCTAGAACATCAGCACCACCTGGCTCTGTCTGGATGGACCACTCAACTCGGGCTGGGCAGACAACTTCAACAGCATACTCTCCGGCGACAGGGTCAGTATCTTCTCAAGTTTGATACAGCCATTTCAGGGTAGAAATTGCTAATAATCCTGATTGCCTGGAATCTAACTCACGGATGATTACTGGTGGGAATGGTGATACATTCTTCATGGACATTAATAGGAAGGTTGGGTTTGTTAATCCGGAACTGTACTGTTCAGATTAACAAAGTTTTGCTGTAGACAGTATCAACAAGATTAACTTCAGTGGGTGCAGGTTAATGTTTTACAAGGTTTATTTCTGTTCTGAAGTTGTGAGACAGCCAATTGAAATCAGATGCTTGTTAGACACATGGTTTGTGGCAGTTTCTCCGTAGTGTACGTGATGTGACACCAGTGGTATTTCCTTCAGTGAGGGCGGTGGGGTAGCCTAATGGTTAAAGCATTGGCTCGTCGCGCGGAAGACCCGGGTTCGAATCCCCACATGGGTACAATGTGTGAAGCCCATTTCTGGTGTCCCCCGCCGTGATGTTGCTAGAATATTGCTAAAAGCGGCGTAAAACCAAACTCAGTCAGTCAGTCAGTCCTTCAGTGAGGCTGTTGCTGGAGTGCTAAGAGACATTCAACACTACTGGGTTTGCTAATGTTTGTCTGTGATGTTATGTGTCCTGATGGCGCCTCTGTATTTGTCTGGTTTGTCTTCACAGGTGCTGCATCTGAAGAATGGAGACAAGTTGTTCCTGTCTGAAAATGTCATCCTTCTGTTTGAGACTGATGACCTCAACATTGCTTCACCTGCCACTGTCGCCAGATCTGTAAGTCGTACTTATCTTTGTGTTTTTGTAATTATTACAACTCAGGACCTCATCACTTGAATGTATTTTTGGATTGTGATCATGATTATCTTACATTTGTTCATTTCACATTCCGCAGAATTTTGGTAGTAATGTCAATTATCATCATTATTAATCAGAGTCGTTATTGCTGTTATTTATATATTCTTTGCCAAGCACTGTCCAAATACAAGTATTTGCTTAAACATACAGTAAGGTACAGATGGTGTTATGTCTGTAACTATTCCAGGATTAAGTAGGCCTCCAGCAATCCTGATGTTCATAAAAGAATCAACTAAAGTTAAGATCATATCCTTACAGTTTTTGACTGGGCTGCGTGTCATTAAGGGACAGTTCATAATTTATGGCTAGGGGGGGTGATGATGATTTTTATGGAGAAGCATGTACAATGTGGATGACACCCCAACATTTATGTACAAAATAAGTGACCCCCCAGCATGTCATGTACAAAATCAATGACCCCCCTCCCCTCCCCATAATTTCTAAGCATAATTTTAATCATATTTTTATGTACAAAGTTGCTGCTCCCCAGAACGTGTGTGTACAAGATTGCTGACACCCCACCCCCCACCCCAAGCTCCCCAGAACAAAATGGGTGACCCCCTTAAAATCATCATCATCAAATAAAAAAAAAAAACACCCATAAATTATGAACGGTCCCTAACCATGTTCACCATTGGTTTGCCTATTAACAGGCAACCATAATGGAATAATATTTCATGAAAGCATTGCAGTCCCTTGGAATGAAAGCATATGCTTTGACAAAGTCACTGTATCCACCTGCAACAGTTGAAGCATTGAGATGTAAGTTACATGCTGTACATGTTGTCTCCTGTGTAGGGCATCTTGTATCTGGACCGGGATGTTGTCGGCTGGAAGCCCATCGCCAAGGCATGGCTGGAGAGCAGGTCCCAGCAGGAGGTTCACGTAAGTTGACATCCTTCATCGTCCGATGTTCACATGAGTCACTGTTTTACTAAATGTATGAATTTGGTAACATCGTGACAGAATCAGCACTATCAAATATTAACAGACGTGTGGGTTTTCAGTCTACCAAAATAATTTCATCTAACTAATCTTGTGATAATGAATTTCCACATGTATCACTCTGCGATACAAGTATTGTGGATCATTTTCCAGCATGAAACAAGGCTGGTTGTTGTGAGGAGACACTACTTAAAACATGTGGTCATGGCTTCAACCATTAGACATTGTATGGGAGGGGATTTCATCATCAAGCTCTTCGGGCAGTGTTATGGAGTTGAAAATCTACTGTTGTGATTTTCGCTTACTATCCCAAGTCTACCAACACAGTTATAGTACTTACTTTCTACCGAAGTATTCCAGTATAGTTACAGTATTAACTATCATCCAAAGTATTCCAGTATAGTTACAGTATTCACTACTACCCAAAGTCTACATTTATAGTTTCAGTATTCAATACTATCCAAAGTATTCCAGTATAGTTACAGTATTCACTACTACCCCAAAGTCTACATTTATAGTTTCAGTATTCAATACTATCCAAAGTATTCCAGTATAGTTACAGTATTCACTACTACCCAAAGTCTACATTTATAGTTTCAGTATTCAATACTATCCAAAGTATTCCAGTATAGTTACAGTATTCACTACTACCCAAAGTCTACATTTATAGTTTCAGTATTCAATACTATCCAAAGTATTCCAGTATGGTTACAGTATTCACTACTACCCCAAAGTATACATGTATAGTTTCAGTATTCAATACTATCCAAAGTATTCCAGTATAGTTACAGTATTCACTACTACCCAAAGTCTACATTTATAGTTTCAGTATTCAATACTATCCAAAGTATTCCAGTATAGTTACAGTATTCACTACTACCCAAAGTCTACATTTATAGTTTCAGTATTCAATACTATCCAAAGTATTCCAGTATAGTTACAGTATTCACTACTACCCAAAGTCTACATTTATAGTTTCAGTATTCAATACTATCCAAAGTATTCCAGTATAGTTACAGTATTCACTACTACCCAAAGTCTACATTTATAGTTTCAGTATTCAATACTATCCAAAGTATTCCAGTATAGTTACAGTATTCACTACTACCCCAAAGTATACATGTATAGTTTCAGTATTCAATACTATCCAAAGTATTCCAGTATAGTTACAGTATCAACTACTACCCAAAGTCTACATTTATAGTTTCAGTATTCAATACTATCCAAAGTATTCCAGTATAGTTACAGTATTCACTACTACCCAAAGTCTACATTTATAGTTTCAGTATTCAATACTATCCAAAGTATTCCAGTATAGTTACAGTATTCACTACTACCCCAAAGTATACATGTATAGTTTCAGTATTCAATACTATCCAAAGTATTCCAGTATAGTTACAGTATTAACTATCATCCAAAGTATTCCAGTATAGTTACAGTATTCACTACTACCCAAAGTCTACATTTATAGTTTCAGTATTCAATACTATCCAAAGTATTCCAGTATAGTTACAGTATTCACTACTACCCCAAAGTCTACATTTATAGTTTCAGTATTCAATACTATCCAAAGTATTCCAGTATAGTTACAGTATCCACTACTACCCAAAGTCTACATTTATAGTTTCAGTATTCAGTACTATCCAAAGTATTCCAGTATAGTTACAGTATTCACTTGTACCCAAAGTCTACATTTATAGTTTCAGTATTCAATACTATCCCAAGTATTCCAGAATAGTTACAGTATCCACTACTACCCAAAGTCTACATTTATAGTTTCAGTATTCAATACTATCCAAAGTATTCCAGTATAGTTACAGTATTCACTTGTACCCAAAGTCTACCTGGATAGTTATGTTATTCACCATTTTCCAATCTCTGACAGAACGAAATAGAATTCACTTATCTAAAGAGTACTGGCATAGTTTTAGAATTCACTCCTTGTCCTAAGTCTAATGGTATAGTTATGGTATTCCTTCCTTATACAATGCATCATACATAAGGACATTAATGGTATGTATGTAAGCTGGCACCATCAGTGTCCTTCACTTGTCACATTGTCACACCAGTCACCTTGCTTCACACATTGTCACATATTGTCACATGGCATCACAGAGCCTCACATGTCACACTGTAAACAAGAAAGCATTCTTCACTTGCTCTTGTCACTCAGCACATATTAGCTACACTAGCAATGGTCTTCCACGAGAATGATAACTTCTATTACATTTGAGGCTCAGATACCATCATACTGCTTGCAGTGATCCTAGGTATAGGCATGCGTAAAATTTGAATTAAATCTTTTTCTCTTTGAATTAATTGTCAGGGTTCGAAATACCCCATATATTAGCGTGCCATGGCACGGTAAATATTGAAATGGCACGGCTAAAAAATGTTCTCGGTGCCCTTTTGACACGCCTGATTTTTCAGAGACATAACTCACATTTAGTCATTTAATCCCCAAAACAATTATTTTTTTCCAAATTGAATAATACCATACATATTTGAATGCTCATTAACCCATTTCTTTATTTAACAATAAATTTCAAATGATCTTCATCATTGTCATTTATTCTAAAAACATGTGGGCATACACGATTTCTGAAAGGCACACCTAAAATATTTGTCTGGTGCCCTAAGGCACACTTAGAAAAAAAAGTATTTCTATCCCAGATTGTATATAGACTATGAATCACATTCTGTTGTAATATTCACGTATTTCTAATGTTTGCTTTCTACAGAATCAGGTGAGCTTGAAGTGAAGACATTTCACTTAGGTTGAATTATGTTGAGGTTCCCCGTTTCTATTATTTGAGTGATGTTTCTCAAAAATTGTTTTATATTATTTAAATTTGTTTTATACCAAAATGTTGATAGTTTGGTTGATTATGTATGTTGTTAATCAAGACTTGCAGATTTACATGATGTACAGCTACAAAGTATTGACTGTAGGTTTGGCTTGTTTATACAGATAGATGAGGATGTTGAGCCGACTGACAAAACACCCACAGGGGTAACCATGTCTGATGTAGCTCCATACATAGTGGCCCATCGCAGTCAGCTCATGTTTACCTCCGCACACACACCATGCACTCTGTAGGATTCCCAGATAGCATGCAGACGTTGGCCCAACGTTGACAATGGTTTTGCCAACATTGCCAACGTTGGGACAACGTCCGAATGCTATCTGGTCTGTTGGGTGTCCTAATTTACAGCCTTTCTACAGAAAGGCAGAAGTTGATTCTTTTGATCAAATGTTTAACTATGCTGAATTTGAAATATTTCCAATTTTTAGTTCACATGCATTTATCATTTTTGCTATGGCTGTGTGACTAGAGACTGAATGGGTGGCTGTCAGGGGAGACCACTCTGGTTGACAATCAGAGCAAATCTGCTTCTTGTCATGTGTCATGGTGTTTAATGGAGTGGTACATGAACCATACTCTTATGGTTATATGCTCACACTGTTTGGTGCAGCTGTAGGGCCAAATATCCAATATTATTGGGACTGGGATACTGTTAAATGGGTTATGGATTTTCATTCTCTTTTTAGCTGATCTGTGTGTAATTTTTTAAGCACGATACTGCAATATGTTGAAGCATCATGAAAACAAATTTTGTAAAAGAAGTATTCTTAACTCTATTCTCTAATCTGCAATAGCAAGTTTGTGTTGTGACTTTTTAGATAATACTGAGGATTTTTGGTACTGTTCACAAAACAGAATAGCAAAATGGTTCAAATTCTTGTGTGAACGTCATGAACAATGGTCTGTAGCAATGTATGGGATATATAATGATTTTTTGTTTGGTTAAATGAAAGATTTGATCAATGTGTGTATTATTTCTGAAGAAAATTGAAGCTGTTTTTTTTCACATTGTTTCAGTTTATTTCAAAAAAGAAGAAAGTGTTTCAAATTGGGTGTAGTTCGACAGGTTGATCAAAGATGATAATACAACAATAAACAATGAGTGCTGAGGTAGACATGAGCTGATGTAGCACTGTAGTGGCTGCCTGTTTTCTAGATGTAATGTGACGGCCAGAGTGATAATATTGTAGCTTGGACAATGACTGCTATGTTTCATGGGCAAAAGCATTTCAGTTGGTTTGGCAGTACATATTAACATAAAGCTCCTAGAAACATATAGTTAAGTTTCAAAATGTGTGCATTTGCATTTTTTTAATTGTGTGTGATAGTTTTTTAATATTTAACTGTGTGAAAAAGCCTAGCTGTTTGTGTAGAGCTGGGCTATTGCAAGTTTCAGTTGGAATGTGTTTTTCACAGCATTACATTCAGTTAACAGGTTGATTAACTTCCCTACACATTGTAAAGGTGTGTCCCCATGCACAGGGTGTAGCACATTATGTTGTAATGTTGTATGTCGTTAGTCCTATCACCCAGCACTGACTCACTCATTCTGTGTGTAAACTCCTAGTTTAACCCTGTGTAACAGCTACTAACAGAATACTAAAGGTATTATTCGGGATCTGTGGGTGATAACTGCCTCTATTGTCAGACTCTAGTTCATAGAGGGAGCCCGGAGGACAGAGGGTTAATGGCTTGATCCCACCACAATTATACCAAAATATATTTAGATGGTTCATGTTGTTACGGGGTTAGAATTGGTCTTCAGTAACCCATTCTTGTTGTAGGAGGCAACTGAAAGGATTGGGTGGTCAGGCTCCCTGACTTGGTTGACATCATATCCCAGTCGCGTAGATCGATGCTTGATGTTGATCACTGGATTGTGTGGTCCAGACTCAATTATTTACAGACCATCACTATATAGCTGGGATATTGCTGAGTGCAGCGTTAAACAACAAACAAATAAAAACATTAAGGACCCTGTCTTTGGGCATATGAAAGAAGGACAGGGTCAGCTTGCACTGTCGAATCCCCACATGGGTACAATGTGTGAAGCCCATTTCTGGTGCAGCGTGATGTTGCTGGAATATTCTAAAAGCGGCGTAAAACCAAAACTCACTGCCACTTTGGGCATGAAAGAAGGACAGGGTCAGTGCACAGTGTCGAGTACCATCTGTCAAACTGCAGCATGGTATCTAAGATGCATGTATAAAACTTATCTGAATCTGCACATTAAATGCATGTGCATTACTGAATGCGACATTAAACTTCATTGACCTCACACAGTTTTTTCAGCTTACTGGGGAGAGTTGTGTTGCTTTGTTGAATGGAGACACTGGTTTAGGGTTTGGAGTGCACTTTTACCCAAATTGTGTTTGTGGTTATCGAAGCATGTGCTCACAGGTTTTCACTAAAGTGATAAATATGTACAATCTACTCCACTTTGGGCTCTGTCAACAAATGATGGCAGTTGCATGATACTTGATATTGTAAATCAGTGTTCAATCTCACTTCACTCACTCACACACTAATCAATATGTTATACACTTTATCCTGATCTACATGTTTTTACAGGTTTTTATAATATGAAGAGTTCCTGTGAATAGCTGTAAAACTGATGATGCGACATTAAGCCTTTTCACTCACTCTGTTTCCAATGAATATTGTCATCTTCAAATGTAAAAGATTTAAGTTATGAGACCATGACATGTTGAAACTTTGCCTATAACATATATTTTGATACCAGGTGCTGCAACGAGCCTTCCAGAAGTCCCTCGACCCTATCTCTCAGTTTGTCCTGCATGAAGCTAAGTATGTCCACACAGCATTTCCTGTTTTCATATTGATGCTATGGCTGTGTGACTAGAGATTGAATGGGTGGTTGTCAGGGGAGACCACTCTGGTTGACAATCAGAACAAATCTGCTTCTTGTCATGTGTCATGGTGTTTAATGGAGTGGTACATGAACCATACTCTTATGGTTGTATGCTCACACTGTTTGGTGCAGCTGTAGGGCCAAATATCCAATATTAGTGGAACCGGGGGACTGTTGAATGGGTTATTGATTAACATGTAAGCAAGTAATGTTATATTAAATATACTTGATGATGCTGGTGTTGAATGTCGGCTTACAAGTAGGTTTTAGTGTGCATCTTTAGCCACTGGTCCAAAGCCTGTGTCTAATAAAATTTTGTTCAGTCAGCTAATTGTATTTTATTTTATAAACACTTTTATCTTCAGATAACTGAACAAAGATCATATTTAGTTTAGTAGAGTTTATGGTTGACATTCACAGTGTCTGTTGTATACTTAAGGCTGTCATGCCGGGTCAATTAGCAATGCAGAGTTGCATCCCTTAGTCTGCTGATCAGTGGTTTGAATCTTGGGTTCACCCTGATACTTGGTTTGTGAGCACCCAGGGCTCGATTTAGTGCTTTGTTACTTGCATTGGTGCAATCCAATATTACAAAGTGCAACCTAGTTATTAGTCTAACTTGCACCAGGTCAAGTTTTGAGTGGGTAAACTTCTGAATGAAACATAAAACAAGTCAATAGCATATTCTTTCATTACACATTGCCATAAAAGCAGTGCATTTGGAATTAGGCTGGTGAAACTAGGTTTTTATCTTAAGTTGCACCTGGTGCAAGTAGGTTAACATCTCTTAAATCGAGCCCTGGCACCACACTCCGGGTTTCACCAAAGTGCATTATTGGGCTTTTGTCCTACATATACTGACACGGAGTAATATTGCAGATATACAGTTCAGAGTTCTGTTAAACCCAACTCACTCATCACTAGAACACTGATAAAGCATCAGTTTCATCTAAAGATGAATGGAAGACTTCAAGAAGGCATTTTTTGTTTAGACCTCAAGTACGACTGTGTGAGGTTGGAATGTTCAAGACTTGCCTGGCCCTACTGTCCGCCATGTTGGCAGACAACATCGAGATTGGTGGGGAACTACACATTGAGAGACTCTATCTGTTTTGTCTCATCTGGACATATGGTGGTCTGCTTGACCAGCATGACCGCAAGGCCTTCAGTGACCTTCTCAAGACTCTCTCCACGGCGTACGTTATATTTATGTGGTGTTGTATTTTGTTAGAGTGTGTTTAAAAGTCACAGGGTTTTATGAAGGATTCCTACAAGTGCAGTTGGTAAACATTTTTGGAGTAATTAGTTATTTTGCACTAAATTGGGTTTTCTATGAGTATCTATTATTCAGATTTATTTTAACATTGCATTAAAAGAGAATATATCTTAAAGCCCTTTTATCATATTGGCCAGTGAAACCCCTACTGCCAGTGTAACCCCTACTGCCATGCTATCAGTTGGAACAAAAACGAAAATATATTTTTCAAATTTGCGAATTTGTATTGCCATTTGCTGAACAGGTCGAGGTTAAGTCGAGTTCTATTGTTCTATTGTGCAACTAGTAAATAATTCTTATCCTTAATCATATTAAAATAGTTTTTCATAAATGCAGCAAAGCAGTGAAGGTTGGAGAGTCCCCGATTAGCCCAGATTATGATCCACGGTCTGTCCATATCTGTGTAGTGGGGTTGTGGTAAAGATACAACTGACATAAACCTTGGAATGAACTCCTAAGATGGAAATATCAGAAATACTTTTATAATGTCTGTGTTTCCTTGTCCAGCCTGCCCGATGATGACCGGGACATCTGTGTGTTTGACTACTATGTGGATGAGTCAGGAGAGTGGGACCCATGGCATTCCAGGTAAGTGGAACCTTGTGGATTTTTGGGTTGTAATACATTGCGTTTCTTATACCAAACATACTATAACAGTACTGAATTCTCCCAGGTCTTGGTGTGTCATCCTCTTTATATAAGATATGGATATGCGTTATGTATGCAATATATTAGGTATGTCACTGATGTTACTTCTTAATGTAATACTGTATTGGTTCTTGTGTTTAGTATGCACTTGACATATGCACATTGCTTTATCAGGCACAGGTTTGGGGAAACTGTTTTGCCACAGGTCATGGTTTGTTTCAAAGTTATTGATGTTGTTTTGAGAGGGTAAGATGCTTTATTTGTGACATTCCAGGGTTCCTGAGTCTGCCTATGCAGACAACCAGGATATGCTGGGAGAGATGTTTGTCGACACTGTTGATACGGTGAGTTGCAACACTATGACACTGCATGATCTACTCTAGGTGTGGTAACCTTTATGAACAAGTAGGATACATGTGTGAATGAAATGCCATGATATTACAAAATAGAAGACATAATTTGACATTATATTATTCCTTCCACTTGTAGATGCGCACACGCATCCTCATGGAGTTTGCAGCAGCGTCTGGCCAAAATGTCCTCCTGGTGGGACCTCATGGGTCAGGGAAGACAACTCTCATCAACTCCTTTATAGATGTTCAAGGTTTGTTATAAGCATTTTTGTATCAGGAAGTGGTTGGATTTGTTTTCATTGGAAGTTCATTCTGCTTTCATACAGTTCTTGTTTCTTGAATATCAAGGCTTGCAAGATTTTCTTACAATTCCTTTTTTTTTTTTTTGTTAGTCCATAATTTTCAAGATAGTCCCATTTGATATTATTGTAATATCTGACTGTGAAACAAAGGGATCTGTCATTGGTTTACTCACCATAATTTGGTTGGATGAATAATTGATAATTATATGGTGAAAATTACTCATTGTCCTAGGTTTATTCCAAGTTGTGATCTCAGCCTTACAGACTCAATGGAGATAACTCTTGAAATGCTTGAAACTATTCCCCTGACAACTACACATCTTCACTACATATTTCCAGATTCCCAGTTGTCCATCTGCAAGAGACTAGTGTTCTCAGGTGCATCTACAGCCAAGCAGCTGCAGCAGTTTGTAGAGGCCAACATCTACCACAGACAAGGTCAGTGACTTGCGCTATCTCAGGTTGATTGGTTTCAGTGTGGTCTTTCACATGGTAAATGGTATTCAATTCTTAACAGTTTTCTGCAAGGAAAATTACAATGATAACCTGTTTTACTTTCTTGTGTTTGTAGGTTTTGTCTATGGAGCAAAGGAGAACAAGAAACTGAAAGTGTTTATTGATGACGTCAACTTACCTGTACCGGATGAACATGGGGTACAGAGATGTAACGAGGTGAGAGAAGAGTTTGGGTAGTACTGATACAGTGATACAGTATACTGATACTCTATGCTCCATATACCTATCACTGATGGAGTGATGTCCCTTATGGACCAGGGTGCCGTTGTTCAAAACAACCTTAGCGCTAAGACTACCTTAAGTCTATGTTAAGGTATGGGAGTAATGGTCACCTTAGCGGTAAGATCGCTTTGTACAACGGCACCCTGGATCTGTTGGTCATGACTATGTGATACAATATGCAGTGTGTGTGGGACAGAATGCTGGCCACTAGTTTAGGATTAAGAAGGACAATAGCTGATTGGTCCTAACTGTCATTATGCTCTGACTGTATGGATAAGTGTTCATGCTGTCAACCACTGGGTTGCCTAGCCTCTCAAGCTACTTTTGATCCATCTGGACAATTGCTATCTTTGGTATACAACATTCACTCTCTTGAATGTTACTGACTGATGGTGTGATTTGAAATCGCATTTTAATAAATGGGTTTATCATATTCATAATTCAAGTCAGTCAGGATTAAAGTACAATCATCTGGATGTTCCTGAATGTTGATTCCATTGTGATGTTTCCTCTGCCAGCTCCTCCGACAGTTGCTGGACCAGCGCATCCTGTGCACGCTACAGAAACCGTTTGAGTGGAAGACAGTAGAGGGGCTGACTGTCACCTCCGCCATGGCACTCAGTGACTACCCCGGGGTGGGCAACAGGGCCATCTCGGAGAGACTGCTGGTAGGACAGAGCTTCACTTTCAAATCAGATTTCCACTTTTAGAAGTTACGGCAAAAGTCATTCAGATAGGAAAATGTTTTTGCATACATTCAATAGTAAATGTGATAATGCTTCTGTTGCTAATTTGAAATAGACATGTCCTCTGACAGAAGAGGGGGCTTCAAAATGGGCTGTGATGGCATGCCGGGTTAGAATTGGTCTTCAGCAACCCATGCTTGTCAGAAGAGGCGACTAGGGTGGTCATGCTCTCTGACTTGGTTGAAACATGTCATTGTATTCCAATTGCATAGATCGATGCTCATGCTGTTGATCACTGGATTGTATGGCCCAGACTCAATTATTTACAGACTGCCATATAGATGGAGTATTGCTGAGTGCAGCTCTAGACAGTGTACTCAGTATGGATTCAGGCTGTAATTTCATGTTAAATTTTCTATTTCACAGCTCTTAAGGCAACAACGTATTTGTTAGCTTGTTTAGGCAGATCCGATGAATTGGTGTTTTACATATAGATACTGATAATATGTACTGATAAATCCTTGACAAAACATTTTCCTTGTCCTTACAGAGACACTTTGCTGTGTTTAACCTGCCTGCACCTATGGATGAAAGTCTCAAGACTGTTGTGAATGGCATATTGGAGGTATGTGGAGTATCTTTATCTGCAGGGTAACCCTCATGCCATGCAGAAATGCAACTATTTGTTGTTGAAACCTATACAAAGAAACAAGTTTTGAATGTTTGTAACATCTACTTTATCTTGTTCATATCTATACATTTGTGTTCTACAGGCCAATATGACTCATCAAGATGCCCCTGGCCTTGACCTTGACCTTCATAGCAGCCTTGTCCATGCTTCATGTGATCTCCTGACCTCGCTGCAAAGTGTGCTGCGACCTACGCCGATGCCGGGCAGATACCACTACCTCTTTACCCTCAAGGACCTCACTAAGTGCTTCCAGGTAAAAGTCATTGTGCAATCGTTTGGGTTTTGCTACACCTTGCAAATAAATATATATATAATGACAGCATGTTGTCAACATGGGATATTGCAGGCACTGAATTATCTGACAAGTTACTTGGTAGAATGTGTCAGTTCTTGATGAAGATTCACTTTGTCAAAGTATTGTACTGCGAAACATTTAAACATTTAATCTTCCCACTCCTCCCCTTCCATCCTCTTACCTTTCACTCACCTCTCACGTACCTGATAACTTCCTCTCAGTCCTCCCCTTCCATCCTCTTACCTTGCACTCACCTCTCACGTTCCCTGATCACTTCCTCTCAGTCCTCCACTGCCATTCCCAAACGTGGCCATTATTTCCAGCACATTAAACATATGGGTTGTCATAACTAGAAATGAATCCTGAAATATATTTGACTGTCTGTTAGCAGAATCCACAGTCTTTTGCTGCATCAGAGAGTGATATTGAGAAATCTTATAAAGTAATCCAGTGGGTTTAGTATTGACTTCACATGAGACAAATCTGATTCAGCCATTCTACAATTTGCAAGATGGCTGTTTTGAACTATAATTGTTTAAAATATTGGCCATTATTTAGTTTTTATGTATGGTTTTATGTATGTGGATATGACTTACAACTGTTCTCACTTCAGTGCCTGAAGCGGCTGCCGGACGAGAGCAGGGCTGATGAAAGCATGGTGGTATCGCTATGGAGACACGAGATACAGCGCATCATGAAGGACCGCATCAGTCGCACAGCTGACAAGAACTGGTTCGATGACACACTGGAGAAGTCTATCCAGGAGGTAGGACGAGAACATTGCTGTTGTTAGTGAGGAGAATTTTGTTTTGGATAGAGTGATGATAGTGAAGTGATGTAATTCAATGTTACCACGTTGTCTTGTTTGTAGACTTGGCCCAAGCTGGAAGGACCACTCCATGAAAACTTTGTAACTTTCCCAGTTGACGCCAGGATGTATCAGAGACCAGTCACATCTCTCGGGACAAAGCAGATTAAGGTCAGTCTACAGAAGAGCCAATGAGTGAGAAACAACAAACCTAGATAGTTCAGAATCTTGTGAATTCAGCAGTGTTTAAAATTTAAAGGGGAACCTGGAGTTCTTGGTGTTTCTTGATGCATGTATTTCAGGACATGATGATGTTTTAATCTGTACCACAGGTAATGCTTCAGCCCATTGAGAACCTGGAGTTCTTGATGGTTCTTGATGCATGTATTTTAGGACATGATGATGTTTCAATCTGCACCACAGGTAATGCTTCAGCCCATTGAGAACCTTCGAGATCTGCACAGTTGCCTCAACACCCATCTGACCCGCTACAACGAGGAGTTTGGCAACGTCAGACTCAACATCATGCTGTCTGACTTCATCATCTCCCATGTTGTGAGGATGCATCGAGTCATCAGCTTCCATCATGGGTCAGTAGCATGGAACATCGGTTCAAGTTTAATACAGGCTATATGTACTTGATGTATTGATGTACACGACATTTCCTTGGATATGGTGCCTTTGATATTTTCTAAATACAATAAATACTATAATTGTCCTGCAATTCCTAATCAGTTTTATGCATTCATTCACTGTAAACAAACAAAAATCTGACAAGATTTAAACAGACTTTAAAACTAATGGGCCTGTCTGCTAGGCAGCCTTACCAGTATGATTGTCATAAGGCTATATTAATGTATGTGAGTGAACATTTAGTGGATAGGGCCTAGATGTCATATTTTAAGTGGCAGTCCTCCTATTGTTTAAATTAGCATCTTGATTTCAACTGGTTTGAACCTTGGGTTGATCTGTCCAGGGGCAACCTGTTGCTGATCGGAGCTGTAGGGTCTCACCTGGCCACACTGTGTCGTCTGGCCCTGCATGTAGCAGACATCCCTATACACAAGGTGGACACGGCCAAACAGAGCAACTTCTTCGATGGGCTGCGTTCTGCTATCAGACTCAGTGGATCAGAGGGCAAGATCATCACACTCATGTTCACTGTAAGTAGTTGGTGATAGCTGCTGGACCTCTGGTGGAACTAGAGTGGGGGTTTCCCTGTACTCCAACCCTTCTCTTTAGAAATGACATGACATGACCTGTTTCATGTAATGATTCATGTAATGAACCAAAGAAGAATTACTCTTCCAGATCCCTGGATTCTGTGCCATTTTGTGCTGAAAGAAACAGTTGTTATATTGCATGTTCATGGTGTGAACTCACACTAGGGGATCATTACAACACAAGAAAAAGAAACAGTCATTGTGTAATCCTGTATATGTTGTTGTGTTCCTTCTCTGATCTGCATGATCTTTTGCTTAAGTCATAGTGTTGTTGAATGCAGCTCCTTCACACCCAGAGTTGCCTCCCTTTTGCACTTTCAGGGAACCAAACATGTTAGAAAATGTCAGTGCAAATTATGTCACCAGAACATTGACTCCTGTATATGTTGTTTCTTGTGCTAGTAAGGACATTGTTAGACAGTTTGTACATTACTGTATATCCAAGTTTGTGACAGTTGTTTGACAACTATAAATCGTGTTGTGTTGCAGTCCCGAGACCTGGCTGACCCAGTGTACCTGGACGCTATCAACAGTCTCCTGGTCAGTGGGGAGTACCCTCATCTCTTCTCTAATGATGAAATGGATGGACTGCTACAGGTAGGTTTCTGTCACACCTTTGCAACTTCTGCACTGTAAGGGCTCAAGTTTTTATTCCAGGGTTTGTTCAGAAACATAACTACAGTTAGATGACACAATCCATGTAATAAAGATTAATAAATGAAATTGCCCACACAATCCTGGCCCACAGTTTCTAAGTGTAAAGGCTTCTTCCAAGATCAGCTATCAGCTACATCTGTCTTGTGTTGTTCTCAGGCTATCCACCCTGCCATGAAGCGTGAGTTCCCCAGTATGTCCGTGGACCCCATGAAGTTCTTTGTGTCAAGGGTTAAGAGCAACCTTCACATCATCATCTGTCTGCCCCCAGGACATCCTCTCATCAGGAATGCTTCACAGTGAGTAGCGCATCTCCTGAGCAATACACAGAAATTTGATACCCTGGTTTGAATCCTTTACCCACTTATACCAAGAAATCAGATATCTCACCACTGATCAAATTCAACTGATGCAACGTCTTTGGAGTTATTTTAATGGAGTGAAAGATTTGTCTAAACTATTCCTTGGATATCAAGTGATCATTCTGAATATATTCTGGCCATGCTATCCAAACTTACTTTCAACAAGCATAGTCCTGTCACCTCACCAGTAATTCTTTGGGTTTGTCAACACATGAAGTGTTATCTCCCCTTGGTACACTTTTTACCTCAATGTGCACGCCAAGAAATGGTCCCCTGTATCCTGTGCTTGTTGTAAGAGCCAACTAAAACAGATTGGGTGGTCAGGCTACGTGAATGGTCGCAAGTCAATGTGTCCTGACTATTAATGCTTTCAGTCACTTGTTTGTCCAGATTTGATCATGTACAGGCTGTTTACTAACACTGTCACCTCCATGTGTGTTGCAGCCAGTACCCAGGTCTGCTGAGTGGCTGTCAGATCAACTGGATGTGTGACTGGCCACAAGAGTCCTTGCTGGGAGATGCTAACTACTTCATAACTAAACACAGACTCACTGAAGAGTTTGAGGACCTGAGGTAAGTGACCGTCTGCTGCTGATGCTGCTACTTGCATTGGGGACTCTTCTTGACTGTGGGTATGCAAGATGAACTCTCAAAGTTATCAATGATCCTAGTTGAGTTTGCGATGTGTGTAATGTGTGAAGCCCAGTCTTGCTGTTACAACTGAGGTGCAGCTGCTAGGGCTGGTACGGGTAAAAAAATTGTACCCAGGTACCCCACCCCCTAATACTCTACCCCCTATTACCCTACCCGGATACCCGTTATGTTAATTCCTGACATCAAATTTGCAAGAAATGGCAGTATATTCTTCAGCTCGGAGGCTAAACCTTCGAGATTTTCAATGTCTTAACCATGTGTTATATTCGAAAGAAGTGACTGTAAATTCTGTCTCAATCTTCCAAGACAATACAACCTTTTAATCATGAAAGAATAATATATATAACATTTTTTAATCTATTACTGCCATCATCATAACGGGTCTGGGTATTGAGATGGGTATTCGGGTCCAACTCATTACCCACCGGTCCCGGGTATCCAGGTATCCCAGCCCTAGCAGCTACAGTTTTGTCACATCTTTCACAATGACTAATTCCTCCTCTGCAGCGACAACGTGACAACCTGCCTGGCCAACATCCACAGCTTTGTGCTGCGAGACTGTAAGCAGATGCCATGGGCTGGGGAGCTGAGTCCCGAGATCAGCCTCAACACTGTGAAGGTCACGGAGAAGAAGAAGGACCAGCTGAAGGTCATGACACTCAAGGTGCCCAACCTGCCGTACTCCAAGACCATCTTACACGAGAGAATCAAGTGAGTGGTTCAGTTCCTGAAGGACACTTCAGTCACACTTCTAACATACTTCTGTGCTCCTTGTGAGGTTTGGATTGGGACCTAAATGGTCCTGTAACACTCCATTTGAGACCCTTTAGCTGTTTTGGACAATTAGAAAGCTTATTTATCCTCATCATGATAGCTTATGTATGTGTTTCTGATGTATTTCTTGAGTTGAATGTTGTAGAAACTTTGCCGTGAAGATCCAAAATAGAATGGGTGTACATCAGTCCATGCTTCTTGTAACAACAAGTGGTCAGACTCACTGACTAGTTTCCCCTTGGATTCATAAAATACCTCTGTTCTGAATGACATTATTCCTTTTTTCAATCCTATTTCGTTTCCTTATACCGAATCATTTTCTACTCGTCAGTTACAGTTTTAATGCTTCGATTCCTAATTTTCCATGTAACCTTAGCTTCCTGCCTGTCCATGCTCACTCCGAAAACGTTACCTGTACCGAGAGAATGAATGAGAAAATTATCGTCAATAACCCATGCTTGTCAGATGTGAAGTGAATAAAACAATTTGCCAAGTAACCTTATCTTCAACCTCCCTACAAAAAATGCATCAAAATATTGTTTGCCAACAGACTGCAGCACCGTGACACCAGTGTCCCGGCTAAGAACGAGGTGTATGTAGGCCCGACCACGTACAGGCGCTTCATGGACTGTTTCCACTACCTCTACACCCACAAGGCTGCTGACAGGACAGAGGTGGTAGAGAAACTCAAGTAAGTCTCTGGGGATGATGGTACATCTCTGTGGTAGGTTACTATGGTGTGTACTTGTCAGTGGAAGGTAGATTACCATGACAAACCACTGGGGACAAATTGTAGTATTGGCTGTAGTGTTCATTTATAATTAAACAACGTTAGCTCATCTGTCCTTGAAAGTTTCCCGAGTTTGTACGTCAGGTTGGGAATAGTCTTCAGATACCCATGCTTGCTCTGTGAGGCAACAAATAGAATTGGATGGTCAGGCAGCTGTCATAGCATCAAAATTACTCAGAGGAATGCTCGTCAGTCAATGGATTGTCTGTTCAGAAAATGAATTTATGGATGGAATATTTCAGTGTCTGACATAAAACAATCACCAAACAGACAAACTGAAACCTGAACTGTGGTCACTGTCGATGTATTTGCCAAGGATATTTGCTTTGTTATGGGTTCAAAACGATCATTTGCTTGGCAAGGGACCATTCTCATCCATTTTTACTGTCAGCAATAGAAAATGGTTTGGCATCTTTCATCTTCACAGGAAGCTGTTGTCCACACTGGACCAGACTCGATCTGATGCCAAGAAGATGAAGAAGGCCATCAAGACTAAGACCAGTCAGTTTGAGGAAGCCAAAAAAGATGACTGCTGACCTTCTGAACCAACTCACATACAAGGCCACGACCCTGGAGAAGCTCAAGGCCAAGGTTGGTCTCAGCAAGTCTCTAGATGCTTACCTCCATCTCAATGAATTTGAGGAAGATGAAGAGGAAGAAGATGAACTTCTCAAGCAAGGTGATGATGTGTTTTCTTTCTCCATGCCAGACTGGTTTGTTTTATTTTTGTCGAAGGTCAAGGTCAGCATTCAGGTTGTATCCTTATCAGCTTCTGAGTCATGCTCACTTCTACTTACAGCAAACATAACTAGGTTCATCTGTACAAATCTTACTTTGTCACATGTCAACTGAATTTACATCAAAATGTCAAGGTCACTTTTGATCGAAATGTGTCATACTCTTTGTTTTATGACATTTGAGGATATTGGACAATGGGACTTGGGGATTCTCTTTCAAGAGATGTGACATCTATTTTTGAGGTGTATGTATTCTGTTTAACAGAAGAGTGGGATGACTATGACGTGGAGTTTGATAAGATGCGAGAGGCAACACTGAAGACGAGGCAGGTGCAGGCTAAGGAGGAGTATGGCCAGGCCCAGAAGACGCTGGAGGAGTGTCGACGCAGTCTGGAGGACTCCCGACAACAGGTGATCACTATGTATATATATAATTATACAGATAGACAGGTTCTTTAAACAGAGTAAAGGTGTTTAATGTTTATGAGACGTATCTCCCGTCAATGACTGGTATTTATACTTTTGTACTTGGTGTCTTGTTGCATCTGTAGGAGGAATAAGGTGACAGAAGTATTTTTGGTTGAAGGTCTCTCATATTGCAAACTTGTAATTTGTAACTGAATGTTTTGCAAATATCCACTACAATTTGTTTTGCTTGATGTTGTATGAGGCTAAGAGAAATTAATATATAGGTTACATCCCTCTACTAGTAGTAAAGCCGAGGGAGAATATGTGTCCTATGTCAATTCATGTGGCTGAAATGTGTTTTTATTTATTTGTTCACCCGGATGTAACTGTTAGACAACCTTCTTGCTATTTTACTCTTCAGTTCGTGTGTGAAAGACGAGATAAGTATAAACCTATCCTGTGTGCAGGTGGTGTACTGGAGGACGAAGGTAGACCGGCAGTGTATCGAGCGTCTCAGGGCGTTTGCCAACCCACCAACGCTGGTGGGTCAGGTGATGGAGATGGTGATGATGCTGATCGGGAAGCGACTGCCATCACAGAGGATACAGGACCTGTCTCCCCTGAAGGAGGACATGTCCAGCAGGATGTCCACCAGTTCCTCCAGCACAAAGTTCATCATCAAGAAGTGTATGTAAAGCTTATTATGTCCTTGGGATAAACACAGGGTCCCTTGACATACAGAAGAAAATATAGCCATACCTTCAATGAATGCCTGTTCAAACATGAAAATGAGATAAAAGTTTCATAAGACGAACTTACATTGTAAAATAAACTTCTGTTATGCTTGTAGTAGGGATGGCACTATGGCTGTGATTTATTATTTTTTTCAACACCTTTCTTGAAATGATGCACATGTTTTGAAATCATTTACTCCAATGCGATACCTTTAAGTGTGATCAAAGGTTTCAGTTAATTTCTATTTCTCAAAAACAAGCTGAAAAGACCAGCTTTGAATGTATATAGGTAAGCTGCTCCACTATATTGTTGTGGATATTTTTGAAGTTGAAGATAGCAT
Source organism: Haliotis rubra (assembly GCF_003918875.1). Lineage (NCBI taxonomy): Eukaryota > Metazoa > Mollusca > Gastropoda > Lepetellida > Haliotidae > Haliotis > Haliotis rubra. Next base: position 403,674 of record NW_025767142.1, read on the forward strand.
TATGTTCTTTCCTAAATATTTAGCTGCTGAAGTTCCTATTCCTAAGAAGCCATCATCAGGTTTGAGTTTACTGATATGCAGTGAACATTAATATGTGTATATACTTATGACTTTGTGTCTTCTATATATAGCATTGGTTTATTGTGTTATTTATAACATGTCCGTCGGTGTTCTGAAGATATTGTGAAATATCTGCATGTTTGTGTGAATTGAACACTACTACCTGCCTTGGTGAGTAAGTGTATGCTATGTGTCTATCTGACTGTTTTCTGATGTGTCTGTTCATTTGTGTGTCTGTCTCTGTCTGTCTGTCTGTCTGTCTGACTGTCTGTCTTTCTATGTCTGACTCAGTCTAGTTGTCAGTGTTTGTGAAATTGTGTGATGAGACTTGATACCAGACCAGTTTTCAGTATTGCAAATTGTTTGACTACGTCATCTGAGCTAATTCTGAATTTTTTGTGCAGCTTTGCATACCTACACTCTTTTAGGCTTCCTGATTTGAAGCCCAGATTCCCCCCTATTGTCTGCCAGCAAAGATTTAAGTGGAAACATCTACAACTCGCATCACTCAAAACAGTCCAAAACGAACCTCTCCCCTAAATCCTGCCTGTTACCTGAAGTCAGTGTCCTCAGCAGTCTATGTGACTGTCTTGTTGTGTGATGCTAAGTGTTAACCTGCCTTTAAGTATTGTTTGATATATATAATTGATAAGTAATGTCCTCTTTGTTGAATTGTTTAAGAGTGTGCAGTTTTACTTTCATCAAGAGCTTGTATATTCTTTTGCAGTGTTGTAAATTAGGTGTTGATCTAAGGATCCAGGATGTTTCCTTCTATAATTTTTTATTCTAGGATCTCCTTAATTAAAACTTTCAACATTAGGCTTATGATAGGATTTAACATCTTGTAATTCTAAAATATGACCCATAACCCAGGCCAGTATGTTTGTGTTGATTTCTAGACTGAACAATCTGTGAAAAACCATTCACACAGTTTGTTGTGGAATCTATTTACTATAATCATAGCTGAGAAATTATTTACAGTTTAATTTTCTATTTATCATCTTATGATGAGGAGCATTAGTGGCAGATTCCCTGAGTTAATGGAGTGCACAGGTTGGGTTGACAAACTCTGATGATATGTTTGAAGACTTGAGGTTTATAAGCATCATAACCTTTCATGTTGGATGCACCGACACTGTATAGAAACATAGACTTGCATCACTTTGAGCTGACAGGGACAGATATAACTAAAGCAGTCTCCTTCAAGACCTCCAGTCGAAACTTGTTTCTTAATATAATTTTCAATAGTATTTAGTGTTATTATTACCTGAAGCTGATGTCGCAGGCTGCTAAAGTACTGTTCAAAATGGTGTCATATGCCACTCATTCTCTCGTGGAGTCAATTTTGCATCTATTCCATATGTTACTTGTGATGTGTTTCAGCAGCCAAGATTAAGGATGGGGAAAGGTTTGACAAGACACAGTGGAAGCAGATGCAGCTGACCATGAATGACTCCCCCAAGTTTGTGGACATGCTGCACAACGTGTCCTGGGAAGATGGGCTGCCGGAAGATGTGCTGACGGGTAATACTGTCATTGTAGGCTGGACTGTAATAAGTCCTCCTATAGGTGTTAGAGGAGCTGGTATTGTTTGTGCATGTGGATTCTAGAATTTTAATGATTTTATTGAAACTGTCATTGCCAATGCTATGCTCTCTTTGAACTCTCTTTGTTTATGAATAACTATAACAACTGAAATATTTCAATAAACATCATTCTAGAGCAGTGGAGCAGTGCAACTATTTTTTAAAAAGTCACATTTACGGATGGAAAATATTTAATAATTGTATTTATATAACTCTTGATAGTTTTTAAGACAATTGAGTATTTTTCATTAAAGAGCAATGGGCAGAAAAACATACATCCTGAAACAGTGCATATACAACTAACTTGTCTTGTTTTGTGTCCTTGTTCAGCTGTTGAGAGTTATCTGGCTGTCAGCAAGGAAGGTCAACTTGGGGTCACAGGGGAAGGAACTCTGCTTGACAATGCTGCAGGTACCGGTAACTCTTTTATTGGTCTTCATGCTAATCTTTACAAATTAAACTCTTGAGGTGGGGGTGGGGTGGGGTGCACACTCCATTTTCACCCATTTTCACGAGTTTCAATGGTCATTCAATAAACTTTCAGGACAAAAGGGTTGGTGTGCACCTATGATCCGCCTATGCTGGTATATAAGCAACATATCTGAGCTCCTGGGTTTCAACTGAAGATATAAATATCTATAACCTACTTATTGGGTGTTCCTCCCACATTAGGGGCGGTTGGGTAGCCCAGTGGATTAAAGCGTTGGCTCGTTACGCCGAAGACCCGGGTTCGAATCCCCACATGGGTACAATTTGTGAAGCCCATTTCTGGTGTCCCCCGCCATGATGTTGCTGGAATATTGCTAAAAGCGGCGTAAAACCAAATTCAGTCAGTCAGTCAGTCCTCCCACATTAATGTACATGTTACTTGACGTTTTGAACACTTCCAAACTGTTTTCCACTCTCCACAGAGAAGACCTTCATGGCTGTGAAAAGGACCCCCTCCCCTGATGGCACTAAGGGTATTACCATTTCCGGTGCCAAGTACTCCAGTGAAGACTGCGCCACCCTGGTCCAGTACACCATTGCCATCGTCGAGTACACACGCCTCTGTGGACCACTCCGGGCTGCAATGGAGAAGCTGAGTGAGCTGGAACGAGAGATTGAAGAGAATGAAAGACTGCAGCGGCAGCAGGAGGAAGAAGTAAGTGTCTTAGTGGGAGGCATGGGAGAAACAAGGTTTAATCAAGGCCCATTGTATATACAACTAAAGGGAATTATATAACTGATTTTTGGTATGCTGACATCAGGCTGATGATGATTTGATCTAAATGAAAATTATTATAACCTGAGTCGCTTTGGGATCAGTCCCATAGAGTCGCTTTGGGATCAGTCCCATAGAGTTGCTTTGGGATCAGTCCATAGAGTTGCTTTGGGATCAGTCCCATAGAGTCGCTTTGGGATCAGTCCCATAGAGTTGCTTTGGGATCAGTCCATAGAGTCGCTTTGGGATCAGTCCCATAGAGTCGCTTTGGGATCAGTCCCATAGAGTCGCTTTGGGATCAGTCCCATATTAAACTGACACTCTTTGAAGCACAGATCAAAGCAGCATTTTACACATTTCAGTCACTGTAACAAACCCAAGGCTCACCTGCCTTACTGAGGTCCACAAAAAGTGCATGAAAGACTGCCTATATTCAAAAGAGTTTACTGTTGAAAGGCAGCCAGTATTGAAAGAGTACGCTCTTGTTATTAGCTGATTTTAATGAACCTGGATTAAACCTTGTGAAATTTGAACGATAGATTTGCTGTGAGTGTTAGGTACTTGTAGAAAGCACCAGATGCAATTGTTATGGAACAAACGATATCAAAGTCGTAGTCATTGAAGTCTACAAAGAGAAATTTGTTCCATAACATCACCAACTGCTCATCTCATGACTAAATGTATGCACTAATTAATTAACGAAGAATATATATGTTTGTTCTCATTACAAGAAAGACTTTATACAGAATCTTTTTTTCAAGGAATATCATTTCACTCACACATTGTTATGTTTTCCTGAAACCAGGCAAGGATTAGACGAGAGGTAACTTTCAATGTGTACAAAGCTCATGTAACCAGTTTATTAATTTGCATATATTTTTTAATTTTAATTTTAAATCATTTGCAGCAACATAACGTCTTCTCAGTGCTTTTGTCATCTTTATCAAACTCTCTGTAGAAGACTGTCCATTATTTTTGTAGTTGTCTCTGTGAACTCATTCTTTTTCAACTTTTTTAAACAATAGTTATCATTCGCCTTGTTCTCCAGCTTTGTAAATAGTGATTTTTTTAGCAACAAATCTGTTTTCTTTCTCTCATTTCATATTTGATGCCTTTCATTAAAGGTGAATCTATTCATGATCATGAATATGTTCATGCTTATCAAACATAGCTATAGTCTACCATAACATTCTTGAAATATAGTCTTTTTTCCCATTTGTAAAATATCATAAGTACTTGTTAACAAATATTTCAGTATCATTACTTTGACTATTCTGGGTCAGATTTGGTTAATGACCATTTCTAAAACTTCACATTTTTCACTAAAGAAAGGATTAATAAGCTTTATTGAAGATGTTACAGTGGCACAGCTGTAGTTAAGTTTGGGTTGTCTGAATTTAATGAGCATTAGAGCTATTGCATGTGTTTTCAAGAGGGTTGGAGATCAATGATTGTGATCATCACTGTATAACACCTTGACAACTAACTGAGGGAACAGCAATGATGGGTTTTAACATCTAAAACACCCAACTTAACACTTACATTTGTTTATTTCAGCTTGCCAGCCAGGTATATTTCATATAGACTAGTTTAACCCAAATTGATTTCATCGAGATTCTTTAATGTTTATCTAACAGCACTTAATCATTTGTTGAGAACGTGTCTTACATAACATTGTGTCGACACAATTGTGTTCACTGAATCACTGTTAGCTGTACACCTGCAGATATTGCAGGCCCTGGAGTCCTGTTATCTAAGATTCTGCAGTTTTCAGTACAGAGTTGCCTCCCTTAGCTATGGTAAGATATGCTGCATAATTATGGGTTTGAATCCAAGATTTGTCCCAATTTGGGTCTTTGGTCTGTCAGTACCGTACCTGATGGTTTCATCTGAGTTGTAGATGCCTGCAATCTGCATTTTCAGATGCTGACGCCTTGTAACTTGAAATATTTAAACAGTGGTTAGGCCAGCTCACTCACTTTTTGTTGATCTGAATGTTGACAAGTGACGTGTGTCACGATACACTGCATGTAATATTCTAATATGCTTAACCTGATATGATTACATGCATGTACTAACTACCAACAAGCCTCAACAGAGGGGTCAGTGTTAACTAGCTAACTATGCATGTTGACAGTAGATGCAGAACTGCTGGATTAAGGAAGTCCTTATCTCATGGAATGGAAGGATAAGATGCATGTTTGGATTATTTAATATTTGTTGACATAACTTTATAAGCAAGCATACTTTTGCACCCAGATCTGATTTGTGGCTCTAAAAATCAGTATTTGTTTTTCATCTCAATAAATCAACAGTAATCTTCTTGACAAAATCACCATCAAGTTGATTGTTCCTGCCACTGTAAATTATTAAAGCAAATCTGGCAATAGATTTTATTTGAAATCCATCAGTTACATCAATTAGATCATCACTGTGTTGAGAGTAGACTTAAGTAGTACTTGTTGACAGTAGACTTAAGTAGTACTTGTTGACAGTAGACTTAAGTAGTACGTGTTGACAGTAGACTTAAGTAGTACTTGTTAGCAGTAGACTTAAGTAGTACTTGTTGACAGTAGACTTAAGTAGTACTTGTTGAAAGTAGGCTTAAGTAGTACTTGTTGAGTAGATTAAGTAACTTGTTGACAGTGGACTTAAGTAGTACTTGTTGACAGTAGACTTAAGCAGTACTTGTTGACAGTAGACATGAGTTTTACAAGTCAAGATTAGCGTGGTGGTGATCTAATTGTTGATGTTCTCGGACAATACTTCATCGTTATTTACTTAAAGACAGTGTGTATGCTTGTTACAGTATCCTTCTAGAAGTTCTTGGTAAAGGAACTCTCCCAGCTTTGCTATGATTGTAATCAGTGATGAAGAAGAGGTTCCGAGATAAGATGTAATTTGGTTGTACTTTGTCTTCTTGCTGCTGGTAGAAATGGGTTCATTTGAAAAAGGTTGGTCTCTTCGTGATGCTGATGGTATATCGATGTATAAAGCAATTAAACATAATCTTTATCTTCTTATATCAGAAAGTCCATTCACTCTTTCAACATATACAATTATTGTCATGAATCTTGCAACATAACTTTAAACTCTGTAAATTTAATAATTTGTAAGCACAGTGAAAAGATTTATACTTCATGATGTGTGATCACACGATATTAGTGAATATGTTACATGTTGTAACAGGCCTTAAACAAGATGCAGGTTGGTGTTGATGTGTTAGGTAGTATTGTGTTGTCTTTCTTCTTCCTTGGTCAGTGTCCTGGGAGGACAGACCAATTCTTGGAGACTCTTGGCCTCACGGAACATAAAATACAGAAAAACTGGCTTCACTGGTCTCTTATTTTTCAAACAAGCTCACATACAGCATGAGGTTAACCTTGCACAAAGTGGTCTTAGTGCTAATAAGACTTGTTGGTGTGAAGGTTGGAAAACATCCAGTCTAAGCACTAAGATTTCTTATTTCTGTGATGGTAATCCAATCTGTCATTGTGTATTGGGTGGTCTGATTCAGGCAGGCTGTGTTCATTCTTCATCCTCTCTACTCTCATCACCGATGTTCGTCTGTGTTAGTGTGGAGTCTTGTAGGAGATTGTATCTCATGGAGCTGCTAGTTTAGTGTATGGATGTAGGTAGACTTCAGTGTTGTGTGATACCATTGTCAGTGTTGGTCATAGGATAGCTCTTCTAGCTTTTCACTGGGGGATGTAGAGATGGGTCATGCAGAGGAACCATGTGCCCCTCGTTTCCACACCTTACATGTCAGTCAGTATGTTTGTCCACCTCTGATGATGATAGCAACCCCTTTTTTTAGTAACTCCAGGATCCACCTCTAGCATGTGTTGGTAGAACAGATTATGTATTTTAGACTTTAATATTTGGAGGCTTTCAAAAGTTCCATGTAAAGCTTAATACCAAAAGATAATATCCTTTATAAAATGGTGAGCTCATGAGATGTTCTTGCCTGTGTATTTTGTTAAATAAGTAATGTGAGTAATAAAGCTGCCAGTAAGATTGTACAGCATGGCTTACACTGTGTACTGACTGTACAATGATGCTGATCAATGGCTATGGGATAACATGTATTGACATAGATATTATCAAGTGACTGTCAAAACTTTGCAGAAAGTTAAAGGGGCGGTGGGGTAGCCTAGTGGTTAAAGCGTTCGCTCGTCACGCCGAAGGCCCGGGTTCGATTCCCCACATGGGTACAATGTGTGAAGCCCATTTCTGGTGTCCCCCGCCGTGATATTGCTGGAATATTGCTAAAAACGGCGTAAAACCATACTCGGTCAGTCAGTCAGTCAGTCAGAAAGTTAAATGTCAGTGAGACTGAAATCTGATGGCCTCATCGTAACCTGGAAGCCATGGATGTTAGACTATGCATTGGTCAGATTGTGTATTTCCTAATCTGTTGTTTGGTTGTTTAGCCGGACAAGGATGCTCAAGAAACATCCTCCGAGCCAGATGAGGACCTCACTGAAGCGGACTTGCCCAGGGTCCAGGAGGTGGTCAACAAGCTTCAGAGTCAGTTTGATCAGGCGGTAGTGCAGAAACATTCCCTGGAGATGGAGCTGCAGTCCAGAAACAGGCAGCCTGGAGATGGAGCTGCAGTCTATGAATGAGAGGCTGAAGGCAGCTGTGGATGATATTTGTTGGATGGTGTCTGGAGAGGTAGGATAGTGCATGTAATGACAGGAGAACAGACCAATAAGACTTTGGGAGATTCCTGTCTTCATCAGTAGATTGAGGTCATTATATTTGTTGGTATCTTGTCTGATTAGTTATTTACTGAGCCTAATGTTCCACTCGTGAATGAAATGTTTGTTTACCAAACCATTTATTAATCATCACCCATTTGTGTGCACACAAATGTGACGACATCTAGGATAAAAGCAGACATTATATTACTACCTATGTATGACAGATAGGAAAGCAGACAACGAGATGTGAGAAGGTTGTTGCAAACGGTATCATTTTTATTTGACGTTTTGTAAAACTAAAATTTGGTATTAGTGGCATTAGTGATCTTGGGCTATTATCTGGACAATTAGATTTGAGTGTGCTTACATTTTCACACAAATACATTAATCCGACATTTTTGTTAATCCGACATATTTCTCTGCAACCACAAGTGTTGGATTAACGAGAGTTCACTGTAAATACCAGCGCCTTGAGCATGCACTAGTGCGTGGATATTTGTGCTATATAAATATCCTATAATAAATGTGCTATATAAATATCCTATAATATAATAATGTAGAGATTCGGAACATTTTTGTCAGCAAGACGTGGTACTCTGTGTACATCAAATGTACTGCTTCGTGACGTCATATGAGACTTTATTTACAAGATAGCATGATAATTACCACGATCCACGAATCAAGGTTATCCACGAAATTAGGTTACTACTTGATATGTGCCATGTTTCAGCATGAGGACCCAGGAGGCAATGTGGAGACAACATGTCAATGAGAATGACTGTAACGAGCTGTTGCTGGCCAACTGTATCACTGCCTCCGCCTTTCTCACATATGGTGGAGCTGTCAACATCGACACCAGGTGGGTTGTCAAACAGACATGCAGGGCAATAGTAGTTTCGTGATCATGAGAGTCAGTACGACATTAACTGGAAGCACTCCTAAAATCTGAAACATGGGAACAGCAGAAGCTCATTCATGCAATGGTACTTTACAACTTTAGGTTATCACAGTATTTGATTCCATTATATGTGATTTCAAGTGTTCATCTTTCTTACACAGTTTATACTGAAATCATCTCCCATATGTATGATAGTGGTTAGAGCGTCCGCCCGGAGAGCGGAAGGTCGCGGGTTCGATCCCCGACCGCGTCATACCAAAAGACGTTAAAATATGGTACTTGTTGGTCCCTGCCTGGCGCTCGGCATTAATGGGTACAACAAGGACTGGTCGGCTCGGAGTCAGTATAATGTGTCTGAGTGGGGTATCCCAGTAGGCTAGCACTATAAAACCAGCTTAAGTCTGGGCTAGTACAAGCAGCCGCACCTACACATACACACGCATGCACGTCGTCATATGAGTGAAATATTCTCAAGCACGACGTTAAACCCAATTTCACCTCACCTCACCTCACCCATATGTATGAGCAGTATATACAGATATCTCCATAAACTATGTTGCTCACACAGTGGGATGTGATTAATGTTGTGTGTACCTGCAGGAAGCGGATGGGAGAGTTCTTCATGCAGGTCTGTGAGCATCATGGTCTGCCTCTGCATCGCAAGCTGCTCTTCAGGAACATGGAGCTCATCGAGTTCCTCTACACTCCAGTGAGTACATCTAAACTGGCCACAATACACAGGGCTCGATTTAGTACTTTGTTACTTGCACTGGTGCAACGCAATATTACAAAGTGCAACCTAGTTATGAGTCTAACTTGCACAAGGTGCAAGTAAATTTTGGAGAAATAAATCAACAATAAATCTAACATTATAAGCATAAATATGTCAGCTCATTTTTCTCCTAAACTTTGAATAGCTGTGGCAACGAAACATTGCTATTTATAGACACATCTCAGCTCTTGTAAACAGGGATCAGCTGCGTCTCTGTGTTGCTATGGTTTCATGGGTACTACATGACGGAAATATGTTTATGTGCACCAAATCCTCTGACGTTTTAACACACTACGTTGCAACTGGAATTTGGTTGGTGCAACTAGGTCTTTATCTTAGGTTGCACCCAGTGCAAGAAGGAAAACATCTCTTAACTCGAGCCCTGATACACAAGTTGCTGCCAGAATTCAACATCATGAGGTTCACAATTTCTAATGTTTTCAAGTCTTTATCAAGATTCAGATGTTCAAAACATAATTTAATTTAATTGGTGGTGAAACTAGCAACATTTCAGTTAATTTCACGATGAGAAAATGGCGATTTGGTATTGGTCCTTATTGGTTGAATGTAAAGTGGTATTGTTTAAGCTGTTGGTGAAGAAGGGTAACCTAAGGGATTAGGCTTTTTAATGACACCAAAGTTGTAAGGTAAACTTTGTGGCAGACCGGTGGTTAAAGTGTTCACTCGTTACTAAATACCTAGTTTCAATACCCCACCCAGTTACAATGTGTGAAGGCCATTCCTTGTGTACCCTCTGTGGTATCTTGGACAATGCCAAATAACTTTGCTAAACCTAAATCAGTCCATCTCCTGCGCTTTCTTGGTACTTCCAATCATGTTATTGCTAAAAGCCCCCTAAAACCATACTCACTCACCCAAGCTAAGTAATTTGAGAAGACCTACCTGTTTGAAGTCATTTACATTCAAAATGTTAAAGTTGATTTTAATAGATTTCTAGTGCATGTGATAATGTTGAGTATTTGCCTACAGCTTGATGTGATGCACCTGGAGATGATCGGACTGCCGACAACACGTCTTGTGTTGGAGAACGCATGTTTCCTGATGCAGGAGAAGAGCACCACGGCCTGGCCCCTCATCTGTGACCCCACGTCCCGTGTCCTGGACTGGCTGAATCTGTACTTCACCGGCAAGGAGCTGGTGGAGGTCAAATACCATGTACGTCACATCAACTCATACCTTACATCTTTTTTTTTCTATGAACATGTAACTTGACATATGCATGTTCCAGGTTATATTTAGTTAGTTGAATGTTAGAAGAATAGTATTTGTATTAAATTGTGCTGCGTGAAATGTTGCGTATTCTTGTCTACTGCAGATAAAGTGAATGTTGTTTTGTGCAACAATATTAAAACTAGGTTATAGCTACATGTAAATAATTAATTCCTGCAAGCCAAACTACATTTGATAGCTGCAGTTGAGTCCTCAATTTAACAGAAAATATTGGGCACGGAGGACCTATTATGTAACTGAATCCAGAAGATGTTGCAAATGAACTTTTGGTATACCATAGTTACTAAGTTAAGTTCTGAAAAGAATCCCTGCCTGGCGCTCGGCATTAATGGGTACAACAAGGACTGGTCGGCTCGGAGTCAGTATAATGTGTCTGAGTGGGGTATTCATGCTTCACTGCGGCATGGTATCTCAGTGGGCTAGCACTATAAAACCAGCCTAAGTCTGGGCTAGTACAAGCAGCCGCACATACACATACACATGCATGCACGTCGTCATATGAGCGAAATATTCTCAAGTACGACGTAAAACCCAATTTCACCTCACCTCACCTCTGAAAAGAAAATGTAATATGACTGTTTAGGGAATGAGGTCGGCCCATATATATGCATCCAGTCTGGCTGTGCGTAGCCAGTGAGAGCTGCTGGTTATTATTTATGTTAATGTACAGTATATGATCAGGTAGATATTTTTTCTCCTATAACTGTTTTGTGTGGTATTGACACTACTGATATCACTATGTCTGAAACTTGTGTCCAGGAGATGAGATCTCAGCTTGAGAACTGCCTGGCTGACGGCACGCCACTGCTGGTCACTGACTGCAACATGGTCGAGCTGGCTCGGGACCAGCGATTCCGCGACACCATCCAGTCCAGCTCCAACTTCATCAATGGCAAGTCCAGGTTCAAGGTGATCGTGGAGGATCATGAGGTGGAGTGTGACCCCCACTTCCGTCTGTTCCTTCACACGACGGTGGAGCCCCATCAGGTGCCCCAGCAGCTGGCTGCCTACTCCAGCGTCATGTACTTCCAGCAGTGTCGCCAGTGTGTGGAGGAGGAGCTGCTCGATGTCTTCATGGCCCACAGAAGTCACGGCTGGAGAACGAGAGGACTGCTCTCAGACAGGTCAGTCTACAGTAGAAATCTTTTGAAGGTCTTCAGTTCCACTGTGCTTTACAGATCCTCACTATTTGTTATTGTTAAAGAGTTGTCAGACTGTATGAAGTGGAAGTTTGTAGGTCCACTTGATGATCAGTGTTGCTATGTGCTTTGTAATTGCTCATCTTCTTGATTTTTCCCTGGTTGTTTAATGCCCCAGTCAGAAGTATTCCAGCTGTAAGGGGATGGTGGGATAGCCCAGTGGTTAAGGCGTTTGCTCGTCATGCCAATGACTTGTTTGATTCCCCATATGGGTACAATGTGTGAAGCCCATTTCTGGTGTCCCCCCGTCATGATATTGCTGGAATATTGCTAAAACGGCATAAAACTCACTCACTCACTTCAACTTATGTTAGCAAATGTAAGCATTCTGAAGAAAACCAGTGTTTGATATTGTGATCATTTTCCTACACTGATAGAGGTTGATAACACATAGTGGAACATGTCAGCAAGTCTGATCATTCCTCATGGATGCCTCTTACAAGTTACAGCCAAGCTAAGTTGCTATGAGCTAATACCAGTCTGAAATCACCACAGAGATTACAATAACCAGAGAGAAGTGTTGACTGGTAGGGGGCGGTGGGGTAGCCTAATGGTTAAAGCGTTGGCTCGTCACGGCGAAGACCCGGGTTCGAATCCCCACATGGGTACACTGTGTGAAGCCCATTTCTGGTGTCCCCCGCCGTGATGTTGCTGGAATATTGCTAAAAGCGGCGTAAAACCAAACTCAGTCAGTCAGCCAGTCAGTTGACTGGAAGCTCTGTCTACTTTGTGTGGAGTTCTATGGGCATGTACAAGACTAACAGCATGTGAAGTACAGCACCAATGTTTCTATCATGACACTATTCTCTCCCATCCCAGGAAAAGCTGGAGAACATGGAACAGTTGCACCGCCTGGAGCAGCAGATGCGTAACCAGCTGTCTTCCGACATTCGGCTGATGAATGACCTCCAGGCCACCAAGAGACTGGCCGACCTTAAGAAGCTGTATGATGAAACACTGGAGAGGTAGTGGAGTCTGAACATTTTCTGTTTCTTAAATATATTCCATTTCTAATTGTGTAATTGGGGTTAGCCCTTGACTATATCTTCTCATGTCATTGTTTTCACATATGTCATTAAGATTCAGTACTAGAAGATATGGCCTGCATTTGTGTATTGTGATACTTATAGCATGGCAACTCTTGTTTTGGTTCTTATTTCCTGTTGAATGCCACACTCAGCAATATTCCAGAGAGGTCAGCGATCTGTAAATAATCAAGTCTGGAGCAGACAATCATTGTCATCATTAGCCATGATTTACGCAATTAGGATATCATGACATACATCCACCAAATTAGAGAGCTTGATCATGTGATATTAGTCACCTATTTAGACAAGCATGGTTGCTGATTATTCTACCTAGATCTTCAGGCGGTCGGGTAGCCCAGTGGTTAAGGCGTTTGCTCGTCATGACGAAGACCCGGTTTTGACCCATTTGGGCACAATGTGTGAAGCCTATTTCTGCTGTCCCCAGCCATGACGTTGCTGGAATATTGCTAATAGCAGCATAAAACTAAACTCACTCACTCACTCACACCTAGATCTTCATGGGGGGCAACTCTTGCATGCAGTGTACCTAGTGTTATGAAACATGTTTATATCTCAAAACTGTTGTAAACCCAGACATCCAAATATGTTAGCACAGTATCTGTTGTCCTGCCAAAATCACAACATTGAATTGTTATTATTTATTATTATTTTCATCATTATAGCCAAGCCCGTGTGCAGCTGGGTGAGGACTCCATCCTGAAGGCCCGAGAAGGTTATCGTTCTATTGCACAGCGAGCTGCTGTGTGTTTCGACACTGCCCAGTACATGAGGGAGGTGAATCCTCTCTACCAGATCTCCTTCAAGCAGTTTCTTGCTCTGTATGAAGCTGCCATCAGCCACTCTGAGAGGTCAGTGTATACACTAGAGTGTCATCTCTACCCACAGAATGTACCTTTATGTCTCATTATACTGGCTTAGAAGGAACATGAAGTAATGAGAAGTACAGTTGGACCAGACCCAGCCATTCCCTGCTTGTTGACTACTTTGTACCTTGGGATAATGTATAAAGACTATTTGTTCCCGTTTTCAACTGAAAAAAAGTGCTGGGAGAATGATTTTAGAGGATAAATGGAATCTTACGGTTATGTAGATTGATTTTAACTAATCCTGCACTATATGGTCTCTTAAACTTTCAGTTATTTTGAGACTTTTGTTCTCAACTTTGCTGTTATATTCATTACTTGGTATGTGCGTTTACTGGGTTTTCTGCTTCATTGCAGATCTATGTACAGCCAGTTGTATACATTGTCGGGTGGGAAGTCTCGTAAAGACCCTCATCCCGATGTTTGAAATGTACTACTCAATGTACCTCTGGCCATAATGTGCCAGCTGCGCTGTGCTATCACCCAAGAGTTTCTCCGTTTATCTACAGGTTGTTAAGAAGCGCCTGGGACAACAGAGACGGAAGAGTATGTCTACTACTTGACACCGGTCTTGGCGACCACTACGTCACGTCAAGTGTTGCGCGGCGTCAACTGTGTCAACGAATCGCCTGTCACCAGCATTCAGATTATGTCTTACGCCGCTTATGTCGCGAAGGTGTTACAGCGTTTGGCGCTTCAAACAGCTGCAGCGTCTGGCGCTTGGATCGCGGCGGCGGCAACCGGCGCTTTGGCACTCCCTCACCACCTCCTCCGCTGTTGCCGATGTCATCTCCACAACGACCGATGGGGCCAGCAGTTTGCGCCATTATCAGACACCCCAGCCAGTGTTCCGGGGCAGGCGCCTTATCGCGTATCAACCACATACGGGTTTCCAATCACCTCAGAGCGTCTATGATGCAAACGCCATAATGGCCACCAGCAGTTTGATGTATCCACGCTCAGCACTCTCTTGACTTTACTATCCAGGTCAAGCCGGTACATCAGCGCCTATGCCGTTTATGCCACCAGCTACATCGGGCGCCTCTCCTCTAAGCCTCCAGCGCCTTGCCACCTTTGCCACCTCCGACGACATTTCGGCCTCTGCCCTCTCAGCATCGGTGCCTATCTTGTCAACTTTGTCTGCTCCTGTGCCCTACGCTTAACGTCTCCGTTCGTCCCATCGTCTCGCAGAACGAACATAGGTCGACCTCGAGACCTCGTAGTAAACGTCTTCTGCTAAAGCGTCTGCCAGTAAGCCGTTCCCCTTTGCCGTTTCTGTTCACCGTCCTCTCAGAGGAGGGACTGCCCCAGACTATGAGGAAGACGCGGGCTCCTAATCACCTTGGCTTTGATCACGTGTTTGACTGGATTGCTGATCGCTTAATAGCCTCAGTCCCTTCACCAGGCCCTGATGTTGCAAAGTCACTTACTATTTGGGACTCACCTTCCTTAATGTTACCAGCATTAATGAAGGCGGTCAGAGAGATCTCTACCCTTGATGAAGATTTAATGGGAATGTCTCTAACCCAACTATTAAAGCTTCTAGAGAGTCACGTCGTGATGACTATCCTATTCATGGCTTGGACTTTGCCAGACAGTGACTAAAGGTGGATGAGAAATAGAAACGTGTGACAGGTTCTTTCCTCTGTATGTCCTCTATAAAGTTCAGGATACAAGGGTCGCTTTGGACTTAGAGCTTAAGCAATGCTCCTCCTCTATATCGGCATTACGTCAGCGACGATGCCATCACTCAGGATCTTAAAAGGAAATAAACCGGATCGACTGGATCATCTTTTACAACTATGATGCTATGGCAGGAGTAAAGTGATCACTGACCTCGCGTGAACACCTTAGGTCGGCGCTTGCCAACGTGCGTAGCGTAATTCGTCGGCAAGGCTTCCTCTCCTTTTCTTCATGGGATTCGAATTTCAGCGGAAATTATTCCACCAACCCTGGTCACCGGGTTCGTCACTGTTTAACGATGCCATTCATGATGTTTATCGGCAGGTGTGTGATTTTGCAAAGGGGAGACTGCTTTGAAAGCGCTTTCAAAAGGACAACGCCCCGCCTCCACGTCATCCAACACCTACCAGCCGGTGCCATCGCCTGTTCGGGAAGTGCCAGAAACTCAAAGCGCCTCTGCAGGTGGCAGGGACGTGGTGCCAAGCCTAGATCAGACAGGGTGGATATCAACGTCAGCGCCGTGCTCATGCAGGGCGACGGCCAGCGAAGGGGCAAGTGAAGTGAGGGACACGCATCACTGGACACTCCCACCTCCAGTCGTCCCAGTTTATCCTACACCGTAGGTGGGAGAATAGGGATCTTTGGGAAAATTGGTCCATCCTAGAGGATCCATACGTCACCGATATATTGAGGTAGGGGTTTCTGCTCCTCTCCTCCTCGACCACCTTCTGACAATGTTCCGCCTCCGCACAATCACTCTCAGGTTCAATACAACCTTCTAGCGAGAACATAGCTGCATTTTGTTGGAGAAAAGAGCCATCTAACTCCCCGTGATCCCATCATAACACCAGGGTTTTATTCTCCAATATTCTTAGTGCCGAAGAAAGGGTCCGCGAAAATGAGGATGATTCACAATCTGTCCTATTTCAACGAGATTCTTTCCTGGAACGCCCTCCGCGACCTTCGGAATGACGCCCTCTAATACCTCAAATCTATGGTATGCGCCAACGACTTTCTCATCAGCCTGGACCTACAGGATGCATACCTCCCATGTTCCAATACCCCAGCCACAGGAAGTACCTCATGCGCTTTATTTTCAACAATCAACATTTCGGCAATGGGCTGTCCTCCCATTTGGAATTTCAACCCGCCCCCGTGGTTGTTCACACGTATCACAACTCCTATTTCCCGCATCTACATTTGAGGGGCATCAATTTCGACCCTCGCATCTGGACGCATTGCCTTATGCACCTGTTATAGACCGCTCTACTTCTTATACAACAACGGGATTTCACCCCTTTCGCCTGTTGCGCCAACTAGTGGCTGGGTCAACTTGGACAAATGGGAGCTTGTTCCCACTCTCACACCTCCTGACGCCTTTTTCATCGGAGGCCATTTCCAGACGGACAAGAACCTCAGTTCAGATTCCCTGGACAGGTGGGGACAAGATTCAGTCTCTGATTCCACGTGCACTCTCCCAACCTCTGTCCCTCAGAGAGTGGCAGTCACTTCTGGGATTGTTGGACGCCGGGCGCAGGATCTTACCAGCAGAGGGCGCCTTCAACTTCTGGCCCCTCTGCAGCCGGTTTCTTCAACCATACATTTCGCCGGGCAGACGTTCATCAATGGTTTTGCCTTCCACCCAGTTACATCGCTATCTTCTTTGGTGGACTCTTTGCCCATTGAACGCCTTAGAGGAGTCTCTTTGACAGAGCAGCCTCCGGGATTGCCAACTGTTCGTGGACGCCCCTGCAGGGTTGGGCGCCACTTACACGACCAGACAGCCTCCGGCCTGTGGTCGGGTCAACACATCAACTGGCATATAAACAGTCTGGAGTTGGAGGCGTGATCCTCGCTATTCATCATTGGGCACATCCGACTTCGCAGGAACTTGTCTTCTAGTGGCTACAGACAAGCACCACGGTCAGGTATGGTACATAACGAAGGCAAGGGTCCAACACACTCACAGTTTCTCCTCGATCAGACATTTCGGCTCTTTCAACTGGTCGGCGATCTCCACATTCTGTTGAGAGTTCGGCATATTCGGGAATGCCGCTAATATACTAGCAGGCGCTCTCGAGACCCGACAAGAGTTGCTCCTAACGGAGTGGATGCTACTACAAAGGGAGGCCTTCACTCTTTTAAGTCACGCGACTGGGTTATCCAAACATAGATCTGTTTGCCACCAGCCAAAACCATCAACTGCCAGTGTATGTGTCCCCAGTCCCAGATCCAGCGGCTTGGGCGGTGGATGCTCTCAACCTATCATGGGAGGGACTTCAGCGGCATTATCGCGTTCCGCCACCAGTTCTATTATTACCCAAAGTTCTCGCAAAGTCAAGGGAGACAACTTGCTTACGACTAATTTTGGTGTGCGCCTAGCAGTGGCCAGCCAGGAACTGGTTTCCCGTTCTACAAAGTCTAGTGGTAAGGAGATCCCTTCCCTCTACCCACGTGGAGGAACGTTCTAGTGCACCCTCACGGCCATCTTCATCGCGATCCGCTCCAGACCGATTCAATCTGCACGCATGGACCATTTGCAGAAAGCACTGAGTGCTAAGGGTTTTCGGGCTGAGCGCAGCCAAAGCCATCGGGCGACAAGCACAGAACTTCTACTAGACATTTGTATGGCGACAAGTGGCAGTGCCCGTTTGAACGCGTTTTGTGTTACCAAGAAGCAGGATCAAAAGCTGACTGTGTCTCCTCAGTTCATAGCAGATTTCTTACTTTATCTCCGAACGTCCAGAAGCGTCTGAAGGGAGGCACCATTGCCCGTGATTTGGCTGACGAATTAGCTCCTGTTTTAGCGATTCCCACTGACAGAAGGATTTCCAAAATCCCAGAATTACAGGCCATGCTTGGCTCATTCGACTTGAAGACCAGAAGTTGAAGTTTAGATCCCACGGCATGGAATCTCAACACTGTTTTAGACCATCTCCGGTGGTGCACGTTATGAACCTCTTGATAGCGCTTCCCTCATTGATTTATCCAGGAAGACGGCATTTCTGTTGTCATTAGCGACTCGCGGCTAGAGAGTGAGTGAGGTTCACGCCTTGGCGTGACTAGGATCAAGTTTGAACGTCAGTGCGTCATGGTTCTGTGCACTTAGGTATGTGTTGGGATTTCATCGCTAAAACCAACTACCAGGACAACCTGATCGCCAGTTTTCCATCCCGCCATTATCATCTGGTATTGTTGGCTCTGAAGGCGATCGCGGAATTACTGTTATGTCCCGATTCGTGCGCTCAAAACTTACATTGATAGCACCAAAGGCGTTCGTGGTACAAGGAAGCGTTATTTCTTCCACTGTCCCGAAGCGCCGCAGGTCAGATGTCAGCAAAAACACTATTGCCTTATGGTTAAGAACAACCATTCTTCAGGCATATAAAGCGGCTGGGCTGGACTCCTCCTACGTCCTCTCATCCCCACGGTAAGTTCGAGGCACTTGCTTCGACTATGGCACTTCACAGTAATTGCACTGTGTCATCCATTATGCAAGGTTGTTTTTGGCGGTCCGGACACAGTGTTTGCCAGTCATTACTATGCGTGACATGGCTGTCAAGGGCGTCTCATGATGTCCACAGCCCGGACCATTGGTGGTTGCTCAGCAACTTCGCCATTCTAAGAAAGTGACCCTCCTGCCTTGTGTTTCCTTCCACGGACCACCATGTGGGAATGAGTTGTTTTCTTCACAAACAACTAGGTATGTCAGTTAAGGAGTTATCCTTGTTTTTCAAGTCCATGCTTTTGCCTGCATTCCTTAAGCTTCAGCCAGCTTTAAAATTAGTGGGTTCTTTTCATTTTAAAGGCGCCAGTCTTATTTTGCGAATGCACAGCTACTTGATCGTCCCTCGCTAATTAAGCTCTCTGTTATAAAGCGTGCGTTATCAGCGCTTCCCAGTGCGGGATTACTTTGATTGAGTTGGCTGGCTGCTATTACGTGGCTTTGTGGTGATCCCTCAGATGACCATGCCCACCTTCCAGCCTGTCGGGATAAAGTGCAGGAGTAAGTAGTGCAGGATTAGTTAAAAATTTAGTAAAATCTAAATATTTTTTATATTTGTATACTTATCCTGCACTACTTATAGATTGATATCAAAGATTCAAACTCCTCAGTACACCTCAGAGGTTTTAAGTCAGGGATTCTCTACATACACATAGTCAGGGATTTTCTACATACACTAAGTCAGGGATTTTCTACATACACTAAGTCAGAGATTCTCTACATACACTAAGTCAGAGATTCTTTACATACACTAAGTCAGAGATTCTCTACATACACTAAGTCAGAGATTCTCTACATGCACTAAGTCAGGGATTCTCTACATACACTAAGTCAGAGATTCTCTACATACACTAAGTCAGAGATTCTCTACATACACTAAGTCAGGGATTCTCTACATACACTAAGTCAGGGATTTTCTACATACACTAAGTCAGAGATTCTCTACATACACTAAGTCAGGGATTCTCTACATCCACTAAGTCAGAGGTTCTCTACATACACTAAGTCAGGGATTCTCTACATCCACTAAGTCAGGGATTCTCTACATACACTAAGTCAGGGATTCTCTACATACACTAAGTAAGGGATTCTCTACATACACTAAGTCAGAGGTTCTCTACATACACTAAGTCAGGGATTCTCTACATCCACTAAGTCAGGGATTCTCTACATCCACTAAGTCAGAGATTCTCTACATACACTAAGTCAGGGATTCTCTACATACACTAAGTCAGAGATTCTCTACATACACTAAGTCAGAGATTCTCTACATACACTAAGTCAGAGATTCTCTACATACACTTAGAGATTCTCTACATACACTAAGTCAGAGATTCTCTACATACACTAAGTCAGGGATTCTCTACATACACTAAGTCAGGGGATTCTCTACATACACTAAGTCAGAGATTCTCTACATACACTAAGTCAGGGATTCTCTACATACACTAAGTCAGAGATTTTCTACATACACCAAGTCAGGGATTCTCTACATACACTAAGTCAGAGATTCTCTACATCCACTAAGTCAGAGGTTCTCTACATACACTAAGTCAGGGATTCTCTACATCCACTATGTCAGAGATTCTCTACATCCACTAAGTCAGAGGTTCTCTACATACACTAAGTCAGGGATTCTCTACATACACTAAGTCAGGGATTCTCTACATACACTAAGTCAGAGATTCTCTACATACACAAGTCAGAGGTTCTCTACATACACTAAGTCAGAGATTCTCTACATACACTAAGTCAGAGATTCTCTACATACACTAAGTCAGGGATTTTCTACATCCACTAAGTCAGAGATTCTCTACATGCACTAAGTCAGAGATTCTCTACATGCACTAAGTCAGAGATTCTCTACATGCACTAAGTCAGGGATTCTCTACATACACTAAGTCAGAGATTCTCTACATACACTAAGTTAGGGATTCTCTACATCCACTAAGTCAGGGATTCTCTACATGCACTAAGTCAGAGATTCTCTACATACACTAAGTCAGAGATTCTCTACATGCACTAAGTCAGGATTCTCTACATACACTAAGTCAGGGATTCTCTACATACACTAAGTCAGGGATTCTCTACATACACTAAGTCAGGGATTCTCTACATACACTAAGTCAGAGATTCTCTACATACACTAAGTCAGGGATTCTCTACATACACTAAGTCAGGGATTCTCTACATACACTAAGTCAGAGATTCTCTACATACACTAAGTCAGAGATTCTCTACATACAGTTAGAGATTCTCTACATACACTAAGTCAGGGATTCTCTACATACACTAAGTCAGAGATTCTCTACATACACTAAGTCAGAGATTCTCTACATACACTTAGAGATTCTCTACATCCACTAAGTCAGGGATTCTCTACATACACTAAGTCAGAGATTCTCTACATACACTAAGTCAGAGATTCTCTACATACAGTTAGAGATTCTCTACATACACTAAGTCAGGGATTCTCTACATACACTAAGTCAGAGATTCTCTACATACACTAAGTCAGAGATTCTCTACATACACTTAGAGATTCTCTACATACACTAAGTCAGAGATTCTCTACATACACTAAGTCAGGGATTCTCTACATACATGTAGAGATTCTCTACATACACTAAGTCAGGGATTCTCTACATACACTAAGTCAGGGATTCTCTACATACACTAAGTCAAACCATATCAAACCTGAAGGTCCAGTTCAACATCAGAGCAGCTAGATTAACTATACTTTAGATTGTGAAATGAAAGCTAATCAGCTTCAGTGGCAGAGAGAATGGTGATGATTAACCTTTAGGATGAACCTCTTGCTACTTTAGTTTATAATCATTTGTGTATCTCCATTGTTTCTGTTGCTCCAGGTCTGCTGTGAAGGCTGTGATAGAGAAGCTGACGTACAGCGCCCACACCACCACAGCCCGGGCCCTGCTGGAGAGAGACAGACAGATCTTTGCCCTGTTACTAGCTATGGAGGTATGCAAAATAGCCGTTTGTCACCCCCAGTGTGAAGCACGAAAATAGCCCAATATTACGTGATAGTTTCTTCAACAACTTTTTCCGTGATCGATAAAAAACCGTCAGATTTCAGATCCTATTGGTTACAGAGGTTTCAGGGCCATGTGTCTTATCTATGTTTTATGCACTTTTCCCATTTTAGAGTTATTTAATCATTTGTCCTTCTCATTTGAACCCAAACAGACTATAAGTAATGAGTATGGTGTTGGTGTAGGTTGAGGAGTCCCACAGCCAGATGGGTCCTGGGGAGCGTGAGTTCGTCATCTCCCCCAACTACAGCTCCGTGGTGATGTCCTCCTTGGGGCTACACCCAGGACACCAACAGCCGCATCGTGGCCTCCAAGAAGCCCTTCGACTGGATGACCGACGAGCAGTTCCACAACCTGCAGGTCCTGGCAACTCACTTCGAGTGGTTCCAGGAAATGTTTGACCGAATGCCAAAAGACGGCCGTGAGACCCAGTGGCGGAACCTGTGTGAGAGTGACATCCCGAGAACGTGGCCCTGCCGGACAAGATGGACGAGGTGTACAAGCCAATGCAGAGGCTGTGTGTGCTCCGTGCAGTCCGTAGTGACAGGATCCTCCAGGCATCCACATTGTTCGTCAACCAGGTCCTGGGCAAGAAGTGAGTAGGACCGGGTCTTGGGATTCTTGTGATCTGTCATATCATGAGATAGGGTGATTGATTCACTGCAAATCTTTTGACAAGTTTGTGTTGGGGATCATCTTTATCATGAGGCAAAGATTGCTTTGATTCATCTCTGATGAGATTATTGTGGACCAGCTTTATTGGGAAACTATGTCCTGATATTTGTTGTAAGATTTGTGTTTGAGATTGTTGTAGATCACCTTTATAATGGAATTGATATTGTGGATCAGCTCTGTCAGCCCAGTGGTTGTGGATCACGATATTGATATTGTGGATCAGCTGTGTCAGCCCAATGGTTGTGGATCACGATATTGATATTGTGGATCACGATATTGATATTGTGGATCAGCTCTGTCAGCCCAATGGTTGTGGATCGATATTGATATTGTGGATCATTGATATTGTGGATCATTGATATTGTGGATCAGCTGTTCACTATTTTATTGAGGATCAGCTTTATCATGAGATTGATATTGTTTAAAATCAGCTGTATAATGATTGTTTTGTTTCAGCCATGTCATGAAATTGATATTGTATGTAAATCAGCTGTCATTGGCTATATAATGGGATTGAGATTGTTGGTATTTAACTGTATCATGAGTTTGATTTTGATATGTGTCACCTTTCACGCAACCATGATCTACTGAGAAAACATTCCATTTTGGAGTGAGTGAGGTTTTACACACCTTTTAGCAATATTCCAGCAATATCACAGTGGGATTCACCATTGTGGGGAATCAAACTGGGTCTTTATGAGCCAACATTCCGTCTGTAAATCCACGGGATCGGGTGGTCAGGCTCGGTGACTTGGTTGACACATGTTATCGGTTCCCAATTGCGCAGATCGATGCTCATGCTGTTGATCACTGGATTGTCTGGTCCAGACTCGATTATTTACAGACCGCCACCATATAGCTGGAATATTGCTGAGTGCGGAATAAAACTCAACTCGATCACTCACTCACCAACAGTGAGACTGAAACTGACATGGTCAGCATATGAAATGTTTGATATCCTTGTGTCTGATCCAGATACTATGGTGACGTCCCCCTTGACTTCCCCACCATGCTGAGACAGAGCAGTCCGTCCATGCCTCTCATCCTGCTGTTTACATCAGAGTCGGAAACCACCTGCAAGTTGTTCACAGACTTCGCTGGGAAGAAGCAGAGTCGCTATGTGGTGGTGACCCTCACAGACAACAATCCTGCGATGGAGAGAACGGTCAAGAAGCACATCCAGAAGGGGATGGCTGAGGTAGGACTTGTGTAGGCAGCAGGGACAGAAACATTAATGTCCTCATTCATTAGGTAGGTCAGTTAACCAGCATTTATGAAACCTATGATTATTGGTTCGATTCCACATTCATCTACATTATATTTGTGGGTTTTTCAGCACCATTCTGTAGTAATGAGTTTCATTCAAGTTGATGATGTGTAAGATGTGGATGATGTGGATGTTGTGTATGTTGTGGATGTTGTGGATGATGTGTATGATGTGGATGTTGTGGATGATGTGGATGTTGCCGATGATGTGGATGTTGTGGATGTTGCCAATGATGTGGATGTTGCCGATGATGTTGATGATGGATGTTGGATGATGGATGTTGCGATGATGATGTGGATGATGCCGATGATGTGGATGATGTGGATGTTGTGGATGATGGATGTGGATGTTGTGGATGATGCCGATGATGTGGATGTTGCCGATGATGTGGATGTTGTGGATGATGTGGATGTTGCCGATGATGTGGATGATGTGGATGTTGTGGATGATGTGGATGTGGATGTTGTGGATGTTGCCGATGATGTGGATGTTGCCGATGATGTGGATGTTGCCGATGATGTGGATGTTGTGGATGATAGGATGGATGATGGATGTGGATGATGTGGATGATGTGGATGATGGATGATGTGGATGATGTGGATGTTGTGGATGATGTGGATGTTGTGGATGTTGTGGATGATGTGGATGTTATGGATGATGTGGATGATGTGGATGTTGTGGATGATGTGGATGTTGTGGATGATGTGGATGATGTGGATGATTGCCGATGATGTGGATGATGTGGATGTTGTGGATGATGTGGATGTTGTGGATGATTGTGGATGATGCCGATGATGTGGATGATGGATGTTGTGGATGTTGTGGATGATGTGGATGTTGTGGATGTTGTGGATGATGTGGATGATGTTGATGTTGTGGATGATGTGGATGTTGTGGATGATGTGGATGTTGTGGATGATGCCGATGATGTGGATGATGTGGATGTTGTGGATGTTGTGGATGATGTGGATGTTGTGGATGTTGTGGATGATGTGGATGTTGTGGATGTTGTGGATGTTGCCGATGTTGTGGATGTTGTGGATGATGTGGATGTTGTGGATGTTGTGGATGATGTGGATGATGTGGATGATGTGGATGTTGTGGATGTTGTGGATGTTGCCGATGTTGTGGATGTTGTGGATGTTGCCGATGATGTGGATGTTGTGGATGTTGTGGATGATGTGGATGTTGTGGATGTTGTGGATGATGTGGATGATGTGGATGTTGTGGATGTTGCCGATGTTGTGGATGTTGTGGATGATGTGGATGTTGTGGATGTTGTGGATGATGTGGATGTTGTGGATGATGTGGATGTTGTGTATGATGTGCATCACTTTCCTCACCCATCAAGCTATAAAGATGACAATGTACAGTATGAAAAGGTTTCCTTTTGACTTGTCACTGATTGGTATTGACTGTTGTGTATGTTATGTTAGAATATCCAGGCATCTGTTTGTGTTGTGTTGTAGGGCTTCTGGGTGCTGCTACACAACGCCCACAACTCACCCCACCTGCTCAACGCCATTGAGACCATGCTGGTGGAGACAGCTGCCACTCAGACTGACTCTCAGTTCCGACTGTGGATCTCGCACAGACACACAACTCCATGCTTCCTGTCCGGCTCATCCAGAACTCTGTCAAGGTCGTCATCGACACACCAAAGGTAAGAACTTCATCAACATGACCCTCTCTAAAAGACACTTGGCAACAATGGTGAAAGCAGGACTAAAGAATCTGTTCCTGTAGGGAGACACATAAATGCTGATATGAACTTTCTCCGTTTATAAGGCAATTGTCAGTTTGTAGAATGATGTCTTGCTCATGAGAGACATCTAATATTGGGAGTTCATGTACACATGCTTAAGTTTTGGTTGTGGTAAACTGTACATGTTGAGGATGGCTTCTAAAAGAGTATAACTTGGGAAAAAGGTTGATACAGTATGAAGACTTCTTGAGTGTTCGGGAAGAGCTTATATCAGTTTGGACCAGCTTGATGATAGGATGATTGCATACATGACATGATCAGGTTTATATATGACCTGATAGGTGTTTGCTGGCTTGTTGCAGGCTTAATTATATGTGGACCCTTACTTGGTGTCACTGAAATATTCCTGAACAAGAATAAAACCATCATTAATTCTTCTGTGATGTCAACAGACTGTTTAGGATCAAAGAAGTGTGGGTAGATGAGTGTTAAAGGAAAGTGATTCAGTTTAGTGTTCTAAACATGCACTATGGCTTCATGACTGGTGGAGTGTGCAAAAAGAACAAACCTTCTCACTGATTGCTCTGTATTATCAGGGTGAAGTATTATGTGGGATAACAGAGGGAAGTAGTAGGGAAGCCTCCTGAATATGGAAACAGGTAGTCCGAGCAGTGTTCACGAATAGTGTTTCAAAGTCACAGGACATTGGGTCCTGTAAGTTTCAGATGTCTGTCTGACCCATTGAAAATGCACATGACCCATGGAATAAAATTAAACACACATTTCAGATTTAATATTTCTTATAATTGACATTGAAATTATTAACAAACATAAGATTTATAAACAGCAAACAAGTGTCACATGTGACATAAAACAACTTCAGTCAAAGTCATTGTGAAATATACAGTCAGACAT
Source organism: Haliotis rubra (assembly GCF_003918875.1). Lineage (NCBI taxonomy): Eukaryota > Metazoa > Mollusca > Gastropoda > Lepetellida > Haliotidae > Haliotis > Haliotis rubra. Next base: position 430,065 of record NW_025767142.1, read on the forward strand.
TGGGGCCGGCGGGTTGTAGACTTCTGTCTGACCATTGGCGAATCTGCCGCATTTGTCAGAGGGTCAGATGCTATTCGTGAACACTACTAGTGTTTGGTTGAAACAGCGCAGGATATCAAAGTGGGAAAAGTCACTGCAATAAACTGTGCAGAGTTGTGCAGGATCATGGATTTGGATGACAGATGCTGTATTTTGATCCTTACTTTGCCAGCATCATTCATGGATTGTGGAGTGATACAGCTCTAATTCTGTTAAAATATACTGACATGTTTTGGGTTGTAGGTGATGAAGGACAGTCTGGTCCGGTCATTCATGTGGATGGAGCCGGACATCTTGAAGCAGTCCAACCGTCCAGAATGGCCCCTTGTACTCCACAACCTGTGCTACCTCCATGCTGCTGTCCAACTGAGAGCCAGGTTCGGTCAGGGAGGATGGAATGCACCTCAGGATCTGGCCAATGTCGGCTTTGGAGAACTGCAGGTAAGGTGTCCAGATTATTGAGTCACTGGCATGTTGATGTTACTTTGTGCATAGTGACCATTCAGATAAGTTATCTCCCATAAGGTGAGGACTGACTTTGTTAATCCAGACGGTACCTTTCCAAACTCCTGGACCTGCCCCTGCATATTGATGAACACATTTCCAGATCAATTAATTATGGCTATGGTGTAAGATACATTGTTTTCCATTAGATAATCTGGAAGATGGACTTATGAGATTTCACGCTATGAAATAATTGATTTTGATGTTCTCTTTTGCAATGGTATTTGAATATGTGTAGTGTGAGTTTCATTTTCTTTTAAATTTCAAAATGTGGTAATACATTGTTCATTAAAATAAAATGTGTCAAACAGTAACTGAGGTTTTTGTAACGAATGAATGACATTTTATGCTTTCCACATTTGTGGAAAACTATTGTTTTGTTGAGAGTTTATAGAAAATAGGCTAAGATGCTTCTAGTTTACATTAAATACTTCGATCATTCTGGTATTGACATTTATTGGCAAACTGACAGTGACATTAAGGTTATTTATTTAGAGTCATTCCTCAACACAAGATTTCTGTGTTACAGGAGGGACTAAACTTTGCTGCTGGAGAGTTCAAGGACCCTCTGTTTGTTCTGGGGCCTGATGGTGCCCCCACACAGAGGATGACTTCCTGGACTGGCATCAGGTTCATCTTGGCAGAGGTGAGTCACACTGACCTTGTCTAGCTGACCTTCTAACTCTGACCTTGTATTGACCTTGACACAGTGACATTGTCAGTTTTGAAACTGTACCACAATGTTGATATAAGAAGGGTGATGTTGGTTTGTGTACCAGTTAAACAGGAATAAGAGTTATCTGAACTTAAATGAAAATCAGTCAAGTAGGAATTCATTGAACTAAACATGTCTGCAGCCTCAAGATGAAGTGAAGAAAAGAAAAATATTGCAAGAGGTGAGGTGAGGTGAAATTGGGTTTATCGTCGTACTTGAGAATATTTCGCTGATATGACGACGTGAATGCGTGTGTATGTGTATGTGCGGCTGCTTGTACTAGCCCAGACTGAAGCTGGTTTTATAGTGCTAGCCCACTGAGATACCATGCCGCAGTGAAGCATGAATACCCCACTCAGACACATTGTACTGACTCCGAGCCGACCAGTTCTTGTTGTACCCATTAATGCCGAGCGCCAGGCAGGGACCTATTGCAAGAGAATAGCATGCACAGTTTGCTAATATATTACTGGTAAAGTAACTGAATTATTAATACGTGCATCACTTCCTTCTGGTGATATAACTGTGAGTTTCTGTTTGACCAGGTGGTGTATGGCAACCACATCACAGACAGTTTCGACCAGCAGAGTCTCAGTGCAATGGTGGACTACTGGGTGTCCCCTACTGCCGTCAAGAAGGACTTCGAGGTTGCTAGATGTAAGTAGACATGGTTGCTGGCCAGGTTGTTGGACTTGATTCATTATTACTCTGTGGTGATTATTCACAGGCTGCCATATATGGTTGGTTATTGGTGGAAAATATCTGCAGAACATTACAAGTATAATCCCTGAACTTCTGTACCTTATGTAGACTATTTGGATCTTTGTAGCATTATAGTCTCAAAAGTTTCCACTGGTATAGTTAATTGTGGAGGCGTGTGGGCATGTGTACTGATAACATGTCACAGATCATTTAAAATAAATCAACCTCAGTCTAGTGGTGGTCCGATTAATTGAAATAATCGAAGATTGGTCATAGTGACTAAACGACCAAGCAATCGATCATGTTTTCTCATAATTGAACACAAACAATTCTGGAACACTTGTTTTCATTAACAATATTTTTCACATGGTTGGTTTTGTCTGTTACATTTCGTAAGCATTACAAGCTCGTTTCAAGTCATGATTGAACTTATCTTAAAGACCCCAGGAAATTTATGTTCCTAACATACTAGTCATCCTTTAAAGATGTGAAATTTTGCCAAAAAACCCCAGAAGAACTCCTTTTTGTTTCCCTTATTTTAATGTGCATTAACAAATTTCATAAATGACGCTAACCAGATATTTTCGATGATCATCATCAATTATGAGATCTTAACCAATTCCCAACACTACCTCAGTCATGGAGAGTTGTAAACTTAAGCATGTGACTGTTCACCAGTAGTACAAATGGGTACCCGGTAGGATGAATTGGTAAGGCGACTGTAGACATTCTAGTGCCTGACAAGGCAACTTGGGTTGTATACTCCACAATGGAGCTGAGAATGCAAATAGAGTGCCCACTGATCCATTGCCCTGGGTAATAACATGTACTGGATCTTTTGAGTCAGGTATGCAAGTACACACATGATGATTATTATCATTGTTGTTGTAATCATTATTATCCCCTTAAGCATTTAACTCATTTGTGGGGTGGTGGGGTAGCCTAGTGGTTAAAGCGTTGGCTCGTCTGCGCGAAGACCCGGGTTCGAATCCCCACATGGGTACAATGTGTGAAGCCCATTTCTGGTGTCCCCTGCCGTGATGTTGCTGGAATATTGCTAAAAGCGGCGTAAAAACAAACTCACTCACTCACTTTAACTCATTTGTGATAATGGCTCTCTTTGTACATAGACGTAGAGTATTTTCTAACACATTTTGATCTGATGAATCAGTTTTTAATGTCATTATTTCCAGTGAAGTATCGCCATCCAACAATGTTTTTCAACCCCAACGTGAGACTGAACTCGTTGATCCAGGCTCTAGATGGCCTCAACTACCACTTCCTGGACACCCCCGAGGGCTGCCACCTCCACCCCAACATCGAGGTGAGCACACACATCCAGGCAGGAACATTCTCTGCAGATCTATGGAATTCACAGATTTTGTGTCAATGTGCTTTATGCCTTTACAATGTATGCCTGAACCCTACAGTTCCACAGAGCCCTGGATAACTTTCAATGTTTTTATACCTCTTCTCATCCCAGCATCTCAAGGGGATGTTATAATTTGTGATGTTCTTCCAGGTGGAATGTAGGGGTAACACTTACACCTCCCTCCGGACCAGTTCATATGTAGTATTGAATGTGTACCTTTTCAGGGGTGGTGGGGTAGCCTAGTGGTTAAAGCGTTGGCTCGTCACGCGAAGACCCGGGCTTGATTCCCCACATGGGTACAATGTGTGAAGCCCATTTCTGGTGTCCCCGCCATGATATTGCTGGAATATTGCTAAAAAGTGGCGTAAACTAAACTCAGTCAGTCAGTCAGTCAGTCAGTGTACCTTTTCAATTTAAGATGATGTTGAAATGTCAGACTAAAGTAACTGAAGCAAACATAATATATTCACAGATTCATTCTGCAAAGCAAAACACATCTTCCTCAACACATCACCTTTGGTACAACGGTGAATCAGTAGATTAACTGTCTTGGTTTGTTTTTGCATTCAATGTGAAATACAAAATCTCTTGACTTTGGTTTTAATTCATGTTTGGAATTGTATGCAACCATTTACTATTTTAATCTTACAACACAGAGTATAATTGGAAAGAAAACAAAGATACCATGGCAGATGGTCCAGAAGGAGGGCACATATAGCTTGCTGTTATAATGCTGATTACGCTTGTTGTATGGAGTAGCTTTGTCAATGCAGACTGCTTCTAGGAAATGGTTTTAGTTTAGCATTTAGTTAAACGCTGAAATTATTCCTGTGATATTCAGTCCTAGTAAATGCAGATTAATTAATTTTTATGCCATTTGAAATTCCACATGCAGCCTGTTGTTTGTTTATGGTGAAATTGCTGAGTGATCCAGCTTGTAGTCATGTCCTCTGTATGTTCCCCATCTTCTTCCCATGCTGCCAAGGATGACAGCTGTCCGGTTGGTGATGCATGTTCATTTGTAGTTGTCCTAGTCTGTCTCACAGTCCCTGAACCACATTGTTGTCCCTACTGCCTAGCCCTCCCTGCAATGCTTAAGCCCTAAATTGATCACTGGATTGTCTGGTCCAGACTTGATTATTTACAGACCGCCACCATATGGCTGGAATATTGCTGAGTGTGGCATAAAAGTACACTCACTCACTCACTCACTTAAGCCCCAAATGAAGCGAGTCTAGATTTCTCCCAGGTTCTCCCTATTCACTGGGGCTCCTTTTCAATTTAAATGGGTTTAAATTACATATATTCAGGGACTAAGCATTAGTCTAGCTTAGGCACTGACCATTTCATATGCTTGGAGTAGGGGGAGGTCTGTTGGCGGGTCAGTCATAATATATTTCCTTTTGTAAATACTGGAGGCATGTATGATATTTAAAGTATTTTGTTAACTAATAATTTCTTTAAGAAAAATCATCTATTTCTATCCAGCAGAATATATGGTAGTTGTTCCTTTACGTTCAATGAGTTGTATTGACATCATATGATTTATTAGCTCAGTCGTGATAATTCTGAAACCTGCTGAGTTTGTGTCATTTGGACAGTTAGTCATTTAGATTTTGTCGATGTGTTTAATGAAAACCAAAATATTTTACATGGAATACACTCTTTCTACCTTAAAGAACTGTTCATGTTTGTCGCTGTGTATTTTTAATACTGAATATCAACCTGTCAGATATGTAAAATAGTTAAGTCGTGTCAATCTCTGAATGCGTTTTTTAACATTTTGAGTTTGTTATACTTTTAATCATAATAACAATGATCTGTGATCACAATGACTTTTAGTGACTGTACACATGTCTGAATGTGTCCTACAGACTCTGCTCGGAGATGACCAGTATGTCTTCACTCGCCTCAACAAGGTCTTTGATGCCATGCCATCCACAGTGACCCTATCACACAAGTTGTTCCCCCGACCTCCCAGCCCATTCCTTGGTGAGTATTGCTTGGTCAGTATGATTGACCTGCTGGTCAGGTCAGGATCAGTGTTAGAACCACCTAGCTACTGCTACTGGATTTAGATTGTTTTATCAACACAAAATCTTAGTCATTGTCTAATACATTTGCGTGATGCAAGTTACAGAAACAGGATTACATTGTTGAGAGTTTACCTGAAGACCGTTACCTGGTCCATGTATAGTACACTGTTGTCCACCGCCTCCGTGGTGTAGTGGTTAGAGCATCCGCCCGGAGAGCGGAAGGTCGCGGGTTCGATCCCCGACCGAGTCATACCAAAAGACGTTAAAATATGGTACTTGTTGGTCCCTGCCTGGCGCTCGGCATTAATGGGTACAACAAGGACTGGTCGGCTCGGAGTCAGTATAATGTGTCTGAGTGGGGTATTCATGCTTCACTGCAGCATGGTATCTCAGTGGGCTAGCACTATAAAACCAGCTTCAGTCTGGGCTAGTACAAGCAGCTTCACATACACATACACACGCATGCACGTCTTCATATGAGCGAAATATTCTCAAGCACGACTTAAAACCCCAATTTCACCTCACCTCACCTCTGAGAAGAAAATGTAATATGACTGTTTAGGGAATGAGGGCGGCCCATATATATGCATCCTGTCTGGCTGTGCGTAGCCAGTGAGAACTACTGATTATTTTATTATTTATGTTAATGTACAGTATATGATCAGGTAGATATTTTTTCTGAAAACTGAACCTATGACACCTACCGGTACTGTTGATGACGTAGTGTCATATCTGTATGCCAGTTCACTGTATGTCATGTGATGTCCTTCTGTATGTTTGTGACCCTATGTCTTTGTTATGTTTCTTTCTGTGAAGGTGTCTTGCTATGTGATGACAATTCTGTTTCAAGATGCTGTCTTCTGTAATGTCATGTTCTCTGTGGTCATGTTCTGCTGTAGGTCCTGCTCTGGCTGTGGAGTGTTCTGTATCCAGTTCTATGTTCTGTATCCTGTAATGTCATGTTCTGTGTAGGTCCTGCTCTGGCTGGTGTGAGTGTACAGAGCAACAACCCTGCCATCGTGGACCAGGGCGTGTTCTCCACGGCCAGCTACGCCACGTTCAAGATGAGGAAGGATGTGGAATTGTGGGAGATCTGTCACACCATGCACTCCAAGGTGCCGAAAGCCTACAACAAGGTGAGTAGTCCACCCAGTATACACACAGCACAGCCATTGTTCTACCTCACATCTTCATACCCATGAAGATCCAGGTTAAAATTGGTCTTCAGTAGACCAAGAGGCAACTAATGGGATGGGTGGTCAGGCTTCCTGACTTGCTTGACACCTATCATATCCCAATTGAGCAGAACAGTGCTCATGATGCTGATCACTGGATTGTCTGGTCCAGACTCGAATATTTACAGACCGCAGCCATATAGTTGGAATATTGCTGAGTGCTGCATTAAGCAACAAATAAACCAAAATATTAGCACTCTGTCTGAAATACATATCTACATATCAATACTATAGTGACTGGCATCATGTCCAGTTTGGGTCTAGTTGCTGTGTTTTGCGAATTATGAAAGCAGATGTTGACCCAGTATTATAAGAATAATTACTCACACCAAGATTGTACATTAGTAAAAATTCTAGTTACAGTCCGTTTGGCTCAAAAGCGGACCGATGAATTGCAATCTAACTCGAAAACTAATAAACATAACATACTCAATGAAACGCTGATCATAATCAAAACATCATACCCACTCTGTGAGGTTTTTGCAGAATTTTTGTCCGAAAAATAAGAAAGTTGTTTAACTATCATTAAAATATTGACAGAGTTCACTGTTTGTTACGAGGTAGGAGTGCAGAGAAAGGGACAGCCAGGTCTTCGAGAAGCACGTTTACAGACAAAGTTATTTATTCATTAACCTGTGCTGTGCCATCTCCATCCGTTCTCGAACACCTGGCTGTCTTTTTGAACAGTTGTAATCCAACTTGGAAGGGGGGTTGCCTTTTTGGCATGTTCCAAGTCCCATTTTGTCAAGACATTAAGAATATATTCACTTATTGAAATTCTCTTATTCCTGATAGAGATTCCATCCAGAGACCTCCAAAGAGTATCTTGCATTAGCAGTCAGTCATTGTTACGAACGATGCAGATTTGTATTTTTGTTCTTGGAAGGACAGAAAAGTTGCAAAGTACCCACAATTATTCTTTTCTTCATTCAGGAGTATATCATAGAGAGAGTGAAGAAGATTGGTGGCTTCACAACATTCAACAACTTCATCATGCGAGAACTGGAGACCATGTACAAGCTGCTGACGGAGATCAAGGCCACGCTGCTGGTAATGACAGATCTGCTTTATGTTACTGATGCAGTGTGTTCTTGACGTTATGACAAATATTTCCATTCTCTGTGCAGTTTATTGGATACTTTTACAATACTTATTGGGATTCAAAATGTGGAGGCTTGTTATTATTTCTTTAACTCAAGTACAGAGTATGACCCTTGATATATAGTGTCTGCGTCTGCTGTACAAGGTACAAGATTTTGGTCCCTGAAAATGATTTCCTTTCAAAAGACCTTGAAATTGATTTGTGTTGAGACTGGCAGTCCTGTATTGTTTGTAGAATCTGATTATTACTCAATTTCACATTCATGTGCACCCATTGTATCCCAACTGCGTAGATCAATGCTCATACTGTTGATCACTGGATTTTCTGATCCAGACTCAATTATGTCAGACAGCCTCCATATACTGGAAACGTATTATATTGCTGAGTGTGGCGTTAAACAACAAACCAAACCAACCCTTTCATGTTCATGTAATTATTCACAGCAATTTATTGAATGGATGTTTACCCATGCCATGCTTGCAGGCGATAAAGATGGCAACAGAGGCAAATACACGCCGGAAATAAGTATCCTTGGTGACCAGATAACCGAGAGCCTGCTGTCCATTGCTGACGATCTGTTCCACATGCGCATCCCCCAGGCATGGTGTCAGCTGGCTGGGTACTCGGCCCCGCCCCTCACCTGGGGGCTAGGGCAGTGGTTGATAGAGCTTCAGAATAGATGTCATCACTTTGAGAGGATCCTGTCACTGGTGAGACCATCAGAATATACACATTGTTACATTAGTGAGGTGTGGTCAAACCACTGGATTCAACAGCTGTCTTTAGATACGTCCTGTATCCCCCCCATGGGAACTGCGAACAGCATTTCCGTGGTCCTATTCTTCAAACTTCTGTTGTAACTCGGGGGGACCACTTCTTGTCTTACTTCAATCTCAGACAAGTTGAATCATGTTGATTCATGTGGCTACAGATAAACTAGTATTCTCCTATTACTAGATATCTTATAACAACCCATAGATTATGATAAGATCTTTATCATAAATGAGTTGCGATCCCTTCATGTACAGGTAAGATCTTTACCTGTACAGGATCTTTAATCACTCATGAGTCAGGATAAGTATAAAATATCAATTTTACTTAAAAAATTACATTTTGGTGTACTGACTTTAGCAAATAAACTTGAGAATATCTTATGAAAATATGTTGCCTTTGGAGAATTCAAGGTTTTCTGCATATGAAGATGGTATGATTCAAGTTTGATATTGTAGCAGTTTGTTTTCTTCCTTGGCTCTTTGTCAGTAATTTAGGGAAGTCTTTGTTACATATTTGTTTTGGAGCTTGTTAAAGAGGCTGACTGTTTCTAAATATTTGGGGCAGTGGGAAAACCTAGTGGTTAAAGCGTTCACTCGTCACGCCAAACATCTGGGTTTGATTCTCCACATGGGTACAATGTGTGAAGCCCATTTCTGGTGTCTCCCACCGTGATATTGCTGGAATATTGCTAAAAGCGGCGTTAAACTCAACTCACTCACTCATTCTAAATATTCTGTTTTTGAGAACTATTTGAACTGATCAGTGTTTGAATATTGAAGTAATGTCTTCTTTGTACTCATTGATGACATTAAACATGACATTAAGGTGACATTAAGTATTATTAACCTTGATCACCAAATACATTTGTTTGTGTTGATAGATATTATGACTCAAAGGTCCAAGTCGACTGTGGTTGAGTTTTATGATGCTGGATGGATACTTCATATGTTTGAGTCCACACATTGATGTCTTAACGTGTCTGTGTAGGGTTGGGAGAAGATGCATCTTTAAAGGATGACGTACTGGCTGGGAGCGTTCTTCAATCCCCGGGGGCTGCTAGCTCTGCTCAAACAGGAGAGCATGAAGCAGTTCTCTGCCGACAGGTCTGGAAACTTCGAGCAGTTCACATTCCAGACAGAAGTCACTTCCAGGGACAAGGATCATGTAAGTTAAGGCGGGTTGGCTTTGTCTGATGCTTCATCTGAAGGTGGTATTTGTTTACAGGGTTAGAAATTTGATATATTCTCATTTTCAATTCCAAATTGTGTCAGATTCAGAATAGCTGGGGTGTGGTCAATCTTGTGATGTCAAAAAGAGAGAGGTGATGTGGGTAGCTCTATCATCTAAGGCACTGCAATTCACTATGAAGAGTAACTTCTCTGAGGAGTTTGTAAGTTTCCAAAAGATGTCCAATTTGCATCACTTCAGTCTTTCCTGTCATATTTACCAGACTTGTCATAATATGACTGAAATACTGTTCAAGGTGTCATTGAACAAAAGTCACCTTGCTCTTAACACAGGCTTGATCCTGTTTGCATGTACAGTGTGTGAAGCCTGTGATTTGCCTGGAATGTTGCAATGTATAAAAGATTCATTGACTCTCAGGGTAGGTGCAGAAGAGGTAGCATTGAAATATATATTTACTCAAAAAGCATGAGACAGCTATCTTTAGAAAAGACTTGACATTTCTATGATGCTGTGTTTCAGCTGCGAGACCCACCTCAAGAGGGGATGTTCGTGTTCGGCATCTATGTCTGGGGATGTGCGTGGGAGAAGACAACTGGAGAACTACAGGACACGCCCCCCAGGACTGGCTGTGCCTCCCTCCCTGTGGTGCATGTCACCTGCTGGCCGGTCAACGAAAAGCCACTTCTACAGGACTCCACTCGGGCTTCCGAGACCTACCAGTGTCCGGTGTACCACTCACGCATTGCTAGTCGGGAACCAGTCATGGAGATGGACGTCCGGAGGGAAGGGATTCCAGCCACACGATGGGCATTCCGTGGACTATCGGCCACCATACGGCCATACTAGACCAGTACTGGAGTGTTGAACGCAGTGCAGTCTGGTTGCTGAGGTGACAACCTATCTGGCAGTCTGTCGGTGGAACATTGTCCTAAAAGAAACATGCACTGTTTATTTTACCAGTGGATCTGTGTTTTGTGACTTGTCCAGTTTGTCCAGTGGAGTTGGACATTACACAACTACTGTTGAAACGTTGTCTTTGTTTATATAAAGTGATTACATTCCAAAGCATTGCCTTGTTTGTTAAATTGACACTTATACCAAATACAGGCTTGTTGTACATTGTTATCTTGAATGTTTGGAATGTTCAAGACATTTAATGAAATTTTGCAATATTGTATTGTTGTGTATCAGTATACATGCCACTTCATTGTTGACTTGTGCTTCACATATGATGTAGTGGAGATACTGGATTGTGTGTCAGGATTGCTGGTTGTTTGGTTCATGTCTGACGTCAGGGATCATTGCATGCTACAATGTATAGTTAACATATTGATCATTACAAACATCTAAGTATTATTACAGCACTGTGTAAAATATGAACGAAAATCCTAAGTTTGCTGAAGTTACAGCTAAGTGCATGTGGACCACGTCAGTATTCAGGGTCACAACTTTACCCTGATTTTTGCCAAAATTCTACACATCAAAATATGAAATCAACAGCATTATATGTATATAGAAATTATGAATGTAGTGTTTGTGTAAATATAGGACCCTTAGTCTACATGCATATATTATGTGTGTGCATTATGTGTAAATAAGTCCCACATGGTCGTACTACCTATTGATCCATACATTCAACATGAGGGCAGAGCAGTTGGCTTCCAGACTTGACCCTCAACCACAAAACAAGGAGTGTAGTAAATCCAGTGTCACATATATACTGATGCCACTTTTTGGTAGTGCACTTTCACCAATATAAACAGATGTTCTAATATTGCTTACAAAACCAAAACAACTGCAGCATTATTTGTAAATGTATATAATCTCTACGATCAGTGGTGTTGTGATCTGTGATATCCCCCTCTACAACTGCTGTCAGTCCTTCCAATGTACATGCTCCTCTTGTTCCCAGTATTGGAGATGTGTGTGATGATTGTGCGTCCTATTGGATGCTGTGTTAAGCATACCCTGTTGGTCATGCTATTATTCTGTTTTATTGTTATATTATTTATTTCATATCATCATCCATTGTTGATCACAACACAGAAATGTGATTCATGTCAACCAAGTTGAATAAACCATTCCAGCTGAGGCAGTTTGTTGATGTCTGCATCTTGTGGTTGGACCGAGGTATCGCAAGTCTGACAAGTTCTGACACTCATGAATATCTGACTGCATAGCATAGTGTTTCATGTTCCTAGTAAAATATATGTTGGAACATAATAGAATTATAAGATGATTTCAGGATATTGGTTGATAAACAACACAAAAAGGGAATGGAAAGACCATTGACATTGGGGTTGTGCTGTGTTAAATCCTCTGATTGGTTTGTGATTGCCAGAGTGATATGTACTTCAATTCCACATATGTCATAGCATGTCAGCTTAATGTTGGATAAGAAGTCATACATATTTTAAAATTTGGTCCTGACTGACCAAGAATTTGAATCTGGATGACTATGAACTGTGCAACACTGCAGTTACCCACTCTAACTGGTACAACAAACCCATTCCAGTCTAAAACTGTTCCGATACCGCCTCCGTGGTGTAGTGGTTATAGCGTCCGCCAGGAGAGCGGAAGGTCGTGTTCGATCCCCAACCGCGTCATACCAAAAGACGTTAAAATATGGTACTTGTTGGTCCCTGCCTGGCGCTCAGCATTAATGGGTACGACAAGGACTGGTCGGCTCGGAGTCAGTATAATGTGTCATGCTTCACTGCGGCGTGGTATCTCAGTGGGCTAGCACTATAAAACCAGCTTAAGTCTGGGCTAGTACAAGCAGCCGCACATACACATACACACGCATGCACGTCGTCATATGAGCGAAATATTCTCAAGCATGGCGTTAAACCCAATTTCACCTCACCTCACCTCACCCCTGTAACCGTTATGGTCAAGACAAAGTGGCGGGATTGTTTTTCATAGTAACAATGATCACTCTTTCATTTGATCCAGATTGACTGTTTAGATTTATCGATAGCTAGAGTATTACTGAGTTTAGCACTAAACAACAAACAAAACAACAGCAGACACCTGTGAAACTGTCATGGGGCTAGCACTATATCCTTACCACCTGGTCCTTCCTGCAAGGAAAACAACCACTCTGTTAAATTAAATAGTTTATTTGTTTCATACAGCATAATTGTACAGATAATAACAGATGATCAACAGAAAAATTCGAATATTTACATGTCATTTACAAACAATATATTACAATAACTCTCTATTCAGAACTTACAAAACAGATCTAATTCGTAAGTAGATTATGCAACGAAATGGTAACCCCCAAGCAAATGACACAAACGAACACACTTATCACAGTATATACCATCACTGACACTAATGCCATCCAGAATGTTTCGTCTAGAATATCACAGTCACGTGATCTTATTGGGTTCCTCCTCAAATATTGCACGAGAGATGGGATTTCAGATAAGGGTCCAGTTTGACAGAGAAAATCTCAGCACAACTCATTAAACGTTTTTCATACTTTCTATGAAGCCTATCTTATGGGTGACTAAATAAAATCAACTTGTTAATGCAACAATAATTTGTTTTGCTGTGATTATTATTATTCTAGTAATGTCACAATATTCTGGGATCCCAGTGGGACATGTCAACCCTTTAATCACTAGGCTTCTTGACTTCTACCCTGTAATATAGAATAATATTGTCTTAAAATTCAAAACATTCCATGGATAATTTATCAAATGGACCAGGGTATTTGAGCATATCCTGTAGTACAAATGTTTGTTACAGTGCAGTGCTGAGACCTCTGTAAAATGTCAACCTGGATAAGTCAAATGTCATTGGCATTCTTGCTGTATGTGTACCAAAATGGAACTGGAATAGATAAGTGTTCATTCTAAAAGAGCTTTTTCAACAGATATATCATGAATATGAAAAAGGTTTTACTTCAATGACAGTCTTTTAGTTTTTCACAAATCAAAAAATGTCAAAGCATGGTGACTGACTGGCATACTCCTATGAAGTAACTTAACCTAAAACCTTGCGAGTCAAAACACTGTCAACACTACCCAAGGCAACACACTCTCCTTTAAAACCATGCTCTGGCCTGGAGAAAACTTCTAGTAAAGTCTATACCGTGATGTCAAGCAGGTATATTAATATGCAGCCATTTTGATCACAAGCTGGTACAGATCAGATTAAAACTTGGAACCAAGTATATGAGCAAATTCAATGATCACAATAAAATGTTCGATGTCAATCCTTCCACACATTGGGGTCTCTGGTTAAGTCAGGATACTGTTGAAGATGACTACATCATTATTGTATTTAGATCAAAATTACAAATCTGGATAATTCAATTTCTACGATTTCAACATAACATGTCAATTAGCCATTAATATAATTATACATAACTTTTCTAAAATATGAACATGGTGTTATATTTGCCATTTATTGGTGAAGCTCTGGCTGAACAAGAACATGGATGTGTATTAAAATGAGTAGTTGGATTTCGGAAGATGTTAAAACGATGATCTGGCAAGAATTCACAACAAGAACTTAGGAACAATCAGCTTGAATACATATCTCTCTAACACAACCTTGAACTGATGATCAACTGGGCAGATACTGGTGACTGATGAGGCAGGACGTAATGTAGGAAGTGTTGGCGAGAAAAGAATGACAGTCTGATAGGAAATGGTTTGAAACTTGGATAGACATGTTTAGTACTGACGGAAAAACATACAAACATTTCGTGTTCATTCTGATGGATGATGGCAGATGAAACTGAAATACTGTGTTTGGCTGCTGTAGAAGCTAGTCATTTCAGAAGCCATGCTGTATGATGTATTCACACGATAAAAGGAATGATTAAACACTTCTATTCAAGTGGATACCTTAACCGTTACACTTTCTGTTCACACTATAGAGTTGGATACCTTAACCGTTACACTTTCTGTTCACACTATAGAGTTGGATACCTTAACCATCACACTTCTGTTCAAACTATAGGAGTTGTGCAGGTTCTACAACACGGTGTATAAAATAGGGCGTAAAGAAAGGCCTGTTGCTGTAACTGATTACACATAAATAAGAGTGATGATTAATTTACAAATCAAATAATACAATGTACAAGAAAAGCAAACCTAGGTACCCATGGTGCTACAAGACCACAGGTTGCACAGACTTGGATGTTAGAGCACATATACTTTGATATACATAGCCAGCAAACACAGGACGTGTTCTATAAGGTGGCTGAGGGATGAACTAGTTCAGTTCAGTACAATACAATACACAGATAGTACGGCAGTGCTGGAAAACTACACACATGATAAACTAGTAAAGAGAGAACAAATAAAATATTTCAAACATTGTCAGTAATCAATATGTAGTATTCACAAATAAACAGAAAATATAACATAAATAAATAATATAAAAACTGGCAACGAAGACTTAAAGGTACGACAACACAATGCACAGAACACAAAGCCACCCTGACAGAACCCTTTTGGCATGTATACCTGAGATACTAATCCCCTCTGTGAACAAGTCATTCTAATTTGTCATGGTTGAGGTAAATATCCTGGGGCATAGTAACATGAGCAAGCAAAAGTCAGGTGTGAACACTTTATTACATGTTGAACCAACAGCATGTGGAAACCTAGTTACATGTTGAACTAACAGCATGTGGAAACTTTGTTATATGTTAAACCAACAGCATGTGGAAACCTAGTTACATGTTGAACCAACAGCATGTGGAAACCTAGTTACATGTTGAACTAACAGCATGTGGAAACTTGGTTATATGTTGAACCAACAGCATGTGGAAACCTAGTTACATGTTGAACCAACAGCATGTGGAAACCTAGTTACATGTTGAACCAACAGCATGTGGAAACTTGGTTACATGTTGAACCAACAGCATGTGGAAACCTAGTTACATGTTGAACCAACAGCATGTGGAAACCTAGTTATATGTTGAACCAACAGCATGTGGAAACCTAGTTACATGTTGAACCAACAGCATGTGGAAACTTGGTTACATGTTGAACCAACAGCATGTGGAAACCTAGTTACATGTTGAACCAACAGCATGTGGAAACTTGGTTATATGTTGAACCAACAGCATGTGGAAACCTAGTTACATGTTGAACCAACAGCATGTTGTAAACCTAGTTATATGTTGAACCAACAGCATGTGGAAACTTGGTTACATGTTGAACCAACAGCATGTGGAAACCTAGTTACATGTTGAACCAACAGCATGTTAAAACCTAGTTACATGTTGAACCAACAGCATGCGGAAACCTAGTTACATGTTGAACCAACAGCATGTGGAAACCTAGTTACATGTTGAACCAACAGCATGTGGAAACTTGGTTATATGTTGAACTAACAGCATGTGGAAACCTGGTTATATGTTGAACTAACAGCATGTGGAAACTTGGTTACATGTTGAACCAACAGCATGTGGAAACCTAGTTACATGTTGAACCAACAGCATGTGGAAACCTAGTTACATGTTGAACCAACAGCATGTGGAAACCTAGTTACATGTTGAACCAACAGCATGTGGAAACCTAGTTACATGTTGAACCAACAGCATGTGGAAACTTGGTTATATGTTAAACCAACAGCATGGAAACCTAGTTACATGTTGAACCAACAGCATGTGAAACCTAGTTACATGTTGAACAGCATGTGGAAAACAGCATGTTGAACCAAAGCTAGTTACATGTTGAACCAACAGCATGTTATATGTTGAACCAACAGCATGTGGAAACCTAGTTACATGTTGAACCAACAGCATGTGGAAACCTAGTTATATGTTGAAACCAACAGCATGTGGAAACCTAGTTACATGTTAAACCAACAGCAGCATGTGTTGAAAACCTAGTTACATGTTGAACCAACAGCATGTGTAAACCTAGTTACATGTTGAACCAACAGCATGTGGAAACTTGGTGATATGTTAAACCAACAGCGTGTGGAAACCTAGTTGCATGTTGAACCAACAGCATGTGGAAACCTAGTTACATGTTGAACCAACAGCATGTGGAAACTTGGTTATATGTTAAACCAACAGCGTGTGGAAACCTAGTTGCATGTTGAACAAACAGCCTGTGGAAACCTAGTTGCATGTTGAACCAACAGCATGTGGAAACTTGGTTATATGTTGAACCAACAGCATGTGAAAATCAAACTTGGTTATATGTTGAACCAACAGCATGTGGAAATCAAACTTGGTTACATGTTGAACCAACAGCATGTGGAAATCAAACTTGGTTACATGTTGAACCAACAGCATGAGGAAACTTGGCTACATGTTGAACCAACAGTGTGTGGAAACAATGCTACATGTTGAAGCATTGGCATATCTTAACACTGCAAAAGGTTGAACCAACAGCATGTGGAACTACTGCTGTGCGTGGAACTGCTGCATGTTGTACCACAGCTTTCTCAACTCCGAATGTGGAACAACAGCTATGTGTTGAACCAAACCATAATCAAAGGTATGTTCTAAAGCAAACAACAGTACATCAGTATCTTCCTACTTTGTACAAAATTGTCCTACACAAGATTTTCAAAGTCTTCAACTTTATAATGTTTCTACAGTATCAGTGATTACTTTAATATAGAAAACCTAATATATTGAAATGTTGGACATTTTGAAAAACTTTGATATATAAAATATGTGCTCTAATTTCTGTGCCATTCACAATCTGTTCATGCAAATGGATGTGTGAAGATCTCCTGTCCTCTGTATAAGTTACTGAGCAATATCAGCCCTGTATGGCCGGTTCTAGCTGAACAACACCACCCATCAGGACTAACTGGCTTTCAATGCATTTGGCAGTTTATGTACATAAACACACACATAGTTACACGGGCCTGTCGGACTTTCAGCACTTCATGGGATAAGGTGACGTGAGGTGAGATAAGGTTTAAACATCGCATTCAAACTGGGAAAAGGAATGAAAGACCAGATCTATGTTAGAAATAATTCTTGCCAAAATGGGAAGATGATATTTACAAACATGATTTCAGAAACATGCAAATTGGCTCATTTTTGTATCAATGTAAGAAGCAGTCTCACTCTCACCTACCCTCATCAAATACAAATGCCTGTAACATACAACCAATACGAAATGTTCGGAAATAAACCACAGTTGTCAAAAAGAAAAGAAATCTACCCACAATTATCAGATAGATCACAAGGAACACTTGTCATTTTTCAACCTCAAAAAACATTCCCACAGTAAAATGCCATACATGATTTCCCTAATTTTGTGCTCCTAGTCAAAATCTAACTTCCTCTTTGTAAAGATTCTCAGGCTACACACAGCCATCAGTCAGCTTTGGAAGGCAATATTTGTATATCAGCAATCCAGGCCATACTAGTTTTGGTCTTGGTTTGGAGAAAAACATGCCTTAAATTTTGTGAAAACAGAAAAATTCCACATATTACATGCATACTAGTACATACGCTGTTTCAGAAACTACTTGTATTGCAATATTTGTAACAACTTCTGATCGATACGTTTTCTTAGTAAGATACAGTTTCAGAATAACACTTGCTTTCTTACAGGAACGTATCTAGGATTCCAGACTGAGTGCCCATAAACTTGGCACAAAAAATGGGATAGAAAACAATCTGGATTGTTTTTCTCATTTCCTCAATGTTAGATATATTTGACTATTGTAAATGCAACAACAATATTTACTGATATGAGATTTGGGGACAAGTGTCAACCTCTAAGTAGGTCTTTGTTAGCCTAATATGATATAATTATATTCATTGTGAATTATTCTGATTCATCAGTGCCTTGGGAAACATGTCTAGAACAACATCTCCAAAACAAAGCCCTTACACTGATCTGGCCTATAACAGAATAAACGGTATGAATTAATCTTTTTTTTCAACACAAATCTACCTCATATCCATATCAATCATTATGCCCATAGCAAAAGATACCATCTGAAGCAATTCCAAAGCTGTAAGCTTCACTGTTATAAAAATAGATCCCAATATTCCTAGATTACTAACTAATTCTCTGCATAGTCGACCTTTCACCACCCCGGCAACAGTCACATGACAGTCATGTGACATATCATCGGAATGCGTCTTCATCACTGTCATATTTGCCAGCACCTCGGCTTGTCAATGTTGTTTCTTCGTGGTCAGATCTGAAAGACAGTTTGATGAGGATGACATTTGAAATTAAATATAATGATGTTTTTTTAATAGATTACCACTAATGGCCAATTGTGTGCTGAGTGAGTGAGTGAGTGAGTGAGTGAGTGAGTGAGTGAGTGAGTGAGTGAGTGAGTGAGTGAGTGAGTGAGTGAGTAATGACAATATCGGCGGTAGCATCAAAGCAGTTTACAACTAATGGCCAATTGTGTGAGTGAGTGAGTGAGTGAGTGAGAGTGAGCGAGAGAGTGAGTGAATGGGTGAGGTGAGACTGAGTGAGTGAGTGAGTGAGTGAGTGAGTGACACTATTGCCAGTAGTATCAAAGCAGTTCACCACTAATGGCCAATTGTGTGCTGTGTTCTATACTACTATGCCTTGGATGGCTGTCCACACTCTCTGCCACTTGTTTGTGTGTCAATGTGGTATATGCCAGCATAACGAAAACTACAAAATGCATTAGCAAGACCTACCCATAGTGGACTTCTTCATCAGAGTCGTTGAGCATAGACAGGGCAGGGTTGTCCTTAAAGTGGGTTTCTGGAACAAGCAACCGTACTGCTATAGACTGCTTGAATCATTGCTGATGCATTAAGTTTGACAACTTATAGTCACACACATTTGAAAAGAGTTTCCCACTCGACAATTTCCATTTCAACATGAATACTAGACTGCTGTATAGTGTATGTAATCTTTCATTATAAAAACTATTTCTCTCTTCTGATTGCATGTGGTTGGTGTGTTGGTTTGCTGCTTAACGCTGCGCTCACCAATTTCCAGCTATATGGCAGCAGTCTGCAAATCGAGTCTGGACAAGACAATCTAGTGATCAACATCATGAGCATTGTTCTATGCAATTGGGATACGATGACATGTGTCAAGCAAGTCAGCGAGCCTGACCACCTGACCCCATAAGTTGCCTCTTCTGACAAGTGTGGGTTGCTAAGGCCAATTCTAACTTGAATCTTCTCGGGTCTGAATGCATGTGGAATACATCTAACTGGACTTGCCTATTTTGCATGATCTAGATTGTTTTTTATCAATGTAATTATTGCACGGTCATGGGGCAGGGCTATATGGTTCTCACACAGTTGAAATATCCTACGAAAGCACCAAAAGAGTTTATTTTGGGACTGATCAATCTGTGAATGTTACTCTTTTCACAGAGTTTCAAGAAAAAGACGGAATTGTAGTTAAGTAAATGGAACAGTAACTGTATATTTCTGACTTCTCAACTGTGCATGTTCATTGTATGTAAGATTGCTGCAATACGATAAAGCACATTTCTTTGAAAATGGAACTGCTATCAGACATAATCATATTTCATAATGTAATATACTTGACTAGGCAATAACAGCAGCAATACTGTACCAGGGACTGCAGAACACCAATCAAAGTGTTATGATTTTGACTCTGTTACTATGACAAGCTAGTGTTGCTGAGAACATTCTTAACCACAATAGCCACATGGTGCAAGACTATAGTCCGTTTGATTTCATTTGAGACCAATGAATTGCTCACCAACACAAAATCTAATAACTGCAACAAACAGAACAGCCAGGTGTGCGAGTTGCACGTATGAAATTGAAATTTCACTTCAGACGCTTGTTGATTACCTGGCTGTTCTACCAGCAAGTGGTCCCCCCTCGTAAACAATAGTGCAACAAAATAATGATCGTTTGTTAAACAACTTTTTTATTCGGATGTCCAAAATTATGAGAAAAATCATCAGAGTTGGTCTGTAGATTGCATGTGACTGTGCAAAATTTGGTTTTGTTGCATTTATTAGAATTTATGTTAGTGAGCAATTCATCGGTCTCAAATGAAATCAAACGGACTGTAGACTCTTTATGCAAGGTAGACTTTATACTACTTATCCACATTAAATAATGAATAAACTATGTAGACACTCTGTCTGTGTAGACCTACTCACCATACATGGCATTTTTGGATGGCGAATAAACAAAGGCCATAGTGTACATGTAGAAATTCAGCAAGCCATAGAAAGACACAAACTCGGCTGAATTCTGATAGTGTGTGGACATCTCTGCTACAAAGTTGTCCTCCAGCACGCCACTGCCAAACCTCAGTTCGGTGATAGCGATACTAATGGACAACACGATCAACATCAGTGCCGTCATGAACTTGAGGCGAAGGTCTGAAAATCAAAACGGTATGGTCAGCTTACCAGAACAAGACCACCGACAGAAATGTCACTGTCATCCCTAATACATCCTGGATTCATAAACTCCCTATTGGCTAGGTTCAACATTCAAATATAGAACTTGGGATGAAACACTTCACCTTGCTATTGGCTAGGTTCAACATTCAAATATAGAACTGGGGATGAAACACTTCACCTTGCTATTGGCTAGGTTCAACATTCAAATATAGAACTGGGGATGAAACACTTCACCATGCTATTGGCTAGGTTCAACATTCAAATATAGAACTGGGATGAAACACTTCACCTTGCGATTGGCTAGGTTCAACATTCAAATACAGAACTTGGGATGAAACACTTCACCTTGCTATTGGCTAGGTTCAACATTCAAATATAGAACTTGGGATGAAACACTTCACCTTGCTATTGGCTAGGTTCAACATTCAAATATAGAACTTGGGATGAAACACTTCACCTTGCTATTGGCTAGGTTCAACATTCAAATATAGAACTTGGGATGAAACACTTCACCTAATGGTCAGCACATTGTGAGTGAGTGAGTTTAGTTTTACGCCGCACTCTGCAAAAATCCAGCTATATGACGGCGGTCTGTAAATAATCGACAATCCAGTGATCAACAGCATGAGCATCGATCTACATAATTGGGATACGATGACATGTGTCAACCAAGTCAGTGAGCCTGACTACCCGATCCTGTTTGTTGCCTCTTACGACAAGCATGGGTTGCTGAAGATCAATTCTAACCCGGATCTTCAAGGGTCAGTACATTGTGACACTGTGTCTCATAATACAAGGAGCTGACATGGCAAATGGTGTATTACTATTATTTGAAACACTATATTTTATTCAGTGTAAGCTCAGATGAAGTGATACAAAAGAGATTGGTCGGTGGTTGTGTAACATCCATTTCTGCGATATTCCAGGCTACAAAACAATTTAAACATCGTGTCTAAATCAGAATACCAGTGGTTGACCTCATGAGAAACAAACCATGCTGACTTAGTACCAACTAAACCACTGAGTCTGACTGCAGACTAGCAGATGAACCTACCAAAGTATGGCATTGATCTCAGTTCAGCGTAAGCTCGGATGAGGAGATAGACAAGATATAATAAGTAGATGCCTCCAGTGATGAAGAAAAACACCTTAAAGCCCTGAAACACAAAATAATGGACGATAATATACACACATTGTTTGGTCAGATAACTGAACAGTGCAACTCAGACACTGTTACATCTATGTTTAGAATTGAAATACAAGCATTATATACTGAAACACACAGAAAAATCATCAACTTAAGCTCGATAGGAATGACCAGAGAAAGATTTGGACAGTACATCGTAACATTTCAAATTAAATTCGAACCCATGTGACTACATTGCTGTTACTATCTCACTCCTAAATCCCTAGAACAACATAATTTAATCTTTATGTCTATTTTGCAAAATATTACAGAAGTTCCAAAATGCTTTTTCAAAGTGTTTCAGTGTTCACAACGGAATCTTAAACAATGCTGAAAAAATACATAATACACATGATGTTACACTGAACATAATGCCCTGGGCCTAGATTTTCGAAGCTCTCTTAGCGCTAAGATAGTCGTAAGTTAATGTTAATGTATGGCACTTACGTCTATCTAAGCGGTAAGAGAGCTTCGAAAATCTAGGCCCTGACCTTGATATTTCGAGATTATGTCTGGTCTCAACCCCAGGAACCGTACTGCTGTGGTGTACAGTGAAATAATGTGTTAAACTGTGTTGTAATAACACAGGTAGTACCATGAAGTTACTCTTGTCCAGTCTGTAGTAGTAGGTTGGGTCCAGCAGTTCGTTGTACTCCTGCCACGATGCCAGCGTCACCGCGGCCATCCACATCAGCCCCACTACCACCAGCTTGGGCAGGTAGAAACGGATGAACCTACGGTCAGTCTAGCAACACAACAATTGTAAGGTTGTCAGATATGTATGAAGCATTTTGGTCACTTTTCCAGCGACAGATATTAAACAAGAGTCCCGGCCTCCACAAACTTGAAAGAACAAATCATCTTGCAGTTACTTTAAGTCCATTCTCTTCCCACAGAGGTTACTTGTTATATCTGCCTACGAACTTCTGTTCTAATACGGCCCTTTCATGGTGCGAGTGTTCAGGATTTGTGATTGGTTGCAATCAGATTTAGTTGCACAATTAGCGACGTTGTTTCAAAAGTGATCATTCGCAAGGCCTCAGTAATTTCCCTATGCTTCGGGACAACTAAAACCTCTTCACCTGCGCGATGCGTAAACGTTTTTTAGACAGAACTCAGTCATGTAATGGCGGATCAATGACGTCTCCATCGCCCTCGTTAACAACGGACAAGCTTGCCATTAAATGTCTTGTGTGTCACATCAACACAAGTCCCCGGCAGAGTAGGGATATTTGTGGCCCCACATTTGCTTGTATTAGTCAGATTGGATCGAAGTCGATGTAACACGTGTTCTGATTGGATAGAAAGAAGGGAGATAATTCATGTTGCGATTTTTGGCCGATAGGGGATTTTACGAAAACCGGGAAGTATGGCCGTATTAGAACAGAGGTTCGTAGGAAGACAAGTAACCTCTGTGGGAAGAGAATACTTAAAGTCCAACTTGATTTGTTTTGGACTAAGTCCAAATCATTTCCCAAAAGGTTTCCATGGAAACCAAGACAAAATAAAAATGGCAAAAACCTGTAAATAGCAAAAGGCACCACCTTAGGTTCTGTTTAATATATCTAAAAAAAATTGCTGAAAAATATTGATCGTTTTATGAGTTATGCTCCGGAAGCAAAATGATGACAGACGGACAGACGAGGCATCGACTATATGAGAACAGCAAGAACAACAGCAAGAAGGCACACCCACCTGTCTGACACCATGGTAGATACACAACCAGAACAACAGCAAGGCACACAGGAAGGAGGCCTGGAAGACACCATCAAACATCCCTGGCACCCAGCTGTTGATGAGGAAAGTGAGAGGGAAGATGGGATCTGCAACATAACAAAAGCACAAAGTCATCAATAGCCCCTACAATGGTAAATACTTGTCAACAATAATACATGAACCTTCTTGTCATTAAACCTTTAAAAATTTATGTTTAAAATATCCCAAACTAGTTCAAAACTAGACCTATCTACGTGTCAAGTTTGGCGAAGTAATATTTAACAGTATACGTCGTCTGCTCCCGCAACAAACACTACCTCCAAGACAATAATGTTGCCAAGGAATTGGTTTTCGTGACCTGCTCCAGAAATAACATTGAAGGGCGGACAAACACACTGATGGACCCACAGCTGGACGGTGTCTATTTCGATACCCTGAGCAAACTGCATTGTGGAGGATAACAAGGAGTGAGTGAGTGAGTGAGAGTGAGTTTAGTTTTACGCCACAATCAGCAATATTACAGCTATAAGACGGCGGTCTGTAAATATTCGAATCTGGACCAGACAATCCAGTGATCAACAGTATGAGCATCGATCTACACAATTGGGATACGATGACATGTGTCAACTAAGTCAGCGAGCCTGACCACCCAATCACGTTAGTTGCCTCTTACGACAAGCATGGGTTACTGAAGATCAATTCTAACCCGGATCTTCACAGGTAGGATAACAAGGAGGATTAACTATTAAGCAAAGGCATAATGAGGGTTGTTCATGTTGAGAGGAACCATCCAGAACATGTCACTTACCATCATACAAGAGAAGTAGAGGAAGAAGAATTGACATCCATTTCTGTTCTATTGACCAGTCTCGCATGGAGAACTTCCGCAATGAGTGCGTAAACATACACTGTAAGTGTACAACATGATATTGTTAACAAGAGAGCCTCAAACAAAGAAACAGAATGAAAACTGTTAAAAATAAAACAGATTCCTTACTGCTGTATACATTCTCCAAGAATCATAAATATGTGAGGTTCATTTAGTGTGATATTAATAGACTATCCCAGGGTATCCCTGATTTGTTAGTCATTTTTGGCAGGAGCATTTTATACTTCAGGGGGAAAGAGTCCTACAATCCCGTTGTCTGCTCAATCAAATTTTGTCAGGTATATCAGTCTGCTAGTTCTCATATTACAGAAACACAATGTCTCAATTTCAGTCCTTTAAACCAACATAAATGTCTGGGACTAGATACAAAATGGACAACAAACCCTGCAACATGGCTTCTCTGTCAAGGAGCAGCTTATTATTTAAATCTTCACACTACCTAATAACCATTTCTTTTCTCCCCGAATCTACAGTTTTCTTTGATAATCTACAGAAAAATGTAATTCTTAACATAAACTACTGATTTGCCTGGGTACTTACAGTGCAGAGGAACGTCAGTACGAGGAAGACAAATCGGATCCAAATCTCAATCTGAGTAAAGGAGGTGTTGTAGCTCTTGAACTGAAACATGTATCACGAGTTACCTCCCTTTCAACTTACTGGCATGAACAATGCATCCCATTATTGTCTATGACAATAGCATGTACTGAGGTATAGATACACTATCACCCCTGTCGTTATGGCCTGTGTTTCTGTAGATCAGTGGGCATCATTAATAGTGAGCAGGGTTTGAAATACCCCATATATTAGTGTGCCATGGCACGGTAAATACTGAAATGGCACGGATAAAAATTGTTCTCGGTGGCCTTATGCCACGCCTCATTTGTTTTGAAACATAACTCTCCTTTAATCATTTAATCCCCCAAACAATATTTTTTTTCAAAATTGAATAATGCCATACATATATAAATGCTCATAAACCCATTTCTTTATTTAACAATAAATCCAAAATGATCATCATCGTCATTTATTCTTAAAACATGTGGGCACACTTGATTTCTGAAAGGCACGCTTATAATATTTGTCTGGTGCCCTAAGGCACACTTACAAAAAAAACTATTTCTATCCCTGATGAGTGAGCTTAGTTTTATGCCGCTTTTAGCAATATTCCAGCAATATCATTGCAAGGGACACCAGAAATCGGTTTCACACATTGTACCCATGTGGGGAATCGAACCTGGGCGTTCAGGGTGACAAGCCAAAGCTTTAACCACTAGTCCACTGCCCCTCAATCCTTAATAACAACTTGTACAGTATTACAGGTGTGCTAGAATGTCAGCTTTATATTCACTTCAGTGAAATCAACTAGCACAAGTTTTGAGCTTATAAATCAAGAATTATAATACATCAACTTTGAAATAAACATCCTTCATCAACTTTCGAAATAATGACATCGTAAGTCTATGTTAAAGTATGGGAGTTACGATCATCAGCTGATCTTAAGGAATGGGGGCCGGATCTTCGGAAGGTCATGGGACACAACTCTGCAAATGTAATTACTCTATTAGGATCAGGATGAAAAGAAAGCCCTTTAAAGTTTAAATACGGATTAACAATGAGTTAAGAATGTGACTTACAGTGAATACAATTGACTTTATGTTGAACTTGCTGTTCTCCAAACCATAGAAGCGGACCTGGATCAGATAGTAGGCGAAGTCCAGAAAGCCCAGGTGCATCACGATCAGCTCGTCACATTTCTACAAACAACACACTCCATTAAGAACAATATACAAGTTTTAACACAATACGTTCATATTTTTCATACGATGATAACCTACGGCAAAATATCACTTTGTCATGGTGACGTGACGTCATAGCATTGTTCTTGTTTCTTCTGTGACGTTGCATTCAACTGGCGCCAAAGGCGGTTAGCCAGCCTATGTTTGAAACTAATGAAAGTAGATTTGGGTTTATTTTCCTCAATTTGACGACTTCAGTAATAAACAGAATATTATGTTCCTCTGGTAACAAGGTATATACTGATAGGTATTGTTCATGATTTTTCACATAATATTATTCTGACAATGTAGCCTGCTGAAGACTGAAGGTGGTTGTAGTGGGGATTTTTTCTCAAAAATTATAAATCAAACTAGCTTCAGCAACAATAATACCTGAACACATCAGGTTTATCAATATGAAATGTGACTTTCATGACAGCTGGGTGGAAGTAAAACAATAGTTAGTTGGGTTATCTGAAACAAAGGGGCTGAAAATTAGCTTGTTTGTTGTTTTACACCAGAGTCAGCAACATAGCATAAACTGTAAATACTTGAAAGATGGCCAGACATAGCAGTAGATGAACATGTTGGCATCATTACAAGGTTCATACAGATTATCAATCAGCGAATTTAAGGCCTTTTTGGGGTCTTTTCAAGACCCAACCAATTTTTAAGGCCCTGCAGAACCGCATTAAAAAACATGTAAGTAGTTGAACACATGGTTGGTCGAATGTGTGTGTGGGGTGGGGGCTGCCATCAAAGGGAGGTAACTTTTAGCATCATCATGGTGCTGGGAATGTTTGGCTTCGTGATAGAGATTAATTAACACACATTGTCATTGCAAGGTGTGTTTGATGCGTTAGTTTCTTGTAACTTGAGGTTACAGATTTGGTTAAATTTAGGGCCTTTTCAGGGCAAATCACTACCTTGCTACAGCGGAGTAGTCTTGACCGGTTGTGTGGGGTTCCACTAGGGGTGGGATTGGTCACTCGGTCGACACTCTGGTCATCACCGTTCATGCCATGGATAATGATGCCCATCATAAATGGCTGCTCAAACCTTGCATCTGGAATGTTATATATGTTATGTTGTGTTATATATTTAGCATTTACACATAAAACAAAACACCTTTTTTTCTGTTTTCCATATACATCAGGTTATTTTAAAAAAATAAAATCCTCATGAAAATGAATGAAGTGATTAACATCACTGTGAAACATGAAAACATCTCTTCTTCTATGAGGTACCAATACTTAGCATTAACAAACGAACAATCATCAATGAAGCACTGTGAACAAACAAACCATTCCTTAATCATAAATATGAGTGTGTTGGGTTTAATACTGCCTTGAACTGGATTCCGTCTCTATAATGTCTTGTCAGCTTAACGTGCTATGCAGATCTCAGCCATTCACCACTTTGGTGAAACCCACAAGCTGGCATGGTGCTGACAAAACTAATAACTAGAAACATTCTCCAAGGGAACAAGGATATGAATCCAAATCACAGGATTTTGGCGTTCCCAAGGCACCTAGTTTTGTTATAGGTGGAGCCTAGTGGTTAAAGTGTTTCTTCGTGACGCCAAAGACCTGGGTTTGATTCCCCTCATTGGTACAAAGTGTGAAGCCCATTTTTGGTGTCCCCCCACCTGATATTGCTGGAACATTGCTAAAAGCAGTGTAAAACTAACTAACTCACTAGTTTTATATATATATATATATATATATATATTAAGGTTCACATGGTGTTCAGAGTATATTTAAAACAAATATAGGGTAAGCATAAAGCAAATGATGCAAGGGAGACCCTCATTCCCAGATATGAATAGTCATATTTATAAAAGAATCAGATCCATGTTGATGTCAGTACAGTATTGGTACTTTGTGATTGTTGATGTGTGTGAGTTATATTAATGGAAGTTTAGTTGAATCGATGAGTTCTGTCATTTGGCAATAAGGGTAATCCAATAACAGTGAGTGAGTGAGTGAGTGAGTGAAAGACTATGGTTTTATGCCATTTGTAGCAATATTCCAGCAATATCACAGCAGGGGACACCTGAAATAGGCTTCACAAAGTGTACCCATTTGGGGAATCGAACCTACGTCTTCAGCGTGACGAGTGGATGCTTTAACCATAAGGTTATCTCACTGTGCCAACAAGAGCACTTACTCATTAACATTGGATGTTTAGGAATAAAGACATACATTGATTCAGTGAGTTTTTACATCAATACAGTCATTGTATAGTTCTTATTTAGTAACAACATTGTACAATGAGTGATCTTTTGATTTCTGACACTAGTTTAATTTGTTCAAACATAGTGACTTACCTCCCTTGTTGTCTGTGACGATGTTGGCTGTGAGCCATAGCTGTTGGTGGAAGGTGGACATGGGAGGAGACTTGAGATAGAAGGGGCCAATCTGTGTTATAATAGACAATACATTGCAGACATTTGTAAGCACTGACATTTTCAATTCCATCCATCCATCCTACTAGCCATTCCATCCATCCATCCTCCTAGCTAGCCATCCATCCATCCTACTAGCCATCCCCATCCATCCACCCTACTAGCCATCACTCATCCATCCATCCATCATTCTAGCCATCCATCCATCCATCCTACTAGCCATCCATCCATCCTACTAGGCATCCCCATCCATCCATCCTACTAGGCATCCCCATCTATCCATCCCTACTAGCCATCCCCATCCACCCTACTAGCTATCCTATCCATCCTATCCATCCATCCTATCCATCCATCCTACTAGCGCATCCCTATCCATCCATCCCTACTAGCCATCCCCTCCATCCATCCATCCTACTAGGTAATAGCCATCCATCCATCCTACTAGCCATCCCTATCCATCCATCCTACTAGCTATCCATCCTACTAGCTATCCTATCATCCATCCTACTAGACATCTATCCATCCATACTAGCTATCCATCCTACTAGTCATCCTATCCATCCATACCATCCTATCCATCCCCATCCATTCATCCTACCATCCCTATCCATCCTACTAGCCATCCTCCATCCATCCTATTAGCCATCCATCCTACTAGCTATCCCTATCCATCCATCCTACTAGCCAACTAGGCATCCATCCATCCATCCTAGGTATCCATCCTCAATCCTACTAGCCATCTCCCCATCCATTCATACTAGCTATCTCCATCCATCCATCCATCCTACTCCATCCATCCATCCACTGGCTATCTCCATCCATCCATCCTACTAGTCATCCCTATCCATCCTACTAGCTATCCCCATCCATCCATCCTACTAGCCATCCATCCATTCCTCCTAGCTATCCCCATCCATTCATCCTACTAGCCATCTCATCCATCCATCAAGTAGCTATCTCCCATCCATCCATCCACTAAGCCATCCCCATCCATCCATCCTACTAGGTATCCATCCATCCATCTCTATCTAGGTATCTCTATCCATCCTACTTAGATATTCTCTATCCATCCATCTCTACTATCCATCTATCCATCCATCCATCTCTACTAGGTATCCAATATCCATCCATCCTACTAGCCATCCATCCATCCTACTAGCTATCTCCACCCATCCATCCTAGTAAGCTATCCATCCATCTCCTAGCTATCATCTATCCATCCATCCTACTAGCTATCCCTATCAATCCACTCCTACTAGCTATCTCCTATCCATCCATCCTACTAGCTATACCTATCCATCCATCCTACTAGGTATCATCTACTATCCATCCACTACTAGATATCCTATCCATCCTCATACTAGCTATCTCCATCCATCCATCCTACTAGCTATACCTATCTATTCATCCTACTAGCTATCCCTATCCATCCTACTGGCTATCCCCTATCCATCCATCCTACTAGCTATACTCCATCCATCAATCCTACTGGCTATAGCTTCCATCCATCCTACTAGCTATACCTATCCATCCATCCTACTAGCTATCCTATCCATCCTACTTTGGCTATCCTATCCATCCATCCACTTAGCTATCCATCTCTACTAGCTATCCTATCCATCCTACTTGGCTGTCCTATCCATCCATCCTAGCTAGCTATCTCCATCCATCCATCCTACTAGCTATCTCCATCCATCCATCCTACTAGCTATCTCCTATCCATCCATCCTACTAGCTATCTCCATCCATCCATCCTACTAGCCATATTCCATCCATCCATCCTACTAGCCATCCTCCATCCATCCATCCTACTAGGTATCCATCCATCCATCCTACTAGGTATCTCTATCCTACTCAGTCTTCTCCCATCCATCCAACTAGCTATCCTATCCATCCTACTAGCCATCCATCCTACTAGCTATCTCCATCCATTCATCCTACTAGCTATCCATCCATCCTACTAGCTATCCTATCCATCCAACTATCCATCCATCCTACTAGCCATCCCTCATCCTATCCATCCTATAAGCTATCCATCCATCCTACTAGCTATCCTATCCATCCATCCTACTAGCCATCCATCTACTATCCATCCATCCATCATTCTAGCCATCCATCCATCCATCCTACTATCCATCCATCCATCCTACTAGGCATCCCATCCATCCTACTAGCCATCCCTATCCATCCCCTACTAGCTATACCCATCCATCCATCCTACTAGCTATCACCCATCCATCCTACCATCCCATCCATCCATCCTACTAGCTATCCATCCATCCATCCATCCATCCTACTAGCTATCCCATCCATCCATCCTACTAGCCATCCCTATCCATCCATCCTACTATCCCTAGCCATCATCCATCCATCCTACTAGCCATCCCTATCCATCCATCCTACTAGCCATCCCCATCCATCCATCCTACTAGCTATATCCATCCATCCACTAGCCATCCTCAACTATCCATCCTACTATCCATCCATCCTACTATCCATCCTACCCATCCATCCATCCTACTAGCCATCCCCATCCATCCATCCTACTAGCCATCCCTATCCATCCATCCTACTAGCCATCCCTATCCATCCTCCTAGCCATCCCCATCTATCCATCCTACTAGCCATCCATCCATCCTACTAGCCATCCATCCATCCATCCATCCCATCCTATCCATCCATCCTACTCCCATCCATCCATCCTACTAGCCATACCCATCCATCCATCCATCCTACTAGCCATCCCTATCCATCCATCCTACTAGCCATCCTCCATCCATCCATCCTACTAGCCATTTCATTCCATCCATCCATCCTACTAGCCATCCATCCTACTGGCCATCCCATCCATCCATCCTACTATCCATCCATCCTACTAGCCATCCCCATCCATCCATCCTACTAGCCATCCATCCTACTGGCCATCCCCATCCATCCATCCTACTAGCCATACCCATCCATTCATCGTACTAGCCATCCCCTTCCATCCATCCTACTAGCCATACCCATCCATTCATCCTACTAGCCATCCCCATCCATCCTACTAGCCATCCCCATCCATCCATCCTACTAGCCATCCCCATCCATTCATCCTACTAGCCATCCATCCATCCATCCATCCTACTAGCCATCCCCATCCATCCATCCTACTAGCCATCCCCATCCATCCATCCTACTAGCCATCCCCATCCATTCATCCATCCTACTAGCCATCCCCATCCCATCCTACTAGCCATCCCATCCATCCATCCTACTAGCCATACCCATCCATCCATCCTACTAGCCATTTCCATCCATCCATCCTACTAGCCATCCCCATCCATTCATCCTACTAGCCATCCCCATCCATCCTACTAGCCATCCCCATCCATCCATCCTACTAGCCATCCCCATCCATCCTACTGGCCATCCCCATCCATTCATCATACTACTAGCCATCTCCATCCATTCATCCTACTAGCCATCCTTCCATCCATCCTACTATCCATCCATCCTATCATCCCCATCCATCCATCCTACTAGCCATCCCCATCCATCCTACTAGCCATCCATCCCCATCCATCCTACTAGCCCATCCCCATCCATCCATCCTACTAGCCATACCCATCCATCCATCCATCCTCCTAGCCATCCACTGGCCATCCCCATCCAGCCATCCTACTATCATCCATCCTACTAGCCATACCCATCCATTCATCGTACTAGCCATCCCCTTCCATCCATCCTACTAGCCATCCCCATCCATTCATCATACTAGCCATCCCTATCCATCCATCCTACTAGCCATCCACCTATCCATCCATTACATATCGGTAAAAGATGCATCAAAATTTAGAGAGCGAATGGTTGATTTTCTTCAGACTAACAATGAAGGCCTCCATTGATCATGATGATGTGACCATGATGTGATGAGTAATTGTTCTGGAAAATGATGTCACCAAAGAGACTGTCGCCTTGACTCAACATTAGACAGACTATAGCGATAAATGTGATAACATCTGACGTAGCAAAGTAGAATATGGGGCTTGAATATAACATTTTAAGACTGCGCTTTTGGTAAGATCCTAGATCTTTTCTGGCATTTAACGCTCTAACTCATGTACAGAATCTGGAAATTTAAAGTCCACTGGCATTTCACAACTGTACCGGTGTCCAGTTGACTTTCCAATGATTATGTTGGAAAATCAGCAACGGTTGGTATTCTGGAAAAATATCAGGGCAAGGTTGACTACGCCATCATATACTATCAATTTTAAAGTTATTTCCATGAGAATGATTCTCATGATGTCAGTGTCATAGTGCCTAACAATTAATTGGTACACATAGTAAGTTAGTAAATTATATGCCTTCACGGGACATAAAATAACTGATTATCACATCATATAAAACAGCTATAGTTGAATAACAGGCTATAGATTGCTAACAACTGAAGGTAGATCACCATTAGGGTCACAAGCATGAATTCAAGCCACAAATTAAAAGAACTCCATACTGCCATCATATAGCAGGAATAAATGCTGTATTGTCACAAGTGAATTCCTCCATACTGCAAACTTCCAGATTGAATATGCATACATCATAATAATGTTTAATCATATTCCTACATTCCCAACATCAAACATTTTTAATGCCTAACAGGAAGAATTTTCAAACTACTAGTCTCTCAGAAATCAGCAAATGGCATGAGTGTGTAAATACATGATATAACAGTGTTACCTTTGTGTCATTAGGTCTAGGGATGAGGGAGGAGCTGTCCTTGGAGACATTGTCTGTGATGGGTGGTCCTGCTATACCGATGAGGATGCTGATACCAAAGCACACAAAGAATGAGATGAACACCAGAACAAACTGCCTCTTGTTGAGGGCATACAGTCGCATCTGGACTGACCTGAAACAAAGTAATTATATGCTGTGAGACAAGTATAGTGAAGCAAGTGTTATCAGTCACATATTGTGTGTGAAGTACTGAGAGTTAAGTATTGTTGTCTGGTATTGTGACACCGGAAGTAGGCTTCACACATAGTACCCATGTGGGGAATCGAACCCAGGGCTTCTGTGTGACGAGCAAATGCTTTAACCACTAGGCTACCCCTCCGACCGGTCAGTTAAGTACCAAGGATTAAGAATTGTGAGTTAGTTATTGTGAGTCAAACACTGACTTAAGTACGGAGAGTTAAATATTGTGAGACAATTATTTTTGAGTGAGTGAGTGAGTGAGTTTAGTTTGACACCAAACTCAGGAATATTCCAGCTATATGCAGGCGGTCTGTAAATAATCGAGTCTGGACCAAACAATCCAGTGATCAACAGCATGAACATCGATCTGCGCAATTGGGAACCAATGACATATGTCAACCAAGTCAGCTGAGCCTGACCACCTGATCCTGTTAGTCGCCTCTTACGACAAGCATGTGGTTGCTGAAGATCGATATTCTAACCCGGACCTTCACGGGTAGAGTGAGTGAGTGGGTTTAGTTTTACGCCAATATTCCAGTAATATCACCACAGGGGACACCAGAAATGGGCTTCACACATTGCACCCATGTGGTGAATCTAACCTGTATTTTACGGACTGAGGAGTCGATGCTTTCACCACTAGGCTACACCACCACCCCAATTATTGTAAGTCAAGTACTGAGGTGAAATATTGTGAGTCAGTTATTGTGAGTCAATCAGTGTGATTCAAGATTCAAGAATTGATATGAGTACTTCAAGACGATATTAGTCAGTTGTTGTAAGGCAAGTGTTGTGAATCAAGTCCGAAGTGGTTTGAACTGGCAGGCTTGTGCTAATCCCTGTAGTTATATCAGCTAATATCAGCAAGTTCGGAATACAAATGGATGAGAGCAAAAAGTAAAGCCATTTGGTCATACAAAAACAGTGTCCCATTCTTCATGTGAAATGGCTTTTCATAAATTCTGTCCCAACTCCAAGGATGTATGAAATTGAGAACCAGTTTCCACATTGCAATGTGAGTGAGTTTAGTTTTACGCCGCACTCAGCAATATTACAGCATATGACGGCATTCTGTAAATAATTGAGTCTGGACCAGACAATCCAGTGGTCAACAGCATGAGCATCAATCTACACAATTGAGAAATGATGACATGCTTGACCACGTCAGCGAGCTTGACCATCCGATCCCGTTAGTTGTCTTTTACAACAAGCATGGGCTACTGAAGATCAATTCTAACCCGGATCTTCACGTGTAACATTGGGATGAAGCCAAAACAGAACATGTCAAACAACTGAACCTTAGTGACAAACACACAGATAAGTAATTATTACATAATGTGTTATTTTCAGATAATCTATCGTCAAAACAAAGTCATGAGAATAACAAAACTACCAGGTAAGTATCCAAATAGGCCATTAAATATCAAACAATACAGGAAAAAATTCCCATTTTACAATAGGTTACATTCTACTCACAATAAAAGTAAACAAGTTTGTCCTTTGAACTATGTTGTCACGTCATTTGTAACCTTGATTCACGATTTAAAGAAACATAAAAAATAAAATCTAATACGTCTTGCTAGGTTTCACATACAGAAATTAAGAGGTTTTCTCAAAGAGGAAAATGTCAAGTGGTTCTAGTATTTCAAAAAGATAATCACAATTATTCAAACTATGCAAGATTGTGTTTATCGTCAATAGTTCAATGTATATTTGGTCCTGTTGGAAGTCCCCAGTTACTTTTGTTTTCGAAAATACAGATATCAGACATACATAATCTTTACCTGAAATGACCTCTGATGGAGGTGTTCTGAGATCACCACAAAGTATCACATTGGAGTGAAAAAGAATATGATTTTAATGAGATTTATAAAATTAAGTCACATCAGCAAGTGCTTCCATGTGCCTCTGTACCAGAGTACACTATCAATTTTGTTTGACTTCCTCTTCTTGTTTCAACACTCCCTCCAACATATTGTCAGCATTCATTTATCTTATATTTTATCCTTTTTTAGTGTGTAAGAACAGAAATGAGCGTGTGGTGGTGGTGTGTGTGAGTGAGTGAGAGTGAGTGAGAGAGAGAGAGAGAGAGAGTGCGTGGGGTTGGCGCTGTGTGTATGTGTTGGGGTGACTTTATTATCATATCATTATCATACATAAAAATATTCTTATTTCTCATTACCGCCTGACCCAAAAATTCTACCCAACCTTGAGATTTTTTAGATTTTTTTACATTTGAGAAAATGCAACACTGACTCTCAAAATGTGTAAATTTCCACAGAAATCAAGGGATTTTGGACATAAAACAAAATAAAATGTAAAAATAAAATCCGCCCGACCCATATTTTTTGGTAAAAAGTGATGAGAAACAACAATATTTATAATGTGGCCTAACTGTGATATTTGTGTCTCATAGGATATTGGGCCTGATACTGTTTTAAATACCTGGAACAATTAAATGCCTTTTATTGTAGTTCAGCATGTGCCACAATAACAAACTACATTTCATCTTCTCGTCTTCTTCATATTGAGTTGTATGTGTAGTTAACAGCTGCTGCCATCCTGAAATCAATCTGTACCTGACATCATGTGTTCTTTCACGTGTGCTTTTACAATGACAAAGACGGCTCTAATGGCTAAATACACACATTTAATGATTATTGATTAAGATAAGCTGCACATTGGGTTAGTAGTTTGTGACTCTAACAACACCTGTAAGTTGTATGTCACTGAGGTTTGAATGAGGTCTTACACTGCTTTTAGCAATATTCCACCAATATCATGGGACAGGCAGGCAGTGGGATAGAGAACTTTGTCAATGGGCCATTTTCAGGACCAGAGCTCCAGATAAGATTTAGCTCATTTGGGTACCGTACCCACTGTATTTTTTTGGAGTGGGTATTATGAATGTTGAGTGGGTATTTCATTTTCGCTACCCACTGCTTTCAAATATGTGCGTATTTCAGCCATTTTACTCACCTAAGTATTATGTCATTGAGTAAGTTTACTAAGCAGGTATGTTCTGCCTTATGTCATACCTAATCAAAACCAACTTAAATATAATGGAAATGATTTCATAAAAAATCACTCATCCTATACTGACAGTACAACACTAGTCCTATACTAACAGTACAACTTGATAGCAATCCATGTCTTTTCATTACGCAAGTTTATTTTTTATAAATATATTCCGTCCACGCATTTGTTTTAAACATTTTAGCGTATCTAACATTTTAAATGCATGAATTGGTAACGCATACAATTATTTTTCAATGGGTTGAAAATTTTCTATGTGTATTTTACCGGATCGCAGCTTATCTGGAGCCTCTGCAGGCTATTAACCATTTCTGAATTATCTGGGCCTCTGCTTGGACAATATGAACCATTTTCTGGCAAATGGCCCTGCCTTTCCCAATCCTTTTGAATTATTGCCACTGCGACCTTGTACTGAGGTATAGATACACTATCACCTGTTGTTAGAGTGCGGTAGGGTAGCCTAATGGTTTATCAGCTATTGCTGATCGAAAATGTTCGAATCCCACATGGGCACAATGTGTGAAGCCCATTTATCCTTGTCCCATGATTGATATTGCTGGAATATTGCACAAAGCTGTAAAACCCAACTCACTCACTCACTCACTGTTGTTAGGGTCTGTGTTTCTGTAGATCAGTAGGCATCATTCATAGTGAGTGAGATTAGTCTTACGCCGCTTTTAGCAATATTCCAGCAATATCGCAGCTGGGGACACCACAAATGGGTTTCACACATTGTACACATGGGGAATTGAACCAAGGTCTTTGGTGTGACAAGCAAAGGCTTTAACCACTAGGCTACCCCTAGGTTTGAGTAAGAGTTGTCATGTTATAATGATAACACCTTATATAATGTGTCAGATTCCAATCACCACATATTCATTACCCTGTCCAATGGATCAGTCATTTTCATTCTAGGCTTCCTTTGGAGTATACAACCTAAGCTACCTGTGAGAAAGTTTTAGTGCTGAGCAACTGATCAGGTGTCATGCCGTGAAGGCTAAAATATATATTTTGGATATCCCGGAAAAGCTAATTTTCCAGGGAGTAGGGGAGTACCGCCAAGGCTAAAGATACAGTGAATAATTACCGGGAAGCTTGTATTTAGTAGTGTGCACACATTATTTTAGAGTTCTTTATCTTCAATGTATCCGAGTTAATCTCGGGATAATCATTTCAAACATTGCTTGGTTAGAACTTTATTTAAGTGAAATGAGAAGATGTATTTTATTAGAAAAACACAAGAGCATCTACTCTAACTCACAAAACTTTTGCAAGCATGATATTTTTGTGAAAACTGTGAGCGACTTGAGCTCACAAAAATATCATGATGCAATTTGCTGGTCAAAGGCAGTAAACAGCCACACAACATAATTCTTTGTCTTTAGGGACCGTTTGATTGGCCGACACCATCTAACGGGCATGGATAGGTTTCATCACACTTGTCCGGAGATCAACAGCTTTGGTGATGTCTTTGTCATCATTGGCAATCTTTAATATGTGATTGGATTTACTTTAGGTAGAACTTACAGTTGCAATTTATATTTGAGAATTAGGCAAGTCGCAAATATAGCATGACACAAAATCGTCTGTTGTTCCGTCAGGAAACTTGAAGTACATTGACAGTAGTCTGTTATTGTGATGAAAACCTTAGTGACAACGGGTTTATATAGTGTTAATATGAGAATTATAATTTAATGTTGAATTAAAGAAAACGTATATGAAGAATAGACCTGAAAATGTGTAAATAACTTTATTCATATTTTCATATATGTGCCCAAATTAAAGAGTGTTCACGGCAATCCTGTTTTCCTTGTAATTTGTCTCTGTTAGTGTTGGGAATGATAAAACCTCATAATTGATGATTGGTTCATTAGGTTTATCAATAGTGAAAATAATTATGCATCATTTATGAATTTTTCTTATCTTTGTTACTTGAATTAAAGAAAAACATGTAGTTCTTATGAGTCTTTTGCAAATTCCACAAAATGCATGTGCAAATTTAACATCTTTAAAGGATGACTAGTATGTTAGGAACATAAATTTCCCAGAGTCTTAAAGATAAATTCAATCCTGACTTGGAACGAGTTTGTAATGTTTATGAAATGTAACAGACAAAACCAACCTTGTGAAAAATATTGTTAATGCAAACAAGTGTTCCAGAATTGTTTGTGTTCGATTATGAGAAAAAATGATCGATTGCTTGGTCATTTAGTCATTGCGACCAATCTTCGATTATTTCAATTAATCGGACCACCACTACTCCAAGTGAGGCACGCTATGTTAATGCTGCCATAACATTGCATTGCAAATACCGCCAAGGCTATGCTCATTCAACTGAGATACGTCCCCGAATTTAGTTTTCGAGGCCATGAACCATTGATCGCATAATCAGTCAATTGATTGATCTCATTTGTGTCAGTGATTATTGATGGACTTGAGAGACTAATCAATATGCATAAAAATTAACATCAAATCAAACTTTAGATAGTATGTTTCTTAATATTATGTTTGTTATATCAAGACATAAACAACTGACTCATAAAACTGCAATGTAAACAACATATTTCTCATGCGTGTCTCAACATGTAGTATCTTCGATTGTCTTGATCGTAGTATTAATTGGTGCATGTTTAATATGCACAATGTTATGATTGTGTCCCATTATTGCCCACTTGAGTTTTGTGGTGGGGTTTGCTTTTACAATTGATTTTATGAGTGATTACAGATTATTTATTTGCATATAGTGAGCACCTGCACTAGAATTGTCACATTACAATCTCATCCAAACAGGTATCCAGAGGATGCTGCGTGAAAAGAGGTATACTCTGTGCACGGAAAGAGTTCCTTCCATTCCCCCAACCCTAACCCTAAACCTAACCCTAAACCTAACTTAAATTTTGGACTTTTAGTCATTTTGTGAGTTCTCTAGAAATTGTTGTATTAAGTTTTGTTAATAATTTTAGTATATTTATAAATATTATTTGGGATGGGGGAACGGGAGGAACTCTTACCAAGCTCTTCCCAGTCAAGCTGTCAAACACGGCCACCCATTATGCTGAGGATTAATCGATATTATTATTACCCTCCTAAATGAAAGTACTCAGTGTACTTACACACTGACAATAGTAGGGTGGCATGTTTATAAATCTGTCGACAATATCTTGACCAAATAACTGTTTGCAAAGATAAGCAGTCATGACAGTTTCAGTGACAGAATTTCTGATTCACAAGTGTGATTACAGTAGGTAATCTAGATATATGTAACAAATGAACAATGATCTGTCTACAATAATATACTGACAATTGTCAGTGTAATGTCGCAAATAATGTACACGCGAGGCCATCTGTACGTTTTGTCAAAAGGAAAAGACGAATTCCTTGTGCAGAAACAAGTATGATACCACGAAAATAGGTGACGTTTCCTACATCAGTCCGAGAAACTACCTAATGGACTAATGCAACATAATTATGAGTTCCCGTGCCAGACTAAATAACAACAAAATATGCAAACACTGTATGTAATTAAAATAATACATAACAATGCACTTACGATTCAATTTCACGTGCCATGTTGGCATGTTTTGGTTTGCAACACCAATTTCTTTTGACGCATGCGCCTTTCAACCGGAAC
Organism: Haliotis rubra; assembly: GCF_003918875.1. Lineage (NCBI taxonomy): Eukaryota > Metazoa > Mollusca > Gastropoda > Lepetellida > Haliotidae > Haliotis > Haliotis rubra. The sequence continues at coordinate 470,674 of NW_025767142.1, forward strand.
AAGACAGGCTCCACGTGACAGCAGACGACGCGAGTTAATAAATCGATCAGCTGTCGATTATGAATCACATGTATATGAATGATACCCTAAATGGGAGCCGAACAAATGCGTATCCTTTAATTGAAACACATTTCATGTGTATATATCAATTTTTAAAAGGATGACACGTCTTTTCATCAAAATATAGTTTGTGAATATATGCAGATCTAAATAGCCATGTATGGACCGTGAACCCATAGGTTGTGCGACATCAAGTGCGGTTTGCAATTATCGATTGATAACCGAAAGGGGAAAATACTAACAGCTCCAAAATGGTTTTAACTGATACAATGGAAGAATAAAATCAATCCTTCACGAGAAACCAGGTCAAAATGCGTTGTTCAAGACGTTATGTTATTGGAGGCGGTGGATAAAGAAAGGCCCATACAAGTAGGCCCACAATGTGTGAAGCCCATTTCTAGTCCCTCCGCCGTGATGCTGCCGGAATATTGCTAAAAGTGGGGTAAAATCCAACTCACTCAGTCATTATGTTATACGATAGTATTATTTCATAAAAATCAACGGAGTTGATTTGTTTGATAGACATTTCGTATAATGATAGAGTGTGTGAATGAGTATGGTTTTACGCCGCTTTTAGCAATATTCCAGCAACATCGCGACGTGGAACAACAGAAATGGGATCCACACACTGTACCCAAGTGTGGAATCGAACCCGGGTCTTCAGCGTGACGAGCGGATGCTTTAACTACTAGGCTATCTCACCGCCCCATTTCGTAGAATGAGACAAAATACTGACTGACTGACTGCGTTTGGTTTTACGCCGCTTTATCAATATTCCAGCAACATCACGGCGGGGGACACCAGAAATGGGCTTCACACATTGTACCCATGTGGGGATTCGAACCCGGGTCTTCGGCGTGACGAGCCAACGCTTTAACCACTAGGCTACCCCACCGCCCCTGAGACAAAATAGACATGAAATAGTGATATGAGTTGCTAACAGGCCTATAGTATTTTAAAGATTTTGCCATCAATAACATATGTCGGCTTCGCCATAGCCCGTGTAACTTAAATTCTTCTATATTATAAGCACAAAGAAAATGGCATCATCATCATCATCATCATTATTAGCAATAACGAAAAGTATTGTACTATTGTGACTGTACAGTTGACCTTGAAACAATAAACAGTGACTGACTGATTACGAAATATGACATAATTATGTTTATGATAAGGATTTAGGACTGTAGGTATTGTTAACACGGAGGGCATACAATGGAATGTATTAGCCCCAAACGGCGCTGCGATGACACCTTTCACAGAACAATAGTTGACACCTCTCCCTCGGGCAGATGTAGTGGAATGACCTCCTATTGTAAACAGCTCAATGAAGTACAATGGGCTCGTCAACATCACAACGTATGTAAATCAGAAATATAATAGCATTTGAATGTAAATCAGAAATATAATAGCATTTGAATGTAAATCAGAAATATAATAGCATTAGATCAGAGGTAGAGTCACGAAATAAGAAAATTACCCCAGGAAGACTAAAATGTTCGCATATAAGAACATATTGCATATAAGAAGGGTATTGCTACAGCCTATCTGCATGTAGAACTGATAATTACTGTAAAGCAATAGCTGAAATAACTTGTAAATAACACATAACAGGCCTAGGATCCCCAATTCATAAACCTGATAATCTGACATAGTAATATGCAGTTTAAAAAGAAGATTGTTTTCAAACGGTTTATCGATTCATGTGTGTGCATGCCGTGCGTGTTTGTTTGTTTTTGTGTGCGCGTGCATGTATGTGTGTGCTTATACTACTTTAAAGATCATATCAATGTTGATATAACAGATTAACTTCAGTATATTTAATATGCCGTTACGTATTACAATATAACCATTGTATTGTAAAAGAGACGAGTGTTCTGTAACTTCTCGTGATCTGTGTAAACGGGCTATCAATACGTATGAATAGATATTGCAAAGGCATCCCAATATTCATGTATACCCCATGTATATATTATACAATGGACCTGTTAAACATAAATATACAATGACACATACCACGCTAAATATATATAAACTATAAATGATGTCATCCGTACACAGAAGCGTTGCTTTTGACAATAAAATATAACCAACGTCAAGAAGGTAAAAATATAATATTAAATACTATTATATCTACCCATAACATATATGCACCCCCTGGCACAACGCCAGTATATTCCGTATACCCGGAATATTTCCTTTCTGTATGGGAAATGTGGTTGTTGTTTTATCTTGAAGCAACAAGAAAAGTTAAATATTCCAAATACCCATCACAGGGTACGTTTACTATCAACGTTCCGGGTACTCTTACCTTTCGCAGCGGTCATGGTGATACGAGGGCGCAATATGCTTAGCGAAGGCGCTGAAGAAATCGGAAAATTGGGTGAGAAATGCTCGGACCTTGTTAGGCCAGCTCGGCGTGGAGAAAGAGAACGTATAGTTATCCATCTCGTATCCTTGTGGACAAGCGGACGGAGAGGTGGACAGGTGGACTGTCAGCCAAAAGCCCCGAAACAGCTTATGATCCAACCGTACTACGCTCCCTCACGCCATTTTGTTTCCTGCTTTCCGATTGAATTATTAATGAGCTGATTCCAAGACTCGGCGTTGCTTTCGCGATCGATTTCGATGCTTAGTCACGTGGTGGTCAGCGTTACCATGGGAGCACGTGAGACTCCCTCGAACCTGTCATTTTTATCAATGTCTTAACTGTGAATTTTTTGTAGTAGAAGCGTAATCGATGCGATCAATGTGCAAATTGAGTAATCGTTTCATCAGCTGAAGAATCGAACAAATTAATTTCTTTGTAATCGCACACAAAAATATGTATGAAACGCAAACTCGACCCGTATTATTGATTTTTACAGGTAAAACTCTTTGAACTGTTTGATGAAAAAATAGCAAAACTCACATACAATACAAATGACACGTGCAATGCACACGGATATTTGAAATCACCTAAAGACCGTTCGTCCCCGCCACCAAACGTAATTAACATTGATTCACTGTTATTTCAGGTGGAACGATAATACTCAGGACTGTAAAGGGAAACAAAACTCCAACTTCAAGTCGTTTTAGCGCCGTCGTTTTAATTAACCCGCCTACACTGGATGCCAATTATTTGGTCCACGATCGGCTATCCATTTTCGGCACTGCTCTAGACGAACGTTTACTCATGAATACATCATGAAGTTGTCAAATATAACACATGATTCTAGTACTTTTGTTGGTTGATTCCCATTCGGGTCGAACGCACACCCTCAAGTCAGACAAATCATCGTCATCAGCCACCGCGGAACGTCATCATCATCGCTGTAAGTGATCATCATCATCATCATCATCGCCATCATCATCATCATCACCGCCTCCGGGCGTAGGTTAGTGGTAGCGGAAGTGGTTAAACCGCGTCCAAAACTAAAATACACGCCGCTCGGCATTAATTGGTACCGGGTTCTGATTCCCAGTATACAATTGTACAATTTGTGAAGCCCATTTCTGGTGGGCTAGCACCATATTGTTGGAATACGCATGCTCATAAGCGGCGTAAAACCTAACTCTCTCACTCACTCATCACAACCATATCTGTACCCCAATTATCCCGTTACTAGTATCTGTTCAGATGCGGTGTCACTCACTCACTCAAACCAATTATCATTCTCAACTCCCTGGAGAATATACAACCCAAGCTGCCTAAGGGCGCCAGAAGGTTGGTCTAGACAATAAATTAGTGGTTTGTGCCAAATAGATGCATACCCTTTGTGTATTCAGGGCATCCATACGCTGCTAGGGTTACATGCCATACAGTATGAATTACAGACATACCATACAGGCTTGAATCAAATCAACCAACTGAGACGAGCCTACAGTCTTCCTTTAAGTTTGATGATTAATTTTTACACTTAAACCTTATGCTCTAAAATATTTCATACACCAGGTCGATTCCTATAAGACATATATATTGAATATTACATTTGGTACTATACAGAATTGATCGATCCCACTCATCGATCTGCGCGATCACAGTGAACATTGAGCATCGCTGATCATGCTCGAACAAGGAACAAATGGATTTCAAGCGTTGGTTCAGAGCTCTAGTATTAGAAGTGCATTATGAAAGGTAAATAAATAAATGATCAATTCTTCCGCATGGACATTCCCAATTAGTACTGTACAATCAATTGATCGTGTATGCGTTAACAATTAACATACAACCACTTATAATACCTCCCTCCACTGCCTCCCACTTTACAACAAGAACGCAAATATAAAGACCGAAACAATTAAATTCAGACACACACAAAACCAATCCGTGAAGTAATTTGATGATAACACTTATGGTTGATATGAACTTCACAGAAACAATTATGTATTTTATCTGATCTTTGGGGGCGGTGGGGTAGCCTAGTGGTTAAAGACCAGGGTTCCATTCCACATGGGTAAAAATACTTACTCACTGTCTGATAATTGTTATGGGACCGAAGATCGTAGAGATTAAGAGGGGAGATAACTCGTTCACGAGCAACTGTACATTTTGTAAATGCTGATTTTAAGGACTCGCTGGTCGGTGCCCAGGGTACACATGGTGTAACATGTAATGTTGAACAATGTTGAAATTGTGTTACGTTGATCATGTTAAGATTCAGGAGAGGTCAGTGGTTTGCTTGTTGCTATACATGGACTTGGAGCCAAGTGTAATCTGGAAGGTACTTCAACAGTGTGAGTGAGTGACTTTAGTTTTACGCCAATTTAAGCAATATTCCAATGATATCACGGCGGGGGACACTAGCAATATTCCAATGATATCACGGCGGGGGACACTAGAAATGGGCTTCACACATTGTACCCATGTGGGGAATCGAACCCCGGTCTTCAGCATATAACCAGTAGGCCACCCCACCGCCCGGACTTCAACAGAAGAAACCTACATATACATGATACATGTATACATAGGATACATGCCATCGTATCCCGACTGTATAGATCGATGTTCATAATGTTGATCACTGGATCTTACAGACCGACGCCATATATAGTATGACCAGAAATTATTGAGAATTTTAGGAATATGTTTAATTGGATTTCTAGTATAAACAACCTTGACCAGCTATCAAGTGCTTGGTTTCATTCAAGAGAGACAACTCCGTTAATCCTTTTTCATTAGTTTGTGAAGAGTTATCCCCCTTTGTTTACTTGCTAGCAGACGACATTTTCAGTGATCCTCAGTATGGATGATTTAGAGAAGAGGAAGTTGATTTTAGAGTATTATAACAAGGACATCAGATCAGCTAAAGTGATTTCAAGTAGAACAGGCATCCCTTTGTCCACTGTTTATCGTGTTTTGAAAAATATTGCAAATGGATATGGCATTGAGCACCAGGGAGGCGCAGGTAGGCCCAGAAAATTGACTGTCGGTGACAGGAGGCGGCTTGGTATTCTTGTTTCTAAAAACAAACGAAGGAGTTTAGAAAACTTAAGGCTGGATATGATTGATAGAGGAACTGTGGCTGTCTGTAAGGAGACAATTAGAACTGAGCTGCATGCAATGGGTTGGCAGAAAAGTCGAGGAATTCCATCACCGATCTTGAAACCTGAACAAAAGGAGCGAAGGTTGAACTGGTGCTTACAGCATAGACATTTTAACTGGGACAATGTGACTTTCTCAGTTCTGTGTGTCTGTTTCCTAATACACTGAAATTCTGGACCAAACAAACTGAATTTTTTTTGTATCAGCGCCCAAAGTACAGTCCGAAATTTAACGTATGGAGTGGCATATCTGTGTTAGGGGCAACGCCCCTCTGTGTATTTGAAGGGATTATGAACAGTGAGCGGTACACAGGTATTCTCGAAGGACATTTACTTCCATCTGCTCACGTGTTCTTTGGAAAGTTTTGGATTTTCCAGCAGGACAACGACCCAAAACATCGTTCAAAGCATTCACAGGCCTGGTTTCGGACCCAAAATATGACATTATTAGATTGGCAGAGCTATAGCCCTGACCTAAATCCAATAGAAAATGTTTGGGGACTTATGAAGGAAAGTGTCAATAAGAAAAATCTGACAAATATTGCTGAAATGAAAGAAGAGGTGGTCCGATATTGGGACAGCATGGACCACGACTTTCTAACTTCTTTGATCAGTAGTATGCCCCGCCGCATTGAAGCCTGCATTGCTGCCCACGGTGACTTGACAAAATACTAACTGTTCACCTGTCTTTGAATCTGGAGTTATGTTCTGCTAATATTCACATTAAATACGTGAGTAATGAGTGAAAAAAAAAAAAAAAATTACAATCTTTAAATTCTCAATAATTTCTGGCTGTACTGTAGGTGGAATACTGCTGACAAACCAACAGACGAAAAGCAAAAGCTTTTTTCGTTATTCCGGGGTTATTTTTGATAGAATAGGCCCCAGTAACCCGTGTTCACCGTAACATACAACGGGGTCTTCCCACTTGTCCGGCACCTATTGTTTAAAGGTTCTACATCAGTGTAGCGCGATAATCCCTGAGAACAAAAGGTGAACTTCTTATTTTGCTCCCCTGTCGGTCTGTGATATTTGGTCACCCAAGCCGGTCAGAGAATATTTGGTTACCCAATATTTCGATTATATTCAAATATGATACAACTACACTGAGGTGTTGTGCAGATACCGTGTGATCTGAGTGCTGCTGTACTTCAAAGGCAACGAGTAGTTTTTCATGCCGTCAACACCTTGTTTGCTGTCTTAGACTCATTTATTTACAAACCGCCACGAAAGAGCGGGAATACTGCTGTCAGGGTCTTAAATTAACATTCCCAATGATATTTCTTACTGTAGTTGTAAACAGTCGCCATAATATGACACATATATTACTGTATAAATGCTGGGTGCTATCGGTAGGACAGGAAAAGTTTACCCTCCCCGCGAACTAGGGCTGGTACTGGTCCAAATTTTCTACCCGTGTACCCCACACCTTACCCTACCCTACCCGGATACCCGTTATGTTAATTCCTGACATCAAATTTGTAATTTGTAATTTCAGCTCGGAAGCTAACATTTCGAGGTTTTCAATATCTTAACCATGTATTATATTCAAGAGAAGTGACTGTAATTATGTCTAAATCTTCAAAGACAATACAACCTTTTATTGTTTATTCTATTAGTCACATGATCATAACGGGTCCGGGTATTGAGACGGGTACCCGGGTCCAACTCAATACCCACCCGACCCGGGTATTAGGGTTACCCGTCCCAGCCCTACCGCGAACACCTGTGTCATCAAATATTTTCAGTGATTCATACAATGTTCACTGATTTTACGTTCCTTGGAATCCGTTTCGGCAGGTAATCGAGATGATTAGTCTCTGGCGTTGATTATACATGTATATAGGTACAAAATGAGTTTCAGCGGAAAGTTCCTTTGCCATCAGAGCAAGAAACCGGAATATTGAGAGTTATCTCCCTTACATTACACGCCTTTCTCTTTCAAACACTTGCGCCTTGGGTACTTTCTTGCTTTATATCTTTGCAGCAAACATGCTCTCTTCAAATATGTATGCACAGTAGTACAGATTTATACTGAGAATTCTCTTCCAAGTGTTACGTTCCGTTGTTCACTCTGTGTATGTCCGGACACCAAAGGCAGGTCTTGTTAAGGGTCGCTAGTGGATGTTTACAATATAACGGCGTTAGGATCTGTGTCTGTTTCATGGTTTGCGAGTCTGTGAATATTTTCTCCACCAATAAATCTTTCGTTACACATTGGAACAGGCCCAATATATTTTGGAAGGATAATCCATTTGCTCGATTTGATCGGTAGTATCCTTCACGACATTACCGCTGTATGGTAAACAAAAATAAAATCCCGTCGCATTTCGTCAAAACTGTTCCACCTCGTGCACTTTTCTTGGGGTCTTTGATCATACATTCAACGGATGCTCTAAAACCCTGATATAGCTGCGACAATACATTGTACAGATTGTACTGAAACTACAACAGTTTGTGAAGGTGCTATTGTTGGTGTAGTGAGTGAGTGAGTTGGGTTGTACGCCGCTCTATCAATATTCCAGCAATATCACGGCGGGGGACACCAGACATGGGCTTCACATATTGTACCCAAGTGGGGAATCGAACCCGGGTCTTCGGCGTGACGAGCGAACGCCTTAACCACTAGGCTACCCCACTACCCCAACAGCATGAACTGAGGACTATTTTGCATCTTGTGTAAAAGTAACAGACATAACAAACGTTTTTTTGAAGTTTCAACCATTTTATTCTTAGCATGCTAGCTGTTATTACAAATAAATTACACGACGCCTTTACACAACGCGCATCCTTTATTGAAACAACACGCTTTGAGTAATGTTCACAAGAGACGGGCTTATCATTATATCACATGTCTTCGGAGATTATTAATACAAAAATCACATATATTCCGGCAATAAATAAATACAAAGAGATACTATATACCGCTTGTGCCGACCTTACTGGCATCTACAACCTACGGGAATAAATAGAAACGCTTCCACATTGAACATACCGCATTCAACAGGACTAACTGCTTGTATTGCACCAACTTAACCAACGTCAGTCGACACAACGAGTTAGGTAATATTTCATGTAATCATGGCTTTACTGAGAGAATCAGACCTTCTCTCCGTTTATCAACCAAGCCATTTAGACATTTAGTCATAAACAACATACATAAAAGATACAACTTTGTTCTTAAGCGCGTCGTGGCTCATAAATGTCTTTCCTTGAAGAGCTGTTTACAAAAAATGGACAGTGTTGTGTTTTTGCATATTTTCAAAACTAATATTGTATGTATTGACAAAAATCCTAAACACTTATAATTATCAAAGTCCCAATACTCCTGATGACTTCTTCCGGTTTACAGGATGAACAATTAAAGAGGGAAAGAGGGACAAAATTATTCTCTAATTTTCAGTTTGGTACGATTAAAAATAGAACCATCATGTACAAAAAGTATTATAAAAGTGAAATACCAATATAGAAGAATAGCAAAATACATATCCATAAATATATACGCTGTTTGAGCGATGTTACCGTCTGCGCATGAGCGGAAATGAAGGCGACCAGAGACAAAAATGCCACCAAAGGTTACAAATACAGACGCAAGGCGCTTGGTATAATGAATAATAAAACAACAGAGCAAAAATATGAGCTATATTGTGGTAGAAAAATAATCCTCAACACAATAAAGCAGAACTTCCATAGCTGAGAAAATACAACCTTTCGACCCCAAACTCTATTCAGATGTTGAACAAGGCTCGGCAAATGATATTCAAATAATCGTCTTCGTTGTTTACTGATTTATCTTTGATCACATGCATATAAATGTAACTGTTGGTATATTATAACAGTATAGATTTCGCCACATGACCTGTAGGGCAGAGTAATGGGTATTCTGGGAAAGGCAAACTTTCTATTTTGCTGGCAACGGGTGGTTCAGCGTAAGACCTATAGACTGACGCTTAGTCCCTGAATTATATACATTGATATATATTTTAATATTGATAGTAACAAATAAACCCATTTAAACTGAAAAGGAGCCCAGTGAGTTGGGAGATTCAGATCCTGAACCCGGGGAAATCTAAACTTGCTTCATTTGGGCTTTAGCATTGCAGGGAGGGCTAGGCAGTAGAGAAAATAACGTAGTTCAGTGACTATGAGACAGACTACGTAAGGTCCTCCGAAGGCTGTTTTTAATCTGTACCGTTCTTTGACACACGTGTCTGTAATAATCGGTGTCAAAAAAGGTTGTATTTTCGCAGCTACAGTTACTGAGACCAGTTGCCTCCTGTAACTAATGATGACGTCACAGTATCATTGGGTTTGTGTCAAAGGCGCCGAACCTATATATACAATATAGGTTATAAAAATAAATAACAGTGTATTGAAAGCGGCGACTATGAAGAGCTTACATTCATCACATATCCATTTTTACACCAGCGACAAATGAAAGCGTATTCGTTGAGTGTAATAATCAAATGCTCCTTGCAATATTAACAATAACATATTTTCACTTTAGCTTTACTTGCATAATAATCTATTGCATATAAGCATTGTTACTCGAACACATTATAATATTGAAGTACTTACTGTAAGCATTCGCGACATTAGCGTAAAGAGAGCATTGATGTTTATTCACAGTTATCTTTGGCTGAAGAATATCTAACTTGGAGGAAGATCATTGGTGTTTCATACATATATATTTTGGCACTGACGTCACCGATTCAAGCAGTGCGCATGCTTGAAAAATAATCGATAACATTACGACTTGTAATATACACCTGCACACTCACACCAGCCCGGTAAAACAATAGACATTTTCATACCGATGATGTCCGGATTATAACTGCCGACTTCTATATATTTCTGAATCTTGAAAGGTGACGCTTAGAAAATATGAATGTCACGTGGTACTTTGAAGCCGGAACATACCGCCACAGTATAAAAATGTCTATTATGTCACATAAACGTCTTTGTTTTAATAGACATACAAACAAGATTGTTTGACTACAGAAATGATGTTCAAGGGCGCATGTAAGAGTGACGTTTCAAAATGATATCCGTATATAGGTACTGGTACATTCAAAATGGCGGCCTGATCACCGTACTGGTAGAATCAAAATGGCGGCCAATGGTTTCAAGATGGCGGCTGCACAGATACGCTGGTTGGATCAAGATGGCGGCTGCCTCTACAAGGGGTGAGGGGAGAGCTTACAAGATGGCGCATGATGATGATTTGTTCCCCTTTCCTTTCTGGAGTTCCCTTTCCAGCTTAATGATCTCTTGGACTCCTGTCACCATCTCTTGGACGGCCTGGATTTCAGAGAGGCCAAGACGACGTTTGTTGGAGATGTCGTAGACGCCGCCCTCGCTCTCGGTGTGCTCGCCGTGGATACCTGGACAACAACGAAGAAATGATGATCATAGATATAATAATGTATCCATGCACTTGTGCAGGGGCGGATACAGCTTTTTGAGAAAGGGGTGTGTGCGTGCGTGCGTGCGTGTGTGCGTGCGTGCGCACTCTTGAGAAAGGGGTGGGTGTGTGTGTGAACATTTCATTTTCACCCGTTTTCGCGAGAGTTACAATGGTCATTTAATAAACTTTCAGGACAAAAAGGATCCCCGCCTATGTTGTGCATGCTCAAGGCCCTGAGACATCATTACCCCGGATAACCCAAGCTCCTGTGAGGCGCTAGAGGGTTAACAGTCATATGACTTATCCGACCGGGTACCCAATCACTGCTGGGTGAACAGAGGCAATTTATGAACAAACTCACTTGCCTAAGGTGAGACCACATGTTTCAAGCGTGCTTCTTTATTGAAATTCATAGCCTTAGTAAAATGCATGAAGTGAGGCATTTGTTATTTTGTCTCATAATATTTTGCTATTCTCGTTCACTTTTATTTCTATGCTTTGTAAAGATGACTTTCTTCCGCAAAAAACATACGTTCTCGTACAAAAGTAAAGCTAAAACCCGTTCATTTCTCCAGTATTTCACCCACCTCTTGCTTGCAGCTTGTATTTTTCACAGATGTTCTTGAAGTCTTTCTTGGCGGCAAGTTTGGGGATCTTGATGTGGACGGACGCACGGAGGGTGGTGCCCAGGTTGGAGGGACAGAAGGTCAGGTAGCCCAGCCGCTCGTCCCTAGCGAAGGTCAGTTTCTTCTCCATTTCTTGTATAGCCTGAGAAAACAAGGGTTATAGTCAGTGCACTAGTCTGTCTCGCAGTCCCTGAACCACATTAATTTTCCTACTGCCAAGCCCTCTTTGCAGTGCTAAAGCCCTAAATAAAGCAAGTCTAGATTTCCTCTGAATCTCTTGTCTCCCTGGGGCTCCTTTTCAATATAAATGGGCTTGTTTGTTACTATCAAAATTATATATATTCAGAGACTAAGCCTTAGTCTATCAGTGCACACTCAGGCGTACTGAGATCAAACCCGTAAATATCTGGAGTTGCGTCCCTTTGTTGCACCAGAGTCCGGTGATATTGGAAATAACCCTTAACAATATATTTTCCTTGACAGTGCTCGCAGATTTTACCAATACGATAAACGACTACCAATATGAGCTTACACGCTGTGAAATACAGTGCAAGGTATGTTGTTTACCAATACGATAAACGACTACCAATATGAGCTTACACGCTGTGAAATACAGTGCAAGGTATGTTGAATCCAACTCTCAGTAGACTGTGGACCATCACTGGAGAGGAACTTACCGACACTAGCCGTTTATAGACAGCTCCAATGTCACCGCCCTTCTGCATGGAGATAATTCTAAGGTGATCCTCCTCGTTCACCCACACAAGGAAGGTCTTCTCGTCGTTGAAGTAGATGCCTCTCCCAGTTGGCCAGTCGTCGTAACCACGGGCTGCCTTCAGGAACCTACAAAGGATCCAATTACGATTTTGAGCAAGTACGGATTATAAAACATTCAACGCCAGAGAATAGTTTATTAAAGTTTCTGCCAAAACAGATTCCATTGACTTTAGAAAAGTTCTATGTGTTTATCTGCGTTGTTTATCGCTGCACTCAGCAATATTCCAGCTATATGGAGGTAGTCTGTAAATAATCGAGTCTGGACCAGGCAATCCAGTGATCAACAGCATGAGCATCGTACTACGCAACTGGGATACGATGACATGTGTCAACCAAGTCAGCGAGCCTGACCACCCGATCCCGTTAGTCGCCTCTTACGACAAGCGTGGATTACTGAAGATCAATTCTGACGCGGATCTTCACAGGTCCTTTGATAATGAAAGAGTTTCATATAATCATTTGTTGACTGACAAGAACCTACGTCATTTCACCACAATAAACACAACGTCAACGGAACTCACCTGTCGTGATCGTTGAACAGGAAGTGATCCTTGGTGAGCTGGTCTTGCATTTCCGGCGTCATGCCCGCCAGTGGGTGGTAGGACCCCTTCAGCTGGCCCTCCAGGGATCCCAGAGCTTCCTGACACTCCTTCTCCATAGCCTCGCGGTCCTGGGGACAAGGACAGGTCATATGACAGTGTAACACAGAGCAGGCATAATGCAATTAGGAGGATACAGGAGGTGGTGTTTTGGGACCGCGTGAAGTTCCAATGTGGTTAAACGTTCACATTCAGTGTAGTCAGCCACTGTGACAGTAACGCTGAAGGGGTCGTTGTCGGCACAGGTACTACAGATATGTACCCCAGGTACGTTTCTGTATACAGACATGTACCCTAAACAAAGTCAAACTACAGAAACGTACCCGGTACCCTAAACGACGGACGAGTCCATATTCCGCGACCCAATACCGAAACCGTATGTAGTTATTCCAGTTCAGCTCATTGCGAGTGGTGTACGTCGTGCACCGTGAAATATTCGTTATACTGTGTATGCTGTTATATAAAGTGCATCTAATACAACAGTATGACAGTTCCGATCAAGAAAACTCAACAATGCAGAATGGAATCGTCCTAGGGTACATTTCTGTATTCTGATTATGGCCAGGGTACATTTCTGTATACAGAAACGTACCTGGGGTACACATCTGTAGTACCCGTGCCGACAACGACCCTTTCAGCGACAGTCTTTCATCGTGTCTTGGATTCAAACAAGCCTTTACTGTAAATGGAATGTTTTAATCTGACTAATCATTAGAGGTATGTTATAAACGGAAGCAGACACTAGTCGCCATCTTGAAATCACTGGCCGCCAGCGTGAGTCAGTGAGGTAATGTACTTCTGGACCCGAGTTTTGGATCTTATCTTGAATTAAGTGTTCGTAATTCAAAATATTCAACAATAACGAGTTATGAGATACTTGCTCTACGAACTAGAGGCCTTCTTAAAGGATGAAATAGTGCAACATTAATCAACAAGTACGCCTCCGCAATATCTGAGCTCAATCGGCATGTCTGTTGTTGACAGCATTATCATTGAAATTGTGGCTTGAAGTACCTCTGCATCAGATAATAAAAAGACCGAAATACCGACTGCTATTGCGGTTCAGTTATTACGTAAAGTGTCATGGCGTCCTGCCATTCATCAGTGACAGCTGTGGCTTCCATGATCTTATCTGCACTACATCCCAGGATCTCTTAACCTTCTCTCTAACCAGCAGGAAGGATCCACCGTGAACTCTCTTACCTCTTTTGTAAGAACTGGGGGGAACGCATACTCCTTGTGACTTCTTCCAACGCGGATCCTGGTGGAAACGATGAGGTCACCTTCGGGGTCAAGGTCGGAGAAACCTAAGTTTTCGATGTCGCCGAAGTTTGACGGCGGGTGGGAGATGGGCTCCTTGGTGGACAGCTTGTGGTAGTCCCGGATGACCGGGTCAAAGATTTCAGCAAACGTGTTGTAGGATTCTGGGTCAGCTGCGTAGATGCCCACTCCACTGTCTAGATTCTTCACTCCTGGTAGGGGAGAGAGGGAGACATTCCGTTAGATATGAACTAAGCAACAGGGCTACTAGCAATGAAATTAAACTAAATGAAATTACGAGCATCTCTACCTTCCCAAGTGCCTTCTTTTGTTTATGATCATATTGATAATGATGATGATGATGATGATGGTGACAATGCTGCTGATGATGTACGGAGGAAAAGGATAATGATGCTGATGATGATAATGATGGTGGTGATAATGACACAGCTACTATCGATGATGAGTGAGTGAGTGTGTGAGTTTGATTTTACGCCGCTTTAGCAATATTCCAGCAACATCACGGCGGGGGACACCAGAAATGGGCTTCACACATTTTACCCATGTGGGGAATCGAACCCGGGCCTTCGGCGTGACGAGCGAACGCTTTACCCACTAGGATACCCCACCGCCCCACTATCGATGATGTACGGAGGAGAAGGATAATACGACTGTTGCTGATAATCATGTTGATGATGTTGATAATGATGCTGATGATGATGACATTGATGATACCAATTTTTACGATTAATGCGACGGGCCAATTACCAAGCAAATGCAATCAACCTACATCATTCTCACCCTGTTAAATGTATCAGTATTTATCAGAATTTCATACTCAGCTACTTGGCAATATACAACCTACCCAGTTTGCCTTTTCAGACGCTGAAAGGCATTCGACTGCGTAAGCCCCAAACTACCGGGTACCCATTCACTGCTGGGGGAACGGAATCATGTTCGTTTTCATCTTCCGTTCAGTAATATGCTTTGTATTAGTTTCTGATTAGAGAAATTATACTGGGTGTGCAAATATTTGTGGTACTCTTTACTTGTGGTACCCTTAAGCTCCAAACATCACTAACGTGTACTATATTTCGGACAGTAGCATACAATCAGCCTAAAGTTCAGTGCGTCATGAAACAGTCGCGTGTTATCTCGAGTTGACCTAACGCTTAGCTACAAAGAAACCTGACAACGAGACCGCGAATTCAAGGGCCTGCTCAGAACCTAGCAAGTTTGCCAGGGGAAACTATTTTTCGATTTAATAACATTCAGAGCTGGAGCTTCTCTTAAATACGGAAAGAAAGAATATTTTGCGGACTTGGTTGTTGTTTTTACCTGACATAATACAGTCCGACAGTGTTGCATTGTGGGATGTCTTCTTGTCCTTGCACTTTTCAAGGACATCCTTGCTGAAGTATTTCTTCATCAAAGACTTGCAGTTCTTAGCCTTGGACACGTGGTCGTACATTGCCTCCAGACTATCTGGGTTCCTGAAACACCGAAACGTGACAGTCAGGGTCACTGGAATGGCTTAGCTATTTATGAATTATATTAGCAAACGACTGAATGTTGTTTTACGCCGTAACATCTATTTAAGCTGCATCACGGCAGTCTGTAAGCATTAGATTCGACCAGCAGTAGACGGCACGAACAACTGAGCCAGCCAACAAACTCTCACCAAGTCAGTTCCTTCTCCAGTTTCAGGATCTCCTTCACGCCGTTGTACATTTCAGTAACGGCTTGCGCCTCCGTCAGACCAAGACGACGTTTGTTGGAGATGTCGTAGACGCCACCCTCGCTCTCAGTGTGCTCGCCGTGGATGCCTGAAAAATCAGAGGTTTTAATTTATTATGGAAACAAAAATAACATAGTGAGTGAGTGAGTTTAGTTTTACGCAGCACTCAGCAATATTCCAGATATATGGCGGCGGTCTGTAAATAATCGAGTCTGGACCATACAATCCTGTGATCAACAGCATGAGCATCGATCTGCGCAACTGGGAACCGATGACATACGTGTCAACCAAGCCAACGAGCTTGACCACCCGATCCCGTTAGTCGCCTCTTACGACAAGCATGGGTTACTGAAGATCAATTCTAACCCGGATCTTCACGGGTTCAATAGTTATGAAGAATGTGGGGTTCCTTATCTTGTTTTGAGCAGTATACATAATATATCATCGGTAAGTGAACGATATCAATTCAGCTTTGCAACTCTTTCATCAAGGGGTTTATCAGACAATCTAAAATTGCCTTGATCATCGAGGATGGTATCAGATTCGATTCTGTATGTTTCTCACCCCTGGCCTGAAGGTTGTATTTGTCACAGATCTCCTTGAAGTCGGGCTTGGCAGCGACGGCTGGGATCTTGATATGCACAGATGCTCGTAGAGTGGTTCCCAGGTTGCTGGGACAGAACGTCAGGAATCCAAGATGTTCGTTCCGGGCGAATTTCAGCGTCTGTTCCATGGATTTGACAGCCTGGAAATGAATGTTTATTGTGAAAGGAGATGTACATAACATAATTGTGTCACCATCACTGCTATTCTGACATGGTAGTCCATGCGTTCGGTAGCCTAGTGGTTCAAGTTTTTGTTCGCCTCGCCGATCCCGGGTTCGACTGCCCATCATCATGTTTGAACCCCTTTTATGTTTCCCCTGCCCCGATATAGCGGGAATATTGCTAGAGGTGACGTAAACCATACTCACTTACTCACTAACTCACTCAATCACTCTGACACGAGCCTAGTTTCTTTACGGTAGTGGTGTTATCACAATCATTGTAAGTCAAAACTCACTCACTAACAACCCGTTGTGGTAGTGGTCATAGAGTTCAAGGTTGACGTGGACAGGATAAATACGTTTATATCAGTTTCTGATGGTTCTTAATGACACTGATTGACAGCGTCAGTTGTATATATCTATATGTATGTTATTGTTGGTGTGGTGATATTTGGTTGTCTGGTGATAAAACCATAAAGTATATTTACCCGTATTTGTGTGTTTCAGAGTTACAACTGAAACGTTTAGTCGTAATCGGTGAATACGAGTGAGTGAGTGAGTTGGGTTTTACGCCGCTTTCAGCAATATTCCAGTAATATTCCAGCAATATCACGGCGTGGGACACCAGAAATGGGCTTCACACATTGTACCCATGTGGGGAATCGAACTCGGGAGTTCAGCGTGACGAGCGAACGCTTTAACCACTAGGCTACTCCAACGCCCCTTGAAAGTGTGGAAGTAATATTTAATATCCCCTACCGTTACTAGACGCTTGTAGACAGCTCCCAAGTCGCCGCCCTTCTGCATGGAGATGAGACGGAGATGGTCCTCCTCGTTCACCCACACAAGGAAGGTCTTGTCGTTGTTGTAGAAGATGCCTCTGCCAGTAGGCCAATCGTTATAGCCGCCGGCAGCACGCAAAAATCTGAAACATGTTTAATAAATAACTTTAGCAAAATTGATTAATTTTCACTTTTGAAAATTAAATCCACAAAAAATCGAAAATTGATGCATCTTTTACAATGATGTAGTAATGAAACTATATGAGACCACAGGGGCTTGTATTGCTGAAAATAATACGTCCTACGTGAACACTTGTTCACTGATAGCCATCTACATATAAAGTACTTCATTATATTTAGATGGCTACTAGTATCAGTGGACGAATGTTGGACCAAGGACGTATTATTTTCAGCAATACAAACCCTTGTGACTCAGACACTTCAGGCTACACTACACCAAATCGGAATCCGTATTTTACCAAGCACTTTTCGTCCCGAACCTTCAGTGCAGACTGAACCATCTGACAGCTGTGATTGGGTGATTTTGTGTAAGATATTTTTTGTTTTTTAAATGTACATCCATACAGTAATTAAAACTGACCATATTTTTTAATATTCAGTGCTGTCTTGTTTTACTGATGACTTATACTGAATGTGACCACATGTATTTTCAAGCAGTTGACATTTTGTGCGGAGCTTGGGTTGGTCTGTTTAGCTTTCTGTACTCGGAAAAGGAACAGTCTAAAGTGTTCATATTTAATATTTTTATTGCTTCTTAAGGCCAGACTATGCAAACGTGTACATGGAATAGCTGTTGATATCTTAGTTAATTTAAAAAAAATATAACGTTACTCTAGAAGTCAATGGGAAAATATTTCGTTTTGTTTAACCTTGAAAGAGAAAGGCGTGAAAGATAAGGGAGGTAACCTATACCTGTCATGGTCATTAAACAGGAAGTGTTCGTCTGTCAACTCCTTTTGTGTTTCCGGTGTCATGCCTGTCAGTGGGTGATATGTTCCTTTCAGTTCTTCAGGGAGCGTGTCAAAGGCTGCTACTGTCTTTTTCTCCATCTCTTCTCTTTGCTGAATCGAAAAGGCATAGAGTACAGTAGTGGTGGTCCGATTAATTGAAATAATCGAAGATTGGTCGCAATGACTAAACGACCAAGCAATCGATCATGTTTTCTCATAATCGAACACAAACAATTCTAGAACACTTATTTTCATTAACAGTATTTTTCACTAGGTTGGTTTTGTCTGTTACATTTCATAAGCACTACAAGCTCGTTCCACGTCATGATTGAATTTATCTTAAAGACTCTAAGAAATTTATGTTCCTCCATACTAGTCATCCTTTAAAGATGTGAAATTTTGCCAAAAAACCCCCAATGAACTACATGTTTTTTTCCTTATCTTTGTGTGCATTAACACATTTCATAAATGACGCTAACCAATTATTTTCGATGATTGATCGGTTGTAATGAACCAATCATCAATTACGAGATTTTAACCAATTCCCAACACTAGAGTACAGATATATCAATAATGGCAAACCAATGTTCGTCTGATCCTAAATAAACAGACATTTATATAGAAAACAAAAATAAATTTTGAAAAACCCGAACCTCTTTGGTAAGAATTGGCGGAAATCCGAGTCCATCGTGTGACCTTCCAACTCTGACCCTGGTGGAGATGATGTACTTCCCTTCGGGGTCAAGGTCTTCTAGTTTCATCTTATCGCCATCGCCAAAGTCGCAGTTTGGATGTTTGATTGGCTTGTTGTCTGGGATTTTGTGGTAGTCCTTGATGACGGTGTCGAAGACTTCAGAAAACGTCGTGTAGGCCTCTGGGTCACAAGCATAGATGCCCACGCCGCTATCCAGGTTTTCACATCCTGTAACGCAAACGTAACTTTAAATATTGCACGGTGTTGACGTTGGTCAACGATTTGTCTTCGTTGAGGTATTGGTTGGGTTTGCATTAAAACGTCGATAGTTGGGACCTCGTTTGTCCAGAAATTCCCCAATCTGGACACTTTTTGCTTTGTACAATTTCATTTAACAAACGGACATTACTCCATGGATGAAAGTGTTTGGAACTGTACCGTTCGGATTAACGACCTCTCTCGTATACGGGGAAGCCCAAACGTCTAAAGCCTTGAAATTCACGTTGCTTCCTCAAGCTATCCAGTCAGGGGCATGCAACTCACACCCATAATTGGGTATCATGATTATAAACAGCAAAACAACAATAATAATGATAATAAATGGCACCATACGTTTATGGTCTGAAAACCGGAATACCGTGTTGTTTATAAAGGGAACACATAAATTATTAAAGCTATTATTATTAATATTGTTGACACAAGCTTCGTGTTGCGAGTGAACATACATCCAGTAAGAGAACATTCGAGCTGGAAGCAATACTGTGTTCCATTTCCCTCTTTGTGAACAAGACACCGTGACGTCATTGTATTAGTACAGGTAGGGTTACATATCGTACGCAGGCCTTGACATTTTCAAAATGCTGACGAAGGATTTAGGGTAAAGTAAATAGATATGTTTTATTGCCTCGTAGGCTTATGTCATAAAACGCCTCATATTTGTTACTAAAGACTTACATGTAATCGAGAGTTGAATCATAGAAGGCCTGCAATCGGAACAGAGACGAACCGTCTTCATGTATATATCCACGCCGTGTGCCTACCCTAATCGATCCAAGGCGTGGGGGTGGGGGGTGGGGGTTTCCGGGTCGGTAGCCTAGTGGTTTAAGCGTTCGCTCGTCACGCCGACGACCCGGGTTCGGTTCCCCACATGGGACAATGAGTGAAGCCCATTTCTGGTATCCCCCGCCGTGAAATTGCTGGAATATTGCTAAAAGCGGCGTAAAACCCAACTCACTCACTGATCGATGCTTGGGACATAAGGGGAGTTGATGACGCCTACTGGTGAAAACGTTAGCTCTTAACGTCAAGGACCCGGGTTCGATTCCCTACAATGTGTGAATGTTTTATGCTAATCTGTCTCTGAGATCCTTAGGAATATATTACGAAAAGGAATCTCGTTAAAGTCTAGAATCATTGGGGAAGACAACGTTGAAAATACAACAACCAGAAATCATGTTTAAATCCATGTAGAGGCTCAATTTCCGTAGATGAACCTTCAAAAAATGTCACTCAGTAATACTATGGGCGGTGAGGTAGCCTTGTGCTCAAAGTGTTCGCTTGTCACGCCGAAGGTTCGGGTTCGATTCGCCACATGGGTCCGATGTGTGAAGCCTATTTCTTGGGTCCTCGGCTGTCAAATTGCTCCAAGTGGCCTAAAGCCTAGCCTTGCTCCAGGGCTATACTGAATGCTAAGCCCATGCATGTATAGTAATTCTATCCTTCAAAGAGGCAAGTCGAGATAAGTGGACGTCTGTTATTTATATATATGTTTTAGAAATTTTCAATTAAACTATTAATTATTACCTTACAGGCTTGTGTAACGAATTTAGTAACATACTCTTAACTCACAAATAGTCGGAAATATTTTCTTTGTTTTCAAGGGTGGGGTAGTCTAGTGGTTAAAGCGTTCGCTCGTCACGCCGAAGACCAGGGTTTGATTCCCCACATGGGTACAATGTGTAAAGCGCATTTCTGGTGTCCCCGCCGTGATATTGCTGGAATATTACTAAAAGCGGCGAAAAACTCAACTCATTCACTCACTCACTTTGTTTACAAATCAGTGTGTCGGCGCTTCACGGAACGTTACGGTATGTTCTGTGTACAGAACTGTCAGAGTAAACAAACAGAGTAATACATAATCTCTAACACAAGTGCCATTTTTACAAACAAATAAATCCTAAGAAATACACACAGTGGTTGAGGCTAGAGGAAGAGTATGACGCTGTTTACGTTATTCTGTACGTTGACGCCGAAACCACGCGATAAACCAAACGCACTCAATTACACGATGCCAAGATTTAAGACATACGACTAAGAGAATGTGATGGTTATCGCCAAATGCGCCTCCATTTATTTTAATTCTCTATTTCCTCGCTCGTCTCGAGTTCGTACACAACGAGCGCTTGTATTTCAAACCCATCTCCAATCTGCAACCAGAGAACTGGAATGCTCGCGCACCTGTCAGGGGTCGGGCTATCGTTTCCGGGTCAGCCTGAGATACAAGCCAGCTCGTGGTGATATTCGCTACGAATTACCACCAATATAAATCCATCTCACCGCCGCACGTGCTAGAGAGCGGCGCGTATCTCGCCCCCCTTCCCCTAAGAGAAATTTGATAACAGGCAGACAGTAACACAATTACAGGAGGCAGCCCCGGGCTGACAGACAGCGCATTCCGAGCTACACTGTCGGTTCCGAAAACATTTTTTTTTATTAAAAAAGCAAGAATTGTACAAAATCTCATTCCTTAATATGCGTCTTTGTTTAGCTTAATGCAAAGCAAATCCAGATCAGACATCTTCAAGATGTTCTTTAATGGGCCAGTTGTTCTAAACCTGTCAATGTCCATTTTACTGAAAACACACACACACACACACACCCCCCCCCCAGCATGAATCGTGAAACCAAAATACGGATTTGTTCAGTTCAGCTACGTGTACGCGGTTTATTATATTTTTCTTTATCCAAGTCATTCAACCAACTGGAAACTCGAACCCGGTCTCTGTCGTAAGGAGGCAAAACCATAACCACTCCACCACCGACCCTAATCTTGAAGACGGCGGAGTATGGGGTAAGTTTAGACTTAGCGCGTAGTCTCTGAATTTATATAATTGTGACCGAAACAAATAATTCCTTTTAAATTGAAACGGAGCCCCAGTAAGATGAGAAATTCAGATGAGGAAATCTAGACTTGCGTCATTTAGGGCTGAGCGATAGGGAAAATAAAACTATTCAGGGACTGGGGTAGACTAACGTTTAATCTCTGAACATAATTAATTTTAACAGAAACAAAATAATTCCACTTAAATTGAAACGGAGCCCCAGTAAGATGAGAAATTCAGATGAGGAAATCTAGACTTGCGTCATTTAGGGCTGAGCGATAGGGAAAATAAAACTATTCAGGGACTGGGGTAGACTAACGTTTAATCTCTGAACATAATTAATTTTAACAGAAACAAAATAATTCCACTTAAATTGAAATGGTGCCCCAGGGTAATGGGAGATTCAGAAGGTAATCTAGACTTGCTTCATTTAGGGCTCCTTTAGCATTACAGTGACCTTTAGCATCACAGAACGGGCTTGGCAGAATGGAAAGTAATGCCGTTGAGGGACTGTGAGACAGACTAGGGCTGAGCTATATTCCATCAGGACGAAGAACATCAGTAATAGACCTCACACACCGAAGCCATGATGGGAGTCGAACCCGTTTTTAAAAAATATGCATGCAATGGTAAACTTCACTTACGAAAATACAGTATCTACACAACACAACTGGGTTTTCAATTCGGTTTGAGTGACACATATCTCATTATTGAAACAGACGACCACAGGCTTGAGATGTGTTCTGAAGAACGCTTAAGATAAATTTGTTTTAACATAGATAACTGCTGCTAAAGCATTTTATCCTCCGACAGTTGTTTGCAAGGGCTAGGGTAGTACATAGCAACGTAATAACGTGCAACGAAACCCCCTAGACATATCTTGTCTGCTATCGGCTAGCAATCAACAAGCATACCCTGGCTTGTGTCTGTATACGCCCAGAGCATGTGTGGTGAGGGGATCACTATTCTCGTCCGACATTTTTTCCCCTCGAACGATTCTTATTTCAACAAAAACACCACGTGCCCAACACTGTTATAACATACATATAATTCGATTCTTACACGTAAACAACTGCGCCGGTGTGTACGTGATGTCAGAGCTAGTCGTGTTCATCCTTAGACGCTGAACGTAAATCATTGGCGGTGGGGGGTGGTGTGTGTTTTTTTCATGGGGTTCGGACCCCCCCCCCCCCTTTGAAAATGACTTAAGATCACATTGAAATATGTTTTTGCGTTGGCGGAGCCAATCGGGGATTCGTGGGTGGGTGAATGTGGTTTGATAAAACCATCACACCATCACGGCAGGAGTGGGTGAGTGAGTGAGTTTAGTTTTACGCCGCACTCAGCAGCATTCCAGCTATATGGCGGCCATGACAGTAGGCGACATCGAGACGGAGCTTCGTGAACCCATGTCTGATTATCCAACACTCTATCAGCTGGGCTACTGAACCAACGTAATACAATATAAGTAAAATCATATTTTAATACACACGAAGCTGTAAGCTGTGTACACTATCTCTGTCATACTCTGCCACTTGCAGGTAAGGTTTGAAACGTTGATAGCTCCAATCATTTTTGTCTGGTAATATTTTCGTATCTCTGTTTACTCAGAATCTAAATACGCCAAAGGAAATACCGACGTTTCTAATGCATTCACAGTGAGAGGGATGTATGACTTCTCACACAGTGTCTCATGTATAAACATGATAATGGTAGTTAATTATCGTTTAGCACCAAACTAGAAACAGGGATGTTCCAAGGGCTGACTGAGTTTAGTTTTACGCCGCTTTTAGCAATATTCCAGCAATATCACGGCGGGGGGACACCAGAAATGGGCTTAACACATTGTGCCCATGTGGGGAATCGAACCAGGGTCGTCGGCGTGACGAGCCAGCGCTTTAACCACTAGGCTACCCCACCGCCCATGTTCCAAGGAAGTGCGAGCAGTAACTTGAAGAACAGTATGACAGATGATGATGATGATTTGGAGATTTAACATGCGCTTTCCGACATAATGCGGAGTATGACAGAGATAGTGCACACAACTTTGAAGTATAGCCTATTAGAAGATTCACCCTCGATTACCCTGTGTGTTATACATCCATTTGGTTGCAGTTTAATATGTATTTATCACGATAGAACATAGATGGAATACACTGGATAAGGACGGGCCTGTTAAGCGCGCGCACGCACACACACTCGCACACACACACACACACACACACACACACACACACACACAGAGGTTTGGGGGAGGTGGGGTAGCCTAGTGGTTCGATTCCCCACATGGGCACAATGTGTTAAGCCCATTTCTGGTGTCCCCCCGCCGTGATATTGCTGGAATATTGCTAAAAGCGGCGTAAAACTAAACTCAGTCAGTCAGTCAGCCAACAGGTTCGATTGAGATGTATCAGGTATTTTCAGGTTCGTCACAACTCCTACGTGTGAAAATATGTCCGGGTTCGATTCACAGATATGGGGCGATTATTGGTGCGTCCATACCAATATATAATGTGTGCTCTTTGGTTACCGCCGCTATAGACTTTCTGCCATGATTTAGCAGACACACAGTAAAAAATTATTCAAAACGCCGTTAAAATAATGCTCACTCACTCCAAGCAGCTTCAAACCTAACGTAATAAATACCACATGTGTCTATTTTCTGTTTATAAAAAGGTCATGTATCATTCAGGCCCAAAAGAATATCGATCTGCATAAAAACATCTTTACGCCTTAAGTCAAACGAGTACGCCTTTGATCTAATTTTGGAACAAACGAACGAAATAATAGGAAGCATTATTGACAGTTGTCCAAAATATTTTTTAAACGTCTCTTTTTATATTCATAATGACATATTTCAGAATTATTCTGAACAAGTAACAACAAACGCGAGAAAGACTTTCGCTATAGCATCTATACATATAATCACTTTAATACAATATTTACTGATTAAACATATTTACTGTAACATATATATAAGCATGGGGTTACATGTGTACACTTTGTCAAAGATAGACATATCTGTTTGTGAGCGGGCCAGCATTGTTACACTCTCATTCTTAGGTGATTTGGAGAGTGTGTTTATTAATATCAATCACTCTAGCCCCAAGTGCAGGCCCACGGCACATCATCTTAGTGAGTCGGACTCGGCTTCTCAGGAGGATGATTCAATGTCTGTACCAAAAACAGCATCCACCTGATTCCAATTGTTTTCCAACAGTGGCGGAATATAGCCTCAGACATTCCGAATATAGTTATTCCGGATGAATAAATTCATAAAAGCGATAGACGAGCGACCCAGCGATTCTTGGAATATTCATGGGCCTGACCGGGCAGTTTCGCCACATCATGGCCGCTTATAGAGCTGATGTGAAGTAGAGTCTGTTAGCAAGCCGATTACAGGGATTGCTTCTGTGGTGGTCGCCGTCGCTTTGTGTTAAACCCTCTTAAGTGAGGTAATACAACCGACATCCTGCTCTGGGGGAGGGGCGGGGGGAGTTTGTTGTGGAGACGCTCAGGTAAACAAAGCAGGTAACTGTGAGAATTCTGTGGGGTATAACGGAACGCTGGTCCTGGCAGGAGGTCACACCTCTACGTGCTTGGATTGGACGCCGGCCATTTGGATGCATGCTTCTTTCGCCTCGGTGCGTGCAGACCCATAGAAGAGGAGACCACACAATATAGAGGATACACCGACTAGGCGTTGAACACGTGAATATTGAATGTTGGATTAAAAAAAACCACCGCCTCAAAACGGAAGGGCGGGTTGGTGGTGAGGGGGGAGGGGCGGATACAGCTTTTGAGAAAGGGGTGCCCAGTTCATTTTCACACGAGCTTTCATCCGAGTTTCAATGGCCATTCAATAAACTTTCAGGACAAAATAAAAGAGGGTGAGGTGGGTGGTGGTGGTGGTGCGCCCCACCCCCTCTGGATCCGCCAATGAAAGGTATAAGGGTGGTGTTAGAGAGCTGATATCAACATGATATCACTGATACCCCATTCTCTAGTATTGTAGATTAGACGCAAGTGACTTACGTGAATGAGTATTGTTTGATCGGCATTCTAGAAGTTGGTGAGTCAACAAATGAAACATACAATTTTATGGATGACAACGATGTAATTAAGAATCTACATCGAAACGTCGCTCAACGTAAATAAACCAGAAGTTGTCTTTTAGCTTGATAACGATGTAAGAATCTACATCGAAACGTCGCTCAACGTAAATAAACCAGAAGTTGTCTTTTAGCTTGATAACGATGTAAGAATCTACATCGAAACGTCGCTCAACGCAAATAAACCAGAAGTTGTCTTTTAGCTTGATAACGATGTAAGAATCTACATCGAAACGTCGCTCAACGTAAATAAACCAGAAGTTGTCTTTTTAGCTTGATAACAATGTAAGAATCTACATCGAAACGTCGCTCAACGCAAATAAACCAGAAGTTGTCTTTTAGCTTGATAACGATGTAAGAATCTACATCGAAACGTCGCTCAACGTAAATAAACCAGAAGTTGTCTTTTAGCTTGATAACAATGTAAGAATCTACATCGAAACGTCGCTCAACGCAAATAAACCAGAAGTTGTCTTTTAGCTTGATAACGATGTAAGAATCTACATCGAAACGTCGCTCAACGTAAATAAACCAGAAGTTGTCTTTTAGCTTGATAACGATGTAAGAATCTACATCGAAACGTCGCTCAACGCAAATAAACCAGAAGTTGTCTTTTAGCTTGATAACGATGTAAGAATCTACATCGAAACGTCGCTCAACGTAAATAAACCAGAAGTTGTCTTTTAGCTTGATAACGATGTAAGAATCTACATCGAAACGTCGCTCAACGCAAATAAACCAGAAGTTGTCTTTTAGCTTGATAACGATGTAAGAATCTACATCGAAACGTCGCTCAACGCAAATAAACCAGAAGTTGTCTTTTAGCTTGATAACGATGTAAGAATCTACATCGAAACGTCGCTCAACGTAAATAAACTAAAAGTTGTCATCCATAAAGTTGTATGTTTCATTTGATGAATGAGTATGAATTAACGTCGCTATATCAACATTCACGCAATATCGGAGAGTGGAAAACAAACTGGTCTTCACAGATTGTACCCATGGAATGGATCACGGAAGTTCGGCCGTACGATCGAATGCTACTGCAATGCTACCCCGCCTTGACATGAACTCAACTCATCTATTGTTGATGTAAATAAACGATGTCACGAACAGAGAAGGACGTCAATTTTAAATATTTGATATTGATATTACGTCACACTTTCCCATGGGAGTGACAAGCTAGACATGGGGAAGAAATGATTCTGGTCCAGTAGATAAATTATAGCTAACTTTCCCTACATTCGCGATCGCGTCCCTATATGTAACATTAAAATAGAAACAGACTTACTTTACATACATCCAAGTTTTAATTACGACAATAATTAATATATTTACAAGAAACATCCTTGACAACGGATTCGTAATTAGGTTTTAACTTTTTACGCATGTTAGTGCTGTTACTCTCCCTAAACAACTAACACATACTGTAAACATGACTAAGTCTAGCTGTTTATACACAAACCTGACAACAAAATGAAAAAAATAATCTCTTGAAACACATCCAACCCGTAATGGCTTGCACGTACTTTCACTCGACGCACATGCTTCGTGAATATTATCGAAATGATGTACACGCACCGTCAGGGTTATGAGGTCATGGTTATTTACAAGTTCATCTCTCGGCAAAATAAAGACTGAAATCTGTCCAAGTTCTAAAGTTACCGCATACAACGTGGAGACAGCGGCCTTCACCTTGCATGCCTATCTGTTTGCATCAGCGCTGAGAGAAGCGAAGACGACATTTTGTTTGAAACCACCATACTCTCACTCAGATATCACAGTGTAGATATCATTTCCCTGACGTTAAAAGGATCCTCCGTACTGGAATATGCGTACATAGGTATAATGAGTTTGTGTTTTGTCGATACTACTAATTTTCTTAGTTAGACCAATACTCCTGGATTGCTTGTGCAAGGGAGGATTATGTCCAGAGACAGAGGAAAACAGTTTTAAGGGCTGCTTTTTGGATGATATTCTTACAAAAACAACCCAATTCTTTAAATAAATAAGACGTTAAGCAAAATACTATAGTAAAAATCACTTTGATGAATTTTATCTAATTATTCCAAACTCCAGAGAAAGCTCATGAAAGTTTGTTTGTGCGTGTTTGGGCATACGTGTGTGTGTCTGTCTGTGTGTGTGTGTTCGTAACTGTGTGTCTAAGTACATGTGTCTGCGCTCTCGTGTTCGTATGTGCCTCCGCGCGTGTTTGTGTCTGTATCTCAGTCTGTGTGTGTCTCATTTTCTGTGCGTGTGTCTGCGTGCGTGCGTGCGTGTGTGTATGTGTGTGTTTCTGGTACAAGTCCAGCCTAATGCCTGATTAATAGTGTTACCTAGACCTACACCTAGTCTCTGAAATGAACATATTTTACAGAAAAAAGACTCATAGTGAAAAAAACCCAAAATATAATAAAAAGGAGCCCTGAGACTTTCTTCATTTTCAGAAGCTGTGGAAATCTAGACTTGCCACATTTTCTAGACTTGCGTGGGATTTCTTGGATATATTTGCTTCAGGGTCTGTATGACACACTAAGTGTTAGCCCACTGCCATATTTAACCACCAAAGAGGGTTCAATAACCCCTGGACGCCAAGCAGCAGAATCAGACTGCCGTATTTACGTATGTTGAACAAAGAAATCGGTGTTGGTTCGATAACTTTTACCACCATCAAATCACATGAGTCGTCTAAGCATGCACGCGCCAGTCGACTTCTATCGCCCGTCAATTGATGTTATACCGCCGGTGTTATTGAATATTCATCCGCCCTTCGTATAACTTACATATTATTGATACTCCTGATTGATTGAACCCCATAAATACCTCCGAACTGACAAATAATCCCTGAAAATGCGATTGAATCTATGCCCTTTTAGTTGTGGGCTTGAATCAACTTCAAGAGTCGCCAAGAACAGATCTGGTAGTTCAGACAGTGCGTGTAAGGTATGTCTGTGAGTTCGACTAACGCTTAGTCTATAAATATATATAGTTTTCATAGAAACAAATAATTCCATTTAAATTGAAAAGGAACCCCGTGACAAGGGAGATCCTGAACCTGAGGAAATCTAGACATGTTTCATTTTGGGCTTTTGCACTGCAGAATGGTCTGGGCGGAAGGGACAATGACGTGGTTCAGGGACTGTGAGACAGACTAGTTTGTGAGCCTGTCTGAGTCAGACTTTGTCAAAGGCGACGTGACGAGATTATTGCTCTTGTACAAACATGCTTATACAGAATCTTTTAACGTGTTCTGGTATGGCTTGGTCGGGGATCAACCCAATCAAGTGTGAGTGAGTATGCTCGGTAGTTGTGTAACGCCGGACTCAGCAATATTCCAGCTATATGACGGCGAGTCTGGATCAGACCATCTAGCGACTGACAGCATGAGCGTCGATCTTCGTAACCGGGATACGATGACATGTGTCAACCAAGTCAGCGAGCCTGACCAACCGATCCCGTTAGTCGCCTCTTACGGCATGCATGGGTTTCTGAAGACCAATTCGAACCCGGATCTTCACGAGTGGAGTGAGTGAGTGAGTGATGGACGAGTGAGTGAATAAAGGTTTACACCGTTTTTAACAATATTCAAGTAATAAGACGGACGAGGACAACAAGAGACGTACTCATGGAGGTATCGAACCTGTGTTGTCGGTGAGGCAAACCAACAAATTAACCAACAGACCACCTTCCAGTAAATTTCAATGTGGGCTGTACCATCAAATTATTCTCCTTAAAATGAATATGCATCACGATGTTGGATGGAGATTAGATTAGTAAGTCTCGTCTGGGTCTAACCGTGGTCATACAAGGATTCAGTAGTGTTTTGGTTCAGACTACAATTACCGACCTCAAATAATGGAGATTATATACAACGTATGGTAGTTATACAATTATACTGAGATCGGAAACACACAGGCTTCGCGAATCCTTGATATATTCACATCAGCTAGAGCTGTTACAGAAACATCGTGGGTGACTCACATGTTCTAATATCGTCTCCTCCATGGCCGTGACCTTGGATGGGATATCAAGGTTACATCTGCAGACGACAACCACGTATGTCAGTTTCTTAAGAGGCGCCATGACATGTCATTTCATGTACAGTTTTCCCCACCACTTACAATAACACACAATAGTGCTGAGACGGTCGCAGTGGTCAAACGTATCTACTGCACTCTGGGAGTCATGCAACCTTGACTCAAGTCTGTCTCACAGTCTCTGAACCATATTATTTTTCCCCAATGCTTAGCCCTCCCTGCAATCCTAAAGCCCTAAATAAAGCAAGTCTAGATTTCCTCAGGTACAGGTTCTGAATCTCTGGTCTCACTGGGGCTCCTTTTCAATTTAAATGGGTTTATTTGCTACTATCAAATTTATATGTATTCAGGGACTAAACGTTAGTCTACCTTGACTCTGTCATTCACAGTATCGACCAACTGCAAATTTGGGAGAATCGAACACGGATGATCCAAACGATTTAACCACCAACCTACCTAATAGCCATTTAACGTGAATGGCACCAATAAAGGTAATATATTTCACGTGACAGTGAGTGAATATGGTTTAACACAGCTTTTATCAATATTCCAGCAATACCACTAGACATGGGCTGCACACTTTGTACCCCTGTGGGGAATCAAACCCTGGTCTTCAGCGTGACGAGAGGACGCTTAAACCACTAGGCTAGTCCACCGCCCCCATTAACGTGACAGTAAGCGTAATCATATGTTTATACGTAACAGGAAACGTCATGCGTTTATACGTGACAGTAAAAGACTTGCATGTTTATTGTGTAAACATGTACATATATTGCAATTATCTCTTTCACACATTGTTCCTGTGGAGGATATTGTCAGCCTTAAAATAACATTTCCCTGATGACGACGATTTATTTTGATTTGCTGTTCATTTTATGACGTTTCGGGATTGGAAGCCGACATTTTGATGATCCTCACACGACCTCGATGCCACACGCCATCAAGCCTGATTATCTGAACCAGCACACAGGAGGGGTAACGGTACTTCAAGTTGCTGGCATTTAGGATGTGGCGCTTCAAGTAAAATAACTTATTCTTCACAAGAATTAGGCTATCGATTTAGAAGCTACATGCAACGTTTACGGCAATCCCAGCTCCACACAACGTCAGATGACGGTTTTATAGGCGCCTCACCTGTTGAAGTATTCATTTAGACGCTGTAGAGAGTAATACTCAATCTACCGTATTAGCCAGGTCAGCGCCACCTGTTTAATTTCTCATCTTAATAAGTCATGTGGCTAGTAGTATTTATAGCCAAGTTCACCCTTTCATCTTAGTTTCCTATCAAAATGGTAGCTATTTGAAAGATGGTGCCACAAAACTTAACCTATATACTTTAACATATTTTCACGTCATTTTAGACGTTTTGGTAATAAAAAATGTTTAATAAAATATTATAAAATAATGTTGGGAAATTGTTAAGAGGATAAATAAACGTTTATGTTACAAAACCAGAAATGGAACCACGAGCTTGCATGCCATGCATTTGTACTGGAATGATTAGACAATTTCCGATATGCAAAAGCAAGTTCTTGATAAAAGAAAAACGTCATTATGAGTACATTTCTACATTTGTAGAGGTTCATTCGTACATCATGTGCAGGGGCGTAGGAACTGGGTGTGTGTGTGTGTGTGTGTGTTTCAAGACAAAACCATTTCTTCCTTACCATGACTACAATTTCATTTTGATTTTCAATACTTTTCATAAATCAGCACCCCCCCCCCCCCCAAGCTCTACGCCCCTGATGTGTGTGTGTGTGTGTGTGTGTGCGTGCGTGTGTGTATGAACAACGTTTTCACGTTCCTTTGAGTAATGGGGTTGGTGGTTGGGGTTGGAGTCGTGGGGGTTACAGATTGGGGGTTATGCCGGAGGCAGCTTCAGTTACCCTTATTCAGAGGAGACCAGAAACGCTTCGCGGGGCCACGTGACTCTGAGAGTGATGGGCGGTTCTCTAACCCATTTCAGTCTTTAACCATGAAATACAGTTTGGTAAAGTAAATATTGTGTGTTGCCTAGCAACGCCAAACAACGTTTGTTAAGAGGCGTGGGAGAGTCTCTGCAGTAAGAATTGGCAAACAAAGCCATATTGCTAGAAAAAACAAACATACGTTTCAAATAAACGTTTTTAAGCACTGTAAAATCTGACAAGAGAAATCGCTAAAGATAGTTTCTTATAAGCATTACCGACATGAATTCGACATCATGTAAAAGGCTGCGAAGACACTGAACTAACTACGGCGTTTTAAGTTTAAAAAGTGAAGGAAAAATGAAGACAAGGGGCGTTAACCTGTGCGTTATGATGCAGTATAAAACCCGCTGATAATAATACTCGCTCTCTCTCGGGATACAGTTTACTCTCACCTTGCTCTACTGGTACCAAAGTCAGAAGTGTCATGTTTCAATAAAACAAACTAAACAAAATCGCTTAAACGATCTGGAGTTCTTGCTCCTGCTGATCTATTTGTGATACACAACCTACAGAGCAGTATACCTTCCCCAGTTTTTAATTTAATAGGACATGGGAACAGTAGCATATAGTTCAATCTTCTGACTCATATGTGGATTGGAAGCACACAAGACTACCACACTAACTGGTGTGCGTTCTGGTTAGGCAGGTTTCTGATGAAGACTGTCTGATCATATCGTCGTTGGATTACCTCTACCATGGCCGGCAAAAATACCAATCCACAAAGTTACGAGGCATGGGAATGGCTTTAACAGCGGTCGTTAAGGTCTTGCGAGTCTTCAAGCTGTTAAAAGCTAGGTTTGTAGTTCGCAGCAGTAAATACAGTTGGAGAGAATGGGTATATGGCAGAGTTGTTTGAAAAAGCCGCACCTGATATTGCACTAACGTGCCTGGAGCTAAACATGCCCTTTGATGTTAGACGGTGGTTTGAGAGAGAGAGAGAGAGCGAGAGCGAGAGAGAGAGAGAGAGTGAAGAATGACGAGTTTACCGCTTAAAATTCATTTCAGCCATGGAGGACGGTAGCCTGTTAGTGTTGACAAGCAACGCTGACGATTGCCGCGTTCAAGCCCAAATATAGCTACTATGATGGATTATTTCTAAATTCGGCGTCACACCGTACTCAACCTCTCATTCATTGCGAAGGAAAGACAAATAGTCGAAGCCGTTTACCTTGGATATCAGCCTCAGAAATTCGGTTTTTTAAGACAAGTCCAAAGGACTAGTTTAATCCTTATTTCACAAGTCAACAAAGTGTAGCTAGTTCTCCTTGACTATTTACACAACTGTTTACTATGTTAGCATCTTCTTTCAATTATATTTAATTCAAACTTTACCCACCCTGAAGCAATGAGAGCTGGTTCAGAACTATAGCCCTGCAATGCTTATAGTCAGCAAGGGCAGTTGGGGGTAGTCGTGTGGTTAAAGCGTTTGCTCGTCCCCTAGAAGACCCGGGTTCGATTATTCCCCAATATGCAAAGCCCATTTCTGGCGTTCCCCGCCGTGATATATTGCTGGAATATTGCTAAAAGCGGCGTAAACCCATACTTACTCACTCAGT
Organism: Haliotis rubra; assembly: GCF_003918875.1. Classification (NCBI taxonomy): domain Eukaryota; kingdom Metazoa; phylum Mollusca; class Gastropoda; order Lepetellida; family Haliotidae; genus Haliotis; species Haliotis rubra. Next base: position 504,653 of record NW_025767142.1, read on the forward strand.
AATTACTCAGCGAGGTCTACCATTGGGTTCTTCTTGAAGACGGCACAATTTAGTAGTAATTTTCGAAGGTTAATATCATGCTTACAAGGATCTGGAGGAACTTTGTACATGTAATTGTAATCATTGTAATATATTAATGATGTTGTTCCCAGGCTTTCTGACAACGCTTGCAAACAAGAAGTGGTGACAGGTGGTCCAGTTGTTAAAGCGTTGACAGAAAGAACCAGGTTCGATTCCCCAGACAGGTGCACCACCTGAAACCATTCGTTGTTTTTACCAACTGGCTGACGAACGCCCAGAAACGACGTAAAACTTGACTTTCTGGCCAGTTGTTAAAAATACAGTTGATAACGTTGAATCCGAGCAGATCGTCATTGTGTAGGTGAGTCAGAAGAGGTGACCGTGGCGGGGTTAGATGATGATAGTTATTATCTCCAGCAGACAGGGCGTCCCAGGCGACCGATGGCAAAGCCTTGGAGATGTTAGCATTCAAGTTTATCTTGTTTCAAAGTAGACCAGGGCCTAGATTTTCGAAGCTCTCTTACCGCTAAGGCCGTAAGTTAATGTTAATGCATGGAAGCTCTCTTAGTGATAAGATAGTCATAAGATGATGTAATACACTTTAACATTATCTTACGACTATCTTTGAGGAATGGGGTGCTAGAGAAGCTCTCTTAGTGATAAGATAGTCATAAGTGCCATACATTAACATTAACTTACGACTATCTTAGTGCTAAGAGACCTCAGTTTGATAATGTTACATCTTTGAAACGACCTAAACGACCTCACAACAATGTTATTCCAGGGAGATTTTTCCAAGTGGGTAGATGATCACACTTAATCATGATTTGTTTAAATTTATACTAGTCGGTCTCATAGTTACTGAATCATATTTTCCCTTCGGCAGAGCACTGCCTCGAATACAAAGACCCTAAGTGAAGAAGTCTACATTTCCCCAGGTCAGTCTCCACACTCACTATAAGACCCCTTTTCAAATTAAATGAGTAAGTGAGTGAGTGAGTGAGTTTACTTTTACGCCGCTTTAAGCAATATTCCAGCTATATCACGGCGGGAGACACCAGGGCCCCGTTCTTCAAAGCGATCGTAGCGCTACGACAGTTGTAAGTCTATGTTAAAGTATAGGAGTTACGATCACCTTAGCGCTACGATCGCTTTGAGGAACGAGGCCCTGGACTGCTCTTTACACATTGTGCCCATATCATACAAATCTTAGTCTAGGTTTATATGAGCTTGGGTGACTTACGAAGAGATATGATGAGAGGCAAAGATAGGCATATCGTATGAAATATCAGTGAGGAGTGTGGATCAAGGATCAAGGTTTCCGTTACCTGTACTATTAGCGGATGTGAATTTAGGCTAGGATAGGGTGACCCCGACTCGATTGCTTACATAATGCCGTGATTAAGCTGTGATAATACTTAGTGCGGCGTAAAAAAATATCCATCCTCTTACCGGAAGGATCAACACAATGGTTGACGGAATCGTTATGCAACTGGTTGGGTGAAATCCTCCATTTATCATTTTACCTGTTCAAGAAGGTCAGTTGACCTCAGAAGTTCTTCGGAAAAACACAATAAAATCCCCAACCAGGCGGTATTGTGATAACAAAGTGACGGGAAAAAGAACGTATACAAAGAAATACAGAAAATCGCAATAAACAAGCAATGGCGACGTATTTGCTGACTTGGGTGACATATGTCATCGTTTCCCAGTTGCGTATATCGATGCCCATGATGTTGATCACTGGATTGTCTGGTCTAGACTCGATTAATGACAGACCGCCGCTATATAGCTGGAGCATTGCCGAGTGAAGCGTTAATCAGTCAGGTAATGAATCTTATGCGTTTGACCTAAACTGTCTGCAGTGTTTTGGGAACCCATTAACGTCTTGACAACGATTGTTATTTGTTTCTCAAATCCAGTTAATATTAGTATTAGATACTGTTATTGTGGTGTTCTATAGAGCGGTGGCGGTGGGTAGAACTGTGGATAAAACGTTCGCTCGTAACGCTGAAGACCCGGGTTCGAGTCCCCACATGGGTACAATGTGTGAAGCCCATTTCGGGTGTCCTCCGCCGTGATATTGCTGGAATATTGCAAAAAGCTGCGTAAAACAAACTCAATTCTTTAGAGCAAACACGTTATTAGTGATACAAGGAATGAGGCCATCATGGCTTCCGCGCTGAACCGCACAGCAACAATGACCGCATGACCTCATTTTGTTCAAGAGATGGGAACACTTCATCTAAAAGCATGCATTGGCCAGAGCTAATGTGATTTGGAACAGGGAAAATAGATTTGGCGAAAGAACATCGCGGAACAGAGTGACCTGATGCAGGCCGAACGGTCAAAAAAACATCTCATCGACCAGCCAGAGTCGCGTTGTAATGCTCGTATTGTCAGCTCGTATTTCCGACATGCAAGTGCTTGCATCCACGGGTTTTGGGACCTCAGAACACATGTACAGACTATTGGGGCATTCTGCAATAATGTGCCACGACAGATTGTTAATTTGATAACGACTAAGAACACGTATCAATATGTTTCCACCACAGACAAATTACAACTGCAGATCAACAATTCCAAATGCAACCTTTCGGCGTTAAAGTGCCATGAAGGAGGGCGATTGCTGGGATATATATGGAGAGATTACAAAAGGTAGAAAGGCGTTATATTGATATTCCGAGTACCCACCGACCGAAATTAAACCCTGAGCTGAAAATATTGTTGAATTCATGTATTTTAATTTTGGATGAACCACATTCGCATTACTGACCCGTTTTGGAGGCCAGATCGAATGTACATTGAGTGGCGAGGCTGGCCAATAACATCTCCAAATAAAGGTTATGTGGTGCTGCTAAATTGAATTTCAGAGATGACACCCCCTGAGGTTTTGCAAACCCGGTGCAACTATCCTTATTTGGAGTCTCAGTTCCAGAGAATCAGGACGTTTGGCACCGTTACTAGTCTCGTCAATTCGTCATCCTAATGGTCTGACAGTTAAAGGATGACTGTGCCTTCTGAGCTCAACGGCAGGAACCCGATTGTCCCCTGAACCATCTCATCAAACAGTGATGTCAACCCGGATCATTAGGTGTAACGAGATATCTATTTAGTTCTAGCCGTGAAACTAAGCGAATATGAAAGTAAACCCTCAACAGAAACGAACAACGCACTATTTCTGTTTCGTGTGAACATGACAAGAACAAACACTGATTCCCGCCTCGTGAATGTATCAGCTTGAGTTACAATCCGTGTTCGTTTCAACTATTAGCCAATCCAAATTTTATACGCATCCACGAAAGCCAAGCATCGACAGAGGGCAATATGGACTGATCCTGTTGCCCAGAAATCAATAACTAGCACATGGCATGACAGTGTAGAGAATTCTGAGATTTTGAGAGGAAAAAGGGATGAACACAAAACTTATAGCCTTCCATACGAATATAACTGATGGAACGATGATAATGTTACATAAAGGTTCAACAAAAATCAGTAACTCTAATATAATCCTCTGTTATTTTAACAAAAATGAATAATTCTAAAAGCGGTAAAACGGTTTTGATAATGGTGACGTAAAATTGGATTTTAAAATGTCATGAATATGAACGCTTGCGGTTTTAACATGAAGGAAAATTATACACTGGATGCATAATATATATTTGTCCTCATCCTTTAAATCTGGATCACAGCCATATAGCTGGAATATTGCTGCGTGTGGCGTTAAACAACAAACAACATATATTTGGATCAGTGCTTGGAATTTATGTTGCTTGTAACAATTTATTTTGGGTGATAAATTTTAATTAGTTAGCCCGTATAAAATTTACGAGAAGGTGAGAAACGCAATATCTCAGTAATAAGACGTTTTGGTGTACCAGAACTGAATTCAGATTAGAAAATGGAGTATTTGCTGTTGAAGTTCCAACAGCGAACTTCTGGCATGATATATTGGCCATAATCTTGACAACGTCAGAAGATGTACAGCTATTTCATGTTCGCCATTTTCCTAGACTCTCGCTAAGCCTATCAATGAGATTTCACAACCGACAAGCTCTAAATTCTTCTCAACGATACTTGGTCCATAGCTGATTGGAATTCGTCACTGTCTGTGTTTTTTATGCTGCACGTGATTTTGTGCACATGACAGGTGCTTACTCTTCGAATACCGAGGGGGTTGCCATGAAACTGTTCTGTCGGAAACAGGTTGTGTGTATCTGTGCACGTGCAGGCTGCTGCACGAGCGCTGGTTTCATTACCCAGAATGCTTTGCAGTCATCGGAGTTAATTGCTGTACTAACATGTCTCACACTCTCGTTAACACGTCAGGGAATCATGACCTCATCAATTAGATACTCGTTGTATGGGCGTTTGAATGGAATCTTATCTCTTGGTTTTCCCCCGTCACTTTGTACAGTATTTCAACTCTATCACAAATGTCAGCATGAATTGTTTGTCTGTTGGTTGCTTAAGGATGCGTGCAGCCCATTTGAGCTGCGATCTGTAAATACTCAGGTCTGAACTATACATCCTAGTGATTGACGTCATGAGCATCGATCTATGAATGTGGACCATGATCAGCTGATCCTGACACAGCAAAGGGACGTAACCCTTTACGTCTTTGTTAGTTGAGCCGTAGTGCTTGATTTATCAACCTGTACACATCGCTCTTAGCAATATTGTATGGAACGCAAAAAATCCGAAGTTTATCCTTCTTGCCAGATATACTTCGGAGATACGAAAATTAAATATTAACGGTTGTAGAAATCATAAATTGCAATCCAAGAGCATCACCTCATTATATTGGGTTACTCTGAATCTCGGCAATAGCTTCCGGGCGACCCTTATTACCCAACAGAATATTGGATGCTGTTGAGGCTGAGGGATGCTCAGTGGAAATCAAAAATCAATGTCCGGCAGTTCAGAGTTATCTTGAGGTGACTTGGGTTGTTCTTGTTCAAAATAGAATACAGACAAAGCACTCTAAAGCAAATACACCCCATAAAACGTCAACACGCGTTGGTTTGTGGACCTTAAAATGGCCTTCAAAAAGGGAGCCCTTCCTCTTACACTCTGATCGGTCAATAAATAATATCACCAGAGGCGGCGAGCCGACTGTTAAATCAGTTTGTGTGTTCCTTGAACATTTCCCCAGTACAGTGAAATGCGTCATACCATCTACCACAATTCGGTAACATTGTCCATCTGGACGGTCTCATGAATGGCATGCCATTTAATGTCCGCGCATGACAAGCGTACGATCACGTGACCAGTTTGGTGGATTCCGATGACCAGTTTACGCCGCTTTTGCATTCCATTGGGGATGAAGATATGGAGAAGAAATAATTAAATGACGAAAACATTCAAGACAAGAAGTGCACCCTGACACCATCAAAACACATCTGTGGAATATATACCTTTGACGAAATGAGGGCGCGATGTTCGTTTGATTAATGCTGATTGGAATTATAATAATTGGGTAGAATATCCTGATTTGCGTGAGCCGATCGTGGCATTGTGGCATTATTTCTACGCAGCATATAGTAGATGCATTTGTGTAAATGTCCCATGAGTAGTGATGAGATACAAGAACAAGACAACGCCATGTTGTTGGTGCTGCTAGAGATACGACCGCCACACTGCCACCTACTGCTAGTGGGGCAGCCTACTGTTTAAACCGTTCGCACAGATGAATCAGGCCTATGTTCAAATGTAGTGAAAATTCTCATCACAATACTTGCGACGCACATTGCGTCAGTCTTAGCTTTCTTTGTGGGCGGTGGGGTAGCCTAGTGGTTAAAGCGTCCGCTTGTCACGCCGAAAATCTGGGCTCGATTACCCACATAGGTACAATGCGTGAAGCCCATTTCTGGTGTCCCCCGTCGTGATATTGCTGGAATATTACTAAAAGCGGACTACTACTACTACTACTACTACTACTACTACTGTGTATATTACTAGCCCAGTTGTCTATGGTATCGGATTTCAATGTGCATGGTTGTGTCCTTCGGGAGAAAGTAAAACCTTTGATCGTACGTTCGAATCCAAGCTTAACCCTGATTAAAGGGACCAGGCCTGGGACGTTCAGCTTACTTCTTAAGCCCATTCTTCGCGATCATTGCTACGAACCGAGAATAGCTTTTTCGTTGCGCACCCTAGTTTTCGGCGTGACGAGTGTTTCCAGAAGGCGTTCCTGGAGGCGATCGCACGAACGCACGAACGCAAACGCTCACGCTCGCGTAGCTGTGTCAGTGCAATAATTTTAAATAAGCCCATTTTACCTCAAGTTACGTACGATAGAGCGGACTTGTTAACATCTTAGCGCTAATACTAGTGTAAATATATTTTAGTATAACTTCGTCCACAGTTGTAACGCTAACTTATCTTTGAGTAACCGGGCCCAGATGTTCCCCGTGTAATAAATGGCCGGGATTGATCGGTCAAGTAGAAACAACAGAGAACTGGGTGAGCTTCTACATCTGGTCGCAGCGCCCTCTAGCCCAGTTGCCGTTCTATTGCACAGATCGCGGGATGTTTATCAGTAGAACGATAACACTGGTACCATTGACTCCAGAAAAGCTTCTCTCAGGTACACAAGTAAATAAACCCCCATATCAATTACATCGGTTTAACGGGTCAGATAGGACGATTTACTGCAAGGTCAAAGGGTACGGTTGTATCCCATAACATGAATAATCAATTAAGCCACCAAATAGTTTACCCCGTAGTGTTCTTCAACTTGTCAAATCCGATGCAATACATCAGCCATTCTAGAAGACGCTGGCCATGAATCATCTTGTACATACGGATGCTGCAGTGGGGTCGGAAGATATGATATAAACTCATATTGCTATACACGCCGTACCCTCCAGCACAGTAAGCAGCTAAAAGCCTTGCCATGAATAGTTCTCAGACGATGCTATATAAAACACTCTTGACCGTGCCCTTGCCTAACTCCTGAGTCTATGTACACAGTCTGTGACAGTCTTAGTCTGTCCCAGTCCCCGAACTATATTAGTTTCTCTTCCGCCAGCCCAAACTGTAATGTTATAGGTAGTCTGTCTCACAGTCCCTGAACCATATTATTTCCCTATTGTCCAGCCCTCCCTGCAATGCTAAAGCCTATATGAAGCAAGTCTAGATTTTCTCAGAGGCTCCTTTTCAATTTAAATGAGTTTATTGTTACTATCAAAATTATATATTATTCAGAGACTAAGCTTTAGTCTATCCCTGAACCGTTTTATTTTCCCTTCCGTCTAGTCCTTTCTGACATGATTAAGCCCGAAAAGAAGCTCGATTCCAAAGTCAAGATCTCCTCAGGTTCACGTTCTGAATCTCCCATCACAGGGGCTTCTTTTCAATTTAAAAGGAATTATTCGTTTCTACCCAAATTCCATATATTCAGAGACTAAGCGTCTCTGTTATAGCCCATACTGAATCATGCCCAGATGTTAACAGGTTCTGAACATCAAATCCAACTGGCGCCCCTTTTCAATTTAAATGTAGCTGCTTGTTTTATCAAAGTTATATATTTTCGGAAACTCTGATATTAACATGTGTAATAGAGAAAAATACAACAGATGTGGGAAGAAGATTAGGGGTGAGGCAAGCTTTTCTTAGAAGGGAGAGGATGGGTGACTTCCCTGGGGGTAGGTACAAGGTGTGGGAGGTTCCTTGGTAGAAACAACACTAGTTGCGCGAGGTTACCCCCGAGAGCAGAGAATAATATATGTGTCTTCCTTGGGTAAAACTAGAGAGGGTTAGAGAGGTTAAGCTATCTTGGGTGAGCGTATTGGGGACGAGGTGTGGATTCCCTGGGTGAAAGGATTTGGGGTGAGGTGTGACTTTCCTGGGAGAGAGGATTTGGGTGATGTGAGACTTCCCTTGATAAGAGGATTGGGGATAAGGTGAGGCTTCCATGGGGCGGGGAGCGATTACGGGGTGAAGTGAGGCTTCCCTTGATGAGAGGATTTGGGTGAGGTTATGCTTCCCTTGATGAGAGGATTGGGGTGAGGTGAAGTTTCACCTGATGAGAGGATTTGGATGTGGTGGGGCTTCCCCTGATGAAAGAATTGGGGTGAGGTAAGGCTTCCCTCGGGGAGAGCAAATGGGTCAGGCAAGGCTTCATGGGGTGGGGTGGGGTGGGGTAGGTGAGGTTTCCTTCGGGTAGAGGGTTGGTGGTGAAGTGAGCGTGTGTGGGGTGGTGGTGTGTGTGTGTGTGTGTGTGTGTGTGTCTCTCTCTCTCTGTGTGTGTGTGTGTGTGAGAGAGAGCCGTGGAGGTGTAGTTTCATGACCTCGTTCAGTCGGTGTTTACATGCACATATATACAGTAGCATTATACATCATCCCCACGTTAAACTGTCAACCTGCATGTCACCATACGCTTGACGATAACACTAGTCCACACATCCGACAATGTACACCTGTTGATTGAATGAACGTCGGTAGTGAACCATTAACCCGTAAGCAAATAACGAACCGACTGTGTTGCCAAACTGTTACAGTTCCAGGCAGGAAAAATCAACGTTCCTATTAACGTCTTTTTGGTTTGTCTGTTGTTCCACGCCGCCCTGTTCCAGCTCAGTGGCGGCGAAAGTTGACATCATGGGCATATTGGACCCGTGAACGTCCAGGTCAGAATTGGTCTTCAGCAACCCATGCTTGTCGTAAGAGGCGACTAACGGGATCGGGTGGTCAGGCTCGCTGGCTTGGTTGACACATGTCACCGTATCCCAGGTGTAGATCGATGCTCATAGTGATGATCACTGGATTGTTTGGTCCAGGCTCGATTATTTACAGACCATCGCCGTATAGCTGGAATATTGCTGATTGCGGCGTAAAACTAAACTCGCTCACTCACTCATGAGCATATTGGGACACGATGACATGCATCAACTGGATCCCGTTAGTCGCCTCTTACGAATTACTAATTCTAGTGTCATATCTATAAATTGCATGATTCGTCTAGCTTTATGTGTAGTCTGTAGACACAGAAACACAGAAAGGTGTATGAGCCACCTCGCAGTCATGGTTAAACGTTTAACCTGCGAGGTCGAGTTTATGTGTTAAACAGCTGATAAATGCTACATAGATATCAATAGATAGATCTATAAAAGTGCTGGAAGGCTTACGTTGTATGCAGGACCGTTTTGTAAAACAGAACCCGGTATAACACTGAAACCAAACACAAACTGTATCTTCTTCACGTCTCTGCAAGAACGACGTATCTTGGAAGAGATTCCCTTTTTGTATATATGACTATAGACTGTCTCACAGTCCCTGAACCATATCATTTTCCCTACAGCCTAGCCCTCCATGCAATGCTAAAGCCCTAAATGAAGCAGGGCCACGTTCCTGATCTTAGAGCGATTGTAAGACGGCATGTATTTAAGATCGCGATCTTAGCTAAGATCGAACTCTTCAACGGTGGAGGTACGAATTTCTTAAACTCGACTCCCGTCTACAGTTGTCTGAAAGTGCGCATAGCATGCTGCGCAAATAAAAAGTGATACTGGTCCCAGCACACATACCTCCCTCAATCGCACCTTGCAGAATTTTCATGAAAAAGTCCCAGAAATCTTAGAAGGAACCGATTACGTGGACGATAGCATATATGTTTCTACATTCTAACTGTCTTGATTTATGAACTGAGAATGTGATATTGCAACCACAGAAATACCTACCCATGTTTTATGAAAATACTGAAATACGAAAAAATACATGAATAAATTTGAATCTAGATTGAGTGACTTAATTATGGAACTTAAAATAACAAATATAAACAGTATTTCCTTATGATATAACACCTAAATGTATGATTTGCCAATGGTTGTCAATGAGACATTGTTTAATACGCAGCTGTTGGTGGTGGTGGGGTGTGGGGTGGTTGTAAAATCCTAAATATATCCGAGAATAAAATACAATAAAATAATGGCTACAGAAGTGTTGTAAAGAATGCATGGCAGGGAAATACGTGTATTAAATAATATTTCAAGAGAGTAGTTATTAAATTCGTATTCACAGTATATTAATTATTTAACCCTATTGCGTTGATAAATGTTTTTCTTCAAGTGAAATTCTTTTGAAACATAAATTTTTAATGCCTCATCATATGTATATCCCTATTTGATGACTACTTGTATATATCGATACATGTATTTAAATTGCATAATCAAATTTAGATTTATGGATGAGAAAGAAACTTGATTTTGCACGTTAACTTGTATCTACTTGTAGATTACTTTAATGATAAACTAAGACAAAATCACTCCATGACCGAAAAGAGATATCAGTATGTCGAGCTCTGCAATGGGCATGACAGACTGTACGGCAACGGCATATGCCAAGGGAAACCACTCCCATCTTGCGTTTAAAGTAAAATTATCTGCTCTTGAGTTAATGAAAAGGTCACGGCCATTGTTAATCTCACGCGGACACCATTCACTATTATCCTTTCCTTGATTATCAAGAAGGTATGTTGTTTCACACTTATTCCAACATTGAATCAGGTGGGAATAGTACTTTGTGATATCGACTCGATAGTTATGTGTTTCACTACAGTAAATAACAATGTATCCGACGTTAAATCGGTTGTGCATTCTCCGTGTTGTTGAAGTGTCGAGGCGAACCACACAGTTTTATGCAATATAAATGCAATCTCAAACGTATAGCTGATTATTTGCGTGAAACAGACACTAATTTGAATGCCATTTCCAAAATGACTAAAATGATCTTACCTCCTTACAATTGGTCTGGACCAATTGTAAGTTTCGATTGTAACTTACAATGATCTTAGCCTACAATTGCTTTGTGCAGAGTAGATGGCGATTGTAACCGAAGCCTAAGATCGCGATCTTAAGGAATTACAATAATTGTAGCGCTAAGATCGTTCTGTGCAAGCAGGCCCTGGAATTCTCAAGGTTCGAAATCTCTGGTCTCCCTGATGGCTCCTTTTCAATTTAAATGTATTTGTTACAATCAAAATTATAATTTATATATTCAGAGACTAAGCGTTAATCTAATATTACTACAACTGTCATATCAACACTGTTTATTTGGTGTTTGGCGCTGCATTCAGTACTATAGTCTGTTTGGCTCAAAATCGGACCGATGAATTGCAATCTAACTCGAAAACTACTTAACATATAATACTCAATGAAACACTGCTCATAATCAAAATATCCGAATACCAGTTCTAACAAGATCTTCACGAGACCATACCAATGCAAGAAAAATGTAGGTAAATGCATCAACAGATTTATGCATGCAAGGTCGAGATGTACTTGGTTGAGTGAATGCATTTCTACACAATACATAAGCAGTTCACACTCACAGTAAAAACGTCTTCATCCACACCTCACAAACTGACCTTTCTGACAAAGAATCACACTTTCCACAATGTCAGTGTAATCGTAAGTATATAAGTGAGTGAGCGAGTTTAGTTTTACGCCGCACTCAATATTCCAGCTAAATGGCAGCGGTCTGTAAATAATCGAGTCTGGACCAGACAATCTAGAGATCAACAGCATGAGCATCCATCTACACAACTGGGAACCAACGACATGTGTCAACCAAGTCAGCGAGCTTGACCACCCGATCCCGTTAGTCGCATGTCTCTTACGACAAGCATAGGTTACTGAAGATCAATATTCTAACCCTGACCTTCACGGGTAGTAAGTATATAAACTGAGTAACATATAAATACACACCCATGGTTGATGGGGATGTATTTGATTACAGCATTAATTACAATCACGTATTGTTAACCTTGTTTCGAGTGTTTCCGCGACCGTTTCCAGTTTACTTGTGGTTGGTTGGTTGTTGTTTAACGACACACTCAGCAATATTCCAGTCTGTAAATAGTCGAGCTTGGACCAGACAATCCAGTGATCAACGGCATGAGCATCGTTCAATGCAATTGGCTGACTGACTGAGTATGGTTTTACGCCGTTTTTAGCAATATTCCAGCAATATCACGGCGGGGGGACACCAGAAATGGGCTTCACAAATTGTACCCATGTGGGGAATCGAACACACGTCTTCGGCGTGACGAGCTAACGCTTTAACCACTAGGCTACCCCACCGCCCCTCAATACAATTGGGATACGATGACATGAGTCAACCAAGTCAGTGAGCCTGACCACCCGATCTCCTCTTACGACAAGCATGGGTTACTGAAGACCAATTCTAACCCGGATCTTCGCGGGTCAGTTTAATTGTGAGTGAGTGAGTACAGTATTCCCGTTATACCACCCAGGGAGTGAGTGAGTGAGTGAGTGAGTGAGTGAGTGAGTGAGCTGGATTGAACACCGTCTTGTACAGTATTCCCGTTATACCACCAGGGTCAGTTTAATTGTGAGTGAGTGAGTGAGTGAGTGAGGTGAGTGAGTGAGCTGGATTGAACACCGTCTTGTACAGTATTCCCGTTATACCACCAGGGTCAGTTTAATTGTGAGTGAGTGAGTGAGTGAGTGAGTGAGTGAGTGAGTGAGCTGGATTGAACACCGTCTTGTACAGTATTCCCGTTATACCACCAGGGTCAGTTTAATTGTGAGTGAGTGAGTGAGTGAGTGAGTGAGTGAGTGAGCTGGATTGAACACCGCCTTGTACAGTATTCCCGTTATACCACCAGGTGTCAGTCGAATGTAGGAGAAAAGTCCAAAGTTATCCATGGTACTGACGTCCACCAATTTGGGGAAGCTCACGAGCATTGTATGGTGCTAGAAACCCCCCAAAATAACTTGGAATCGAAAACAATCATACATTTCTGGAGTGTTTAAGGTACGCAACTTTGCACACGGACAACTGGGCCACTCGTGTTCTCGTTGCAGCCTGGTATTGTTTTGACGACGTTTATAATTTTTGGTTCAATAAACGCAGGGCAGGTGTTTTCTAGCCTAAAAGATTAGTCATCAACCGTAATTCGTTCGAGTGGCAGGTTTCCGGATAAACTCCTCTGTGAAAGGGTGTTAGTATTGCCTTACGCCGTCTATTCCAGAAACATCACAACGAAGGACACCAACTCTTGGCATCATATTGCACCTATGTTGGGATGGCAGATTAGAATTGATCCCATTTATCCACAACACGTACACAGAAATATAAATGTTAAGTCGCAGTATGGCTGAAGTAATGCTAATACGTCGTTAAAATTGAACTCACCCACTCACTCTAAACGTTCATTTACTGCGTAACGCTCTAAATTTCATCATCCCCATGCAGCTTGTCTGTCTCACAGTCCCTGAACCACATTATTTCCCCCCACTGCCAAACTCTCTCTGCAGTGCTAAAGCCCTAAATAAAACAAGTCTAAATTTCCTCAGGGAGGCTCTGGGCCCCGTTCCTCAAAGCGATCGACAGTCGTAAGTCTATGAGGAACGGGGCTCTGGTCTCCCTGGGGCTCCTTTTCAATTTAAATGGGCTTGTTTCGTTACTATCAAAATTATATATCAGGGGTGGAAACAACCCATTGCCCGACGCCCGAGTCCAGTGTTTTTTTCTGTCGGGCAAGCAAATTTGTATATCACACTGTACCGGTGTCCAGTTGATATTCCAATGTTAATTATGTTGTTCATTTAAAAAACCAACAAAAAAACGGCCGGTATAGTGGAAAAATTATCAGGGCAAGTGATTTTACATGTGCCACTGTACCGGAGTACACTAGCAATTTTAAAGTTATTTCCACCCCTGTATATATTCAGAGACTAAGCATTAGTCTACCATGCAGCCTACAGACTGAACGCGAGCCCCGAACGCGTGCTCATGTCAACGAGCGAGTAACAAATCCGTAACACAAGCCATTAAATAAACTAGACATCTTCCTCTCGTATTCTAGGCATATGGGGAATCGTTTGTCGAGTGTACAAGACACCAAGAAACTAATCTAACTCTTAGGCTAATAAACAGTGTTCTCGGAGATATCTATCGTTGATTTGACTTAGGTGCGGTGTGGACGAAGACCATGGCTCGCGTTCAAAACACTTTCTATAATTAGTTCCCGTTTTTTTCCCCCTCTATTTATTTTCCTGCTCGCCGTACCTACACACGTATATAATTTCATCTTGTAAATTCTTGCTGTTCATTTATGAACAAAGAATTACATACATTGAAATGCCACCGTTATGGCTATACGCCATGTTATCGTATTACAACGGTTTATTCAAGCAATGAAAATCACAATGAACAGGTAATATATCATTCACTACACGTTTGGTTCATTAAGTCTAGTGTTTCAACTGTAGGCTCTGAACATCGTAGGTGGAAACTCGTGTTTTAAGGATTAGCCCAGTTTATTTCTACAACTAACCTTTATAAACTCTTCAATTAATCAGCGTTTGTTTGTTTGATACTTGCACTAATGATCAAAACACGTACTTAGCATTATACTTGTATGCTCAAACTTACTTCCTTTCGAAACTCTTAAAATTGTGAAAATGTCAGAAATCTGTCATTTTCAATCATTTGTTATACAGAGGTACTTTTATCCTAAGACTGAAACGTTAAATATTAAAGTAGCCGATTCGGTGCTAATACAGTGTATTATTTAATTAAACTGTATGATCAAATGTTGAGGTTTCGTGATAAGACTATATTCTGGTAAATTTACCTACTTAAATTTGACCTACACTTCTAAATTTCATATGATATTGTTATTGCGTATATCGTTATAGTACCTCGAGAAGGTTAACATCGTCATCATTTCGTAAACTAGTTTTAGCTGTTGTTATCGCATCATAAAATAGATTTTGCGATTATAGCATATTGTGGTAAATATCGTAATGATACGGTACAGCGGAAATTATCACATAAACTCAAATGTTATTATGGTACCTCGTCAAGGTTCTTATTGTCATTATATGAAAAATATATGAACATCGTGATTTATCGTACGATAGTAACTATCGCGATATATCGTACAATGGTAACTATCGTAATGTATCGTACAGTTGGAACTATCATGATATATCGTACAGTAGTAACTATCGTGATATATCGTACAATAGTAACCATCGCGACATATCATACAATAGTAACTATCGTGACTATATTATATAATGAATATTGTGATAAGATATATATTGTGATAAATATCGTAATCATACCGTATAGTGGTAATTATCATATGGAAATGAATATCGTCATGGTACCTCGTTAAGGTTTATATCGTCATCATTTCGAACAGTAGTGAAAATCGTGATTGTATCACACTGTAGTGAACATCGTGATATATCGTACAATAGAAAGTATCGTGAATACATTATACGATAAATGTGTTGATTGTACCTCTGTAAGCCTGTAAGGTTTATATCGTCATTACATCGTACAATAGTAACTATCATGATTACACGTAAAAATATCGTGACATCGTATAAAGTAACTATTATTAATCCTTCGTAGTGAAATTGTAATTATATTACACATCAATAAATATCGAGATCGTACCAGAGAAAAAAAGATCTCGACTTGTCGTTATTACATCGTATCAACACAGATCTCGACTTGTCGTTATTACATCGTATCAACACAGATCTCGACTTGTCGTTATTACATCGTATCAATACAGATATCGACGTTATACGTAATCGTCGGTACATCCGGGTCCATCAGCGTCATGCCCTATACTGCCACACAAATATATTCTAGGAACCGTCTGAAAGAAATTTTAATGATTAAACACTATTACAGTAAATATCGCGATATCATACCGTTCCAGTGTTAACACTATGACTATTACGATGCGATACAAGGCACGTCTTAATACATCGTAATAAAATTGGCATGGGGAAAACGTATACCAGAGAGGAGATTGTGAAGATACCCTATTAGAATATATAACGCGCTGATTCCTTCCTGGTCGTATACTGAACACAATAAGTTAGGGATCATGAATACTTTTAGAGTGAGTGAGTATAGTTTTACGACGCACTCAGCGCTAATCCAGCTATATGGCGGCGGTCTGTAAATAATCGAGTCTGGACCAGACAATCCAGTGATCAACAGCATGAGCATCGAACTGCACAAATGGGAACCGATGACATGTGTCAACCAAGTCAGCGAGCCTGACCACCCGATCCCGTTAGTCGCCTCTTACGAATACTTTTAGAGATAGTTTCCTGTAGGATTGAACACACAGTTTCATAATTATCATCCTAAAAATATTCATGATCCCTAACTTGTTTTGCTCAATATATTATCGGGTACGGTAAACTACGGATATAACGAACTCAAAGGGACCACTAGTATTTTAGTTCGTCCTAACCGTAGTTCGTAATACGCATTTCGACTGAAATATAATGCAAATGGCCAGGACCAAAAACAACAGTTCGTTATATATATATATATATCTCTTTGTTCGTTATAAACGCAGTGTATATACGTACGTAAGTTCATAAATACACTTATGCTTACAGAATATACCATTATTTACCAATGTTCATATTCCAAGGCAGGTTGCTTAGTAATGGTGCTATCTAACACCACCCGCGAATAGTGATGTCAGGTTTAAGTAGGTCATAGCTATAACCCATCTCCTCCTCTGCATGACCTCATGATGACTGGTGGTATAACATATGAATCTTCCACATGACCGTGTTACCGATACCAGGAGCTATGCCGGGTCCCCTTTAGATGTTCATGTTCAGTTTATGGCCTAGCCCTCTTTAAATCCAGCTAAATGTCTTAAACGTATCTTAAAGAAGTCCAGAAGTGCTCCCTCAAGCACCTGCCCTGCGTTCAGAGAGACTTCACCATGCGCTTCCATTCCTAAGTTTCTGCTTACATTATATATATTACTCAGACCGTCTCGGTGCCTCTTTAGGTTCAATAATCTTGAGTGAGTGAGTTTAGTTTTACGCCGCTTTAAGCAATATTCCAGCAATATCGCGGCGGGGTCACCAGAAATGGGTCCACACATTGTACACATGTGGGGAATCGAACCCGGGTCTTTGAACGCGTATCCACAAGACTACCCAATAACCTTAACCTCACACCCAATTTGACCTCACCTCAACGTTCAAATTCCCTACCTTTCAGTTTAAATCGAAAGGTATCCTAAAGTTGTCTTTTGGTCATAAGTGTAGCATCTTCGTATTCTTAATACAACAGGTAACGGTTGTAGCAATAAAACGCATACGCATCGCCAACGCGAACGCATACCAATAGTGCACAGAATACATACCCTTATTGCTATCTCATATATATATATATGTTCAGTATGAAATTTAACATTACAAACCGTTGGCGTCAGAAACAGTTTGCGCTGTAATTGGTTTGTAGTAAATGTCAGACACGTTATTCAATCATAACAATTATAATACGCAGTCATTTGTTGTGTCAATGTTATGAGTAATTGAACACGCTGAAGGGGTTGGAACGTAACGTTCGAACACGTATAAGACACGGAGACATGAAACTTTATATACTCTTAATATACGTTTACTATAAGCCCTCTGTTCCATTGTCGGCAATGGTGTGATTGATTGATTCCGGCAGTTCACACGCCCCATAAAGGCCACCCGATACCAGAATGCTATACCATTCCAAAACGAATATATGTATACACAATATGGTAGATACCTCTTGGTAGAACGACATATAAAACTGATAAATAGGTCGACGTGAGCTTGCAAATCCAATTTGCAATGCGTAATAGCGAGACATGGTGGCATCTTATGCAGATAGTGTTAAGGCGAAAGGCGTTTGTAGGGGGCTGGCGAGAGCCTAGCTAAACATTGACACATTCTTCCTACGTTTTTTCTGTTACAGAAATCGACTTCTGTCATGCTTGTGTAGAAAAGGGCAAGAGACAAATACACTCTAAACGTTTTGGGTGCATTTAAACATCGATTTGGCATGTAGCAGCATCAAAGTTATGCATCACGCTGTCGTCTGCTACATGCAACAGTTGTCGTCTGCGTTCAAACTCACCCGATCGGATGCAGTCAGCCAGGGTTCCTCCAAGACTTGTCTTCTTTTCCTTGATTTTTTCATACACCTCTTTCGTAAGGTGTTTCTTAAGAAGAGAGTTGCAGTTTTCAGCTTCAGACAGTTTGGTAAACATTGCGTCTTGTTCTTCGGCCATATTTACAAGATAGCTCAATATACTTCAGGTATCTGATCCTTTTAAAGAAATTATTAAGTTGCTTGTGGAGTTTAGGCGGTACTTTTCCAAACACTGCTCCAAAAATATTCCAAGGAATATACACGTCAACTGCAGCTAGCACTAAACTGAGTAAATGATTTAACAAATTCTGCGGCTATCCTTGGAGCGAATATATCCCGTGAAGTTACCTCCACTGTTACAGCGATGTGTTTCAGCCGAGGGAAGCAGACGTACTGCTGAATCGATCCGTGTGGGGTTTTAAGGAGTGTCGAGAGAGCTTAACTCCGGCACATTTCGAGTTGAAACATGCTTCCGTATCCGTTTTCTGTAACTCCTTTAGTTATGTGTTGTTCATTCAGAGAATTATACATAAGCGGATCAGGCCCCCAACAGTTCCCATTTACGATCAATCGACCATCTAATTAGTCGGCATTGTTCGTCGCTATTGGTCCCCCTGTCGGGTCTCATAGATGCCTGTCTCTCGAGTCGAGCAACCATTGGGCTTGTCGCTATGATATTTCTCCCCGTCCAAATGCATCAAACATTCCGCCGTCGTCACCGTCGCACGAATGTTGCTGTCGGGAGCGACGTAACGTTAAAATATAAACAATTTAAACGGGGCCACATATTGTTGTAAAATATTACGCCTTCATTTGTGACAAGTGCTTTCAAAGACGCTATGACATTAGTATGCAGGGTTATCTTATCATGAATTCTTGATTGACAGGTGTTGATAACACAAAACAGTAAGCTGCATTCTTTCATATGTCAGTTATTTTTTCCGCAAGAAAATAAACGAGATTGTTATACAGCTGTAGTTTGTTAGGGTGCGGTGTAACATGGCACTGAATGGGAGTTGAAGAACTATGTATTTATACACGGGAAGTTCTGCTCAAGCTAATATACTCAGGAATTAAAAAAACTGCATTCTTTGCAAAGTTACAGCAAAGATAAATTGTTACAACACTTCAAACACTATTAACTGAAGGTATGCGCGCTCCATCGTGGCGTTAAAATGCGATTTGGCGCTGAAAATACATTGAAAAGTATATATTTTTGTAATTTATAGAAATCAGTAATATTTTTCAATAAAGGGCGAGGAAGCAACCCTGTTAAATCATACAAAAGTTGTTATCCATGATAGTTTCATGACATGGTCACACATTATCAAACTATTTGGTCCCCACAAATATTTTACAGATTATTTTCCAGCTAAGATAATGCAGGCCAAAAGCGTTTTATTGGAAATGCTATTTTAAAAGCATTTATTTCTTTTAACAAACGATAGACAGAAACATATGGTTTTGATGAAAAATTTGGAATGTGTAAATAATTGTTGAAGGATCGTATGTTCTTGAAAGTAAACATTAAAGAATTCAGCTTATTTGTTAATGTGTCAAATGCTTTGCATAATGAAGGCTGATTAACCTCTGAAATCACAATCCATACTTGATTGGATTTGTCGGATTATCCCGCTACCGTAGATCCCCGTCATTAAACACCATGGCGATACCCCGATAAGATTGTATCAAAATCAATGCTTCTATAGTTGATTACACTGATATATAATTAACCGTAAAAAGACAATGAATTATTAAAAGACTTCATTAACGAAACGACCGTTCACCGTACTTAGTATGGGAATCAGGTATGTTCCATTATCTCGCTATTGTTGACTCGCCTAAGTAGCGAATGGATTATAATTAGTATCAGTATGAATGTAGTGCACTTTATTGCGTAAATGTGTTTTGATTACTGTTACATACATTGATATAATCACTTCAGGAGGACCAATGGTCTAGTTAACAACTCGTTATGCAGGGTAATGTCCCTTTGCATATAGGCCCACTTGTCCCTTTCGGTCCTTGGTATACTAACGCTTAGTGCCTGAATATATACTCATGCCAATAATGGTTGTCACCCCCTTCAATTTTTTTAATTGGAGAGGGGATGTGGGGTTGGGGTGTGAGGTGTGTGTGTGGTGTGGTGTGGGGTGGGGAGGGGGGTGACAACCATTATTGGCATGAGTATATATAATTTTGATAGTAACAAATTCACCCATTTAAATTGAAAAGCATCCCCAGTGACTTCTAGACTTGCTTCGGCTCGTCACGCCGAAGACCCGGGTTCGAATCCCGACATGGGCACAATGTGTGAAGCCCATTTCTGGTGTCCCCGCCGTGATGTTGCTGGAATATTGCTAAAAGCGGCGTAAAACCAAACTCAGTGAGTCAGTCAGTCAGTCTAGACTTGCTTTATTTAGGGCTTAAGCATTGCAGTAGGGAAAATAATGTGGTTCAGGGACTGTGAGACAGGGAATGTGAGACAGACTAGGTCATTGGTATCAACCTGATTTCCGGGGTCTGCTGCGCTACGTGTCGATGCGTAGCGCAGCAGACCCCGGGAACCAGGCAAAAGTCTGTATAAAGTATTGCTTACGGCTTTCTTCACAAAGTGCTCTGAAACGAAATTTACGCGAGAAGGTTCCTTTCCTTACGTAGCAGAAAGCTAAACCTTCACCGAAGTTAACGTTCTTGAGCTGTATTTTGGACGTGACCTCAAGCCTTAAGCTATAACTCAGTACTTTAATTGTATAAATGTCAAAGCCTTAGAGTGAACTCATCTTGTCAGTTCCCTAAAGTTAAACTAGGTGAATGATTGTTTTTGCAAACCGTATTTAGAAATACCCACCGGTGTCAGACTGACTGACTGACTGAGTTTAGTTTTACGCCGCTTTTAGCAATATTCCAGCAATATCACGGCGAGGGACACCAGAAATGGGCTTCACACATTGTGCCCATGTGGGGAATCGAACCCGGATCTTCGGCGTGACGAGCCAACGCTTTAACCACTAGGCTACCCTGCCGCCCCCCACCGGTGTCAGAAATGGGCTTTACATTTCTACCCACGTTAGGAATCGAACACGGACATACGGTGCGACAAGCGAACGCTTTAACCACTGGGCTAGCCTAACGTTCCAGTTGCAATATGAACGAGACTAGCTGTAGGATCAGAATAATCATTAATGTCTTTACTTGAAATTGTCAGTCCCAACAGACGTAACATGCCACCAAAAGCTAAAATACATTTTCATGTTTGACGTTTAAAATATAGTATCATTTCGAAATGATGAGGCCACTTCATTCTTTATCAGTTTCACTATTCATTCTATATCATTAAATGTCAGTTTGTCTTGATAAATATAACAAAGATCCGAGGGTTCCAAGCATTCCCATTCGTCACCACTCGATCTTTTCCGTGACCTTCCCGGAATGACACGAGTGATCATGAATGAATTCTGTGTCCCAACCGGTCATATCAGACCCGGCCAGGCTACATGTCAGCCTGGTTCCCTAGGTAGCCTGCGCTGCACGTATAGGCGCACATATGAACTCATGTAATGGACTTTTATCATAATGGGAGTAAGTACATGAATATTCATACCCATTAACTATTCTGTATGGTTGTTGTTACTGTGACATTGACATTTAATACGCTAACGTTTGATTTGCTAACACAGCGCGAGTGCTTGTACATAGTTATGTTTATACGCTATATTATTATATATGTTATAGGGACATATTAAACAGTGTACAGGGGCGCTATAAACAATCATGCCCATATATGGAAAAGTAGACTAACAACTAGTCTCTGAAATGAACTTATTTCACTGAATAAAGTTCATAGTAAAAAAATATATATATAATGAAAAGGAGCCATGAGACTTTCTTCATTCTTCATTTCCTGAAGCTGAGGAAATCTAGACTTGCCACATTTTCTAGACTTGCGTGGACTTCCTTGGATATATTTGTTTCAGGGTCTGTACGACAGACTAATGGAAAAGCTGCACCTGGCTTTACATAATATATCTTCGTGTTATAGGTTTTTGGACACTTAAGGACTCTCGATTATCGTCTCTTTCGATTATCGCCTGAGCAATTGTAAAACATGTCAGTATCTCGGTAAGGGCGGTGGGGTAGTCTAGTGGTTGAAGCGTTCGCTCGTCACGACGAAGACCCGGGTTCGATTCCCCACATTGGTACGATGTGTGAAGCCCATTTCAGGTGTCCCCCGCCGTGATATTGCTGGAATATTGCTAAAAGTGACGTAACGCCAAACTCACTCACTCACTATCTCATAAAAGATAACGTTATCCTAAACACAAGCCATCATTCAAGAATTTACGAAGTCTGTGTGACGCTACGCAACAGTATAGCCCGTGTAAGCTCTGCAGTCATAAACGCTGAAAACCTATTATCCGACTACAATCAACTATAATACATGTTTACACACACACACACACACACACACACACACACACACACACACACACACACACACACACACACACACACACACACACACACACACACACACACACACACACACACACACACACATATTATTCCAACATTATGCCGGCGGGGGCACCAGAAATGGGCTTCACATTTTACCCTTGCTGGGAATCGAACCAGGGTCTTTGGCGTGACGAGTGAACGCTTTAACCACTCGGCTACCCCGTCGCCCTTGACATTAATAACACGTTGACACGTCCCTTGATTGTTTCGTACAGATTTGATTATTTATAGAGCTCTGGTTACAGGTGGAATGTTATTTAGTGCTGTGTTAAACAACAATCAAAAGGAATGATCTGAGCGAACCCCATTTTGTCTCACCCCTCCTTGCAAGTCTATGGTTATTGCCGAAAGACGCGTATCTAGCCTGTGCATGTTATAAATTTTACAAAACAGAGAAACAGCTTCAACTAATTACAGAATGCAAATAAAATATCAAATATTGGTCCAATAATGTTAACAATTTTGTGAATACATTTTTTTTTACAAAGGACAAGGTATGATAAAGGCCCTTATTGGCCCACAAAATTTCATGATATTCAAAGTTCTACAACAAGATAATTTTAGCATAAAAAATGCTAAATAAATTGTTGAAATTACCTCCATATGCTTTTTTTTGTTTTAGTGCTGTTTTTTTCCTCTTTGAAGACCTCAAAGTTAACCTATTTTACAATATCTTCGAAAAACCTGCATTTTCATACTTTCAGAGGGATAAAAAAGTGTTAGCAAAAGCTTGACCCATCCCAATTTTTTCACCACACATGAAGAGAGTAAATTAGAATGCACTCCTAAAAGATTGTGGTGGGTCACGCTTTTGCTCATATCAAAATGTTTAAAAAAGTACATTTTTTCTGTTGTATGTAATTGCCCCATACAACATCTCAAAAACCACCCTTATCATACCTTGTCCTTTCATCTTTTTACGTACAGATCTTGAGTAATCTCCCTTCGGCGCACTCCGCCCAGTCTCTTTCCTCGTGGTATTCGTTCATTCGGAACACACCACGGAAGAGCAAACAATATGCGTCCAATCTGAGCTGAACTAAAGATTTGTTCATGGTATTAATACGCGTAAGCATACTTCCCTAGTAACTAAGCAAAACATAGTTCTGCGATCGAGAGTTAATAGTAAAAGTCTTTCTGTGTGTTTGGAACACATGTAATCGTACCACTATAATTCGGTAATATATGCTTGATCGAATGCCTAGGCTTCATAATGAATGTATGCTTATGATGTACACTTATGCATATGTATTTGTGAAATACACAATGCCATTTAAAAAGTGGTCAAAAATGGAAGTCGGATAACTGGTAGTCTAAACTCCGACTAGTGTGCTGGCGATTAGGTGCCTGACTCTGAGGGTGTGGGTTCGAATCCCAGATGGGACTCAACCCAACAAACGTACTAGAATCTGTACTTTACTAAGAAAGTGTAATCCCAAATATAACATATGTTACATTTGACCACTTTCTAAATGGCATTGTGTATTTCATAGCTTTCGGCCGTGGGAGCCGTGCCAATTAACACTTATCAGAGGGGTATACAAAGTCCGCAGTCTAGACTACCAGTTGTCCAACTTCTATTTTTGTGGAAGCCGCGGTGGCTGAGCGGTCTAAGCGTCTGACTTTGTGATCGCGATTAGGTGCCTGACTCTGAGGGTGTGGGTTCGAATCCCGGATGGGACTCAACCCAACAAAAGTACTACAATTTGTACTTTACTAAGAAAGTGTAATCCCATATGATACATATGTAGTTTTGTCATTGTATAGGAATCATTAGGAGGAACTAAGATTGTCCAAGTATTCATCACTTTGTGTTGTCATAGTATGCCTGGGTACAAGTAGTAATTAAACCACGAAGGCACACCGACATTAAATGAACTAATGTTCAATGTGTTACAGTTTGTGGGGTAGTCTAGTGGTTAAAATGATCGCTCTTTACGTCGAAGATCCGGGTTTGATGTTCGTGGAATATACTGGTTTCAAATTACACTCACTCAACCATCAGCGTATGGGGCGGTGGGGTAGCCTTGTGGTTAAAGCGTTCGCTCGTCACGCCGAACACCCGGGTTCGATTCCCCACATAGGTACAACGTGTGAAGCCCATTTCTGGTGTCCCCCGCCGTGATGGAATATTTACCTGGGCCTAGATTTTCGATGCTCTCTTAGCGCTAAGATAGTCGTAAGTTAATGTTAATGTATGGCACTTACGACTATCTTAGCGCTAAGAGAGCTTCGAAAATCTAGGCCCAGGAATATTGCTGAATGCGGCGTAAGTACCATATTCACTCATTTCAACGTATGACTCGCATTATTTGTTGTTGAATTGATACTTTATATTATGAAAACAAATACGTATTTATTCATGATCGGTACCTCACTCAGTGTTTCATGGTTAACACCATACAGTGAGAAATCGTCGTCAACCTTTTGCACCATAGAAGTCATTCTCTTCCCACAGAGGTTACTCCTGTCATATCTTCCTACGTAACCTCTGTTCTAATACGTCCCTTTCATGGTGTGAGGCGTTCAAGACTCGTGATTGGAGGCAATCAGATTTAGTTATTGCAATCAGCGACGTTATTTTCAAAAGTGATCATTCGCAAGGCCTCGGTAATTTCCGTATACTTCGAGAAAACTAAACCTCTTCCCTGCGCGATGCGCAAACGTTTCTTCTAGACAGAACTCAGTCATGTTATGGCGGATCGGTGGCGTCTCCATCGCCCTCGTTGACAACGGACAAGCTAGCCATTAAACGTCTTGTTGTGTAACATCAACACAAGTCCCCGGCAGATTAAGGGGATATTTGTGGCCTCACATTTGCTTGTGTTAGTCACGTTGAATCTAAGTCGATGTAACACGTGTTCTGATTGGATAGAAAGAAGGGTGATAATTCATGTTGCGATCTTTTGCCGCTAGGGGATTTTACGATAACCGAGAAATATGGCCGTATTAGAACAGAGGTTCGTAGGAAGATATGACAAGTAACCTCTGTGGGAAGAATGCATAGAAGTAAGTCAGAAGGAAAACAAAATGACTCTTTAATGAACTGTTGCATTGTCGACTTGCCTAGTTCAGCAACACCCGAATGTTGACATGTTCCATGTAATTCACCATCCAGCATCACTAGAATACACCTGACCGAGTTGCAACACGTTTACCAACCTAATGTAGGCTACCCGTAGTCTACCCGCGATTGCCGAAGCGCCGGTAAAGGTCCACTTAACACACCATGATTCTGAGACCGTGTTGTTTCATTCAGAAAGACGTACTGCTTGTGTCACTGTAGACTGATATTGAGTGGATCAGTCCAATACTTTGGTAGCGGATTAAGCCGAGCGGATCTGAATGCATGGTTAGTGTGCACATACCCACCAGAGTTACTTCCCTTGACGTTAACCTTGGATAACCGCTAAGACGATATGCAAACTGGTGAAACAGAGTAGGATGCGTTTTGTGTAGTGTTTCTGGGAACTTAAAACCTACACACTTAAAACTATCATATTTTCTCCACTAACCACTTAACAGTCTAAGCTAAACCACAGGATTTACGACAGTTATAGTTTTACGATCGCTTTGTTGAAACGGAGCCGAGGATCTTCTTCTCAATTTTAGGCCACACAAAAAATATTCTTGTTTCTCGTCCCTTTTTCAAAAATATATGGGGCTGGCGGATTTTATTTTTATATTTTATTTTATGTCCAAAACCCCTTGATTTCTGTGGAAGTTTACACCTTTTCTCCGATAGAAAATCAAAACTTGG
Source organism: Haliotis rubra (assembly GCF_003918875.1). Lineage (NCBI taxonomy): Eukaryota > Metazoa > Mollusca > Gastropoda > Lepetellida > Haliotidae > Haliotis > Haliotis rubra. The sequence continues at coordinate 530,892 of NW_025767142.1, forward strand.
AAGTGTAAAAAAATCACGCACATTTTGGGAGTCAAAGTTGCATTTTCTCTAGTGTAAAATGAAAAAAGATTTTTTAGGTTCAGGCGGTAATGAGAAACAAGAATATTTGTATATATGGCCTTATAGTTCCATCTCTTAGAATCCATGAGGTGAACTGACAGACCAAGAAACCACAAACATTTTCATATTTCACATTATATTATTCTTTATTTCATTTTCTTTCCCAATTCAAACATGGTGTTCGTGCACCTCCTGAAGTTATCAATACCCTATATCACAACATCCAATACATACACAAATAAATAAAAGGGGCTATATACAATAGAAAAGGACAGATTGGGTTGAACTATTGATCAATTAGAAGGAACTACTTTTTGGCAGCGGCAAGTTCCTTCTCCCTGGCGAGACACGCCTCTACTCCTCTGCGCATCTCCTGTACAGCCTCGAACTCAGTAAGACCAAGACGACGCTTGTTGGACAGATCGTACACGCCTCCGACACTCTCGGTATGCTCGCCATGGATACCTGGAAAACATGATATAGAAACAGCTTACCACTACAATGTAGTTACTACTGTAGATTCATCTACCAATGAATCCATATCATTTGGTTTAATTGCTTTTATGTTGCTATAAATAGAAAATTATTAGGCTACGCCCACTAACGGGCAACTATTTCTTGATTGGCTGACAATAAAATTGGTGGGGCTTGTGTCATCGATTACAGAAGTGTGTAATTGTGAGAAATGACTTTTGTATATTTTTTTGCGTTTATGTAAGTATAAACGTAGGACGAACGATTATCTCATATCCATTGCTATATAAGGCTTTCGATACTAATAGCATGAAACAGATCTTTCTCAAGAAACATGATTCCATTTCCATTCCAAAATGTTCGGTCTCACCTCTTGGTTGGATGTTGAGGCCCTCACAGAATTCTTTGAAGTCAGGCTGAGCGGCCAGATTAGGGATCTTCATGTGCACAGAGGCACGGAGAGCTGTGCCCAAGTTGCTAGGGCAGAAGGTCAGGTAGCCAAGACCTTGACGTTTGGCGAAGGACAGACCACTTCCCTCCATTGTCTTGATGGCCTGCAGATAAATTAATTTCATAATCCAGTAGGTATTCTATGTATGATATAATAAAACTTACCAGTTGCAATATGTATTATACTGATTATTACAACTTTCTAATATATTCCACGACACTTCAGCTCAGATAATCCATTGAGGGGCGGGGCTATACCAAGGAGGTTGTATGAAATGCAGTTGAACCAAATCCGATCAAAAGCTAAAGGTCAGTTTGAATTAGTGTAAGTTGCTAGGGGTCTATTTTATCCGGGAATCTCAAGGAGAGGGGATTCACCCAGAACTCCCAATGAAACCTGGGACTGTGGAACGGACGATAGGGATTCTCCATATTTGTAAAATGAACCTGCAAAGCCCTTGAATGTTTCCGAGAAAGATAATGGAGAATGTCCACAAAAAAGCAGATATCTTTGAAAATGTACTAACGGTGCAGAGTCTCTTGTACACTGCAGCTAAGTCGCCGCCCTTCTGCATGGAGATGAGACGGAGATGGTCCTCCTCGTTCACCCACACAAGGAAGGTCTTGTCGTTGTTGAAGAAGATGCCTCTGCCAGCGGGCCAGTTCTTGTAGCCCTGAGCGTCTCTCAAGAATCTGAAACAGTTGTATGTACAGTGAACAGTGATTCCAAGAGGTCACAGAGTCTCTCCATTGGCAGCTGATTCCAGGAGTTGCATATCTGAACAAGAACAGATTTCCAGGTCCACATGTCCGGCTCCACAAAGAGGTCTCAAAAGTACGACTATTGTTAGTCATTGTCTTCCCTATGTTAAGGTAAAGGAGTCCTTGGCACTAGGATTGCTTTTTTTGGATCATGTTCATGGGGAAAAGTCTCCTGTGAGAAAGCCCTATTATAGGGCTATGTGCCGCAGGTTACGGATGTTTGTCACTTTGTTAACTTAAATCAATGGGAACGGATAGATTACCAGGCAAGGAAAACCAACAATCCACGGATTTCAGCAAAATCACTAATCCCTGAGCCTTGGAACACTTCACAATAACCAGGGCACGGGTCCACAAAGGGGATCTTAGTACTACCATGATAGCATGCCTATGTAAACAAATAGTGCCAAGGTCACTTTGTGGAATAAGGCCATGGACACCTGTTCAAACTTTAAAATCGACGACTATGTTGTGTAATACCTGTCGTCATCCTTGAAGAGGAAGTGGTCCGCTGTCAACTGTGTCTGGACCTCCTTAGTCATGCCATCCAGAGGGTAGTACTGGCCAGCCAGCTCACCAGAGAACTTCTCGAAGGCGGCCTTGGTGTCTTCCTCCATCTTCAGACATTGCTGTGAAGTGATAATAACGTGTAGAACAAGGAACACCCAGCACACTCACAGGAACATGATGCAAGCATACACCTGATAATTGTGACAGGCTTAAGGTAATAACACTGACTGACTGAGTATGGTTTTACGCCGTATTTAGCAATATTCCAGCAATATCACGGCTGGGGACACCAGAAATGGGCTTCACAAATTGTACCCATGTGGGGAATCGAACCCGGGCCTTCGGTGTGACGAGCGAACGCTTTAACCACTAGGCTACCCCACCGCCCCTAAGGTAATAAGAACGTAAGAGTATGAAACTACTAATGTATTCGCTACCCATTGTCATTCTGCTGCAACTGCCTTCCTAAATATGAATATACAGACAATTGTATTAATGTATCCATTGTGTTGATTTGTTGATTAGCATGACTCAGAAATATTCCAGATATATGACAGCGTCTTTAAATAATCGTGTCTTGAGATGCAGTGTTCACGAATGGCGTTTCAAAGTAACAGGACATTGGATCCTGTAAGTTTCAGATGTCTGTCTGACCCACTGAACATTCACAGGACCCATAGAATAAAATTAAAAATACATTTCAGATTTAGCATTTCGTATAATTGGCAATGAAAGTATAAACAAACATAAGATTTATAAACAGCAAACAGGTGTCACATGTCCCATATAACAACTTCAGTCAAAGTCATTGTGAAATATACAGTCAGACACTGGGGCCGGCGGGTTGTAGACTTCTATCAGACCGTTGGCAAAATATGCCGGATTTGTCAGAGGGTCAGACGCTATTCGTGAATACTGTGGAGATGACATTACGAGCATGATCTGGACAACTGTGATAGATAATGTTCATCGAAAACTATCATTGTTTGCTTATCAAACTGATTTTATTGAACTGAATTCTGAGGGTCACCCATAAAACTTGCGTCAAGCTTAACTCCTATGATAATATTGTGAGAGTCTTTTACAAAATTGTTGCCTCAAATACGCAGGAATTATGAGTCATGTAAAACCCTGGTAAAGTTTGGTTGGTCATAGTTAAATACACAATATTATTATTGCATATGCACCAGGCAATCCAGTTACTGCCATTCTTAGTATCGATCACTATCACTCATCACTATCACTCTGCGGAGTAACGTTTGCTCTAGGCAGACCACCCAGGCTCCCAGGACAGAGCCCTACAACCAATGTTAACACATTATAACTACGAAAGTGGAAATGTTTTTAATATTTTATTTTTAAGATGCTATCTTAAATAAAGCTGGTCATTATGTCTGTCATTCTGATATTCCTAAAAAATGAAACAGGATAAAAATATTTAATATCTTACATAGACCGGGTAAGATGTTACGAATTTTCACATTGCGATAGTACCGTTTTACCAGCCATTCCATTTAGTTATTATTATTCCTATTGTCGGCGTAAGTAAAGGCCTACCTATCGGATTGTTTGGTGCACTCAGCAATATTCCAGCTATGTGGTGGGTCTGTAAATAATTAAGTCTGGACAAGACAATCCAGTGTTCAACAGCATGTGCATCAATCTACGCAATTGTGATATCAATGACGTGTCAACCAAGTCAGACTGGCCACCCGATCCCGTTAGTCCTCTTACGACAATCATACCGAATACCGGATACCTAATTATATACATTCTATTGTGCGCGTGAGGCTCCTATATATAGAAGAAACAGAGAGCGCGAGCCTGCGAGCGATCCAATAAAAATACGAATTTAAGGTAAAAAATAAGGTTAAAATCGAATTCCTCACCTTACTTCCGGTTTAGGAAACCTAAACTGGGGATTTTAACAGCGTTCACTGACGTAAACAGAGTAAAAAGTAATCGTGTGTTGAAATTTTATTCAAATGCATGCTGGGAAAAGGAACTCTACAGTGTGGGAACACTCTGATGGTAAGTGATTTTTGATTGGTAAGGTAAGGTAGGTAAGGCTTTTAAATAAAGGGGGGTACCCCCTTTACCCCCATTATCTTACCTTTTTTTAGCTTTAATATTGTTTAATATTTAATATTAAAAGCTGCTTCAACACAGCCTTCTTTCATCGCGTGCCGTTGCTAAGGAAACAAAATGGAAGTGCGCAAAAATAAATGCGCAATCAAAATAAAAATGGCGGATAGGTATCCGGTATTCTGTAATCTTGCCCAATTCTAACCCGGATCTTCACCTATTGAAATACAGGGACACTATGTCATTACGTACGTCCTTGGAAAGCACAGGTGGGAAGCCATAGCTGTCGTGGCTCCTGCCGACACGGACGCGGGTGGAGACGATGTAGTCGCCAGATGGGTCAAGGTCGCCGAAGCCCAGATTGTCGAAATCGCCCATATCTGGTTCCGGGTGGTCAAGCTTGTCGACCTTGTGGTAGTCCTTGATGACCTCATCGAGAACGTCGGAGAAGACGGTGTAGCCCTCGGGGTCGCAGGCGTAGATACCGACACCGCTGTCGGGGTTCAGACAGCCTGAAACGAAAGTTTAATAGGGATTGGAACACTGATTTGGAACCAAATGTACCGAAATGGCCAAGTTGTCACTTATAAAATAAAATTGTAAAAACAAGTTAGAACAAACGGTAAGATTACAGAACACCGGATACCTTCCGCCATCTTTAAACAAAGTTTACCAAGTTAATAGGTTTAGGGTTAGGGTGACGTGACACTAAACAATATGGCTGGTAGGTATCCGGTATTCTGTAAGTGTACCGAACAAACAACCAGAAACAGGACAAGTTTATAGTTTATAAAAATTATAAAGTTTAAAATCCGAGAAGGGTGTCATTCACAAACTATCGTGAAGTTTTGTTTGAGACTTCTCATCAACTAGCGTTATATACAATACGTATAAGGAGACAGGGCTCTACCAGAAGTGACGCAAATTGAGGCTGCTAAATACCATTCGTCGACCGAAACCACAGTGCTTGCAATAAACGATCGTGAAGCTCTTTGACAAATTAGGCTGCTGAAGTTTTAGAATGACTAAACGACGTACGGGACTGATTTATGAAATAGCTGTACTGCGTTCATAAAATACCTTCAGCATCCCAGTGGGTGGATTTCTCTGGCGATCATTTGTTTTCTTTTGCGTTTTATTGTTTGTTTATTTTAAAACCGCACTCAGCAATAGTCCAGCTCTGTGGCACAATCATTGCGTTAGAATATGTAAAACAATTATCACGATGGCAGGATACTGCTGATTGTACAATGGCATTCAACTGCGTCCCCATCGAAATATTGTAACAACAATTAGATCTTCACGTACAATGTAAATAGACTTTAACAAAATGGCGTCACCACCAGGGATTGGGAACGGCAGGGGCCATGGACCATTTTGCACGATAGAACAAAAATTGCTAAAAGTTTACTATTGATAGAAGTAGGCTAAATTGGGAAATGGCTAATAATTCAGGAAATGGCCGCTAATCAAAGTTGAAAATGTTCCCGCATTACCAACGGCAACAGTAGAATGCCGGATTTCCTCTGATCCGGGGGCGTGTGGCGTACACAAACTGTACCATGTACATAATTTGACAATTTGCATTTTGTCTATGTTTGCATGTTTGTCAATATGTTCAAGTGAGCATTATTCGAAAATGCAGATATGCCGAAGGCCTAATGGCATCAACTGAACTCATACTTTGACATTTGTTGTTGAATTTACCTGTCGTCATAGGAATATTGTCACTAATCAGAGAAAATGTATGCAACGAAGGGGATCTGTAAACTAGGATAACATGCTACAGATTTAGGTCCCGGTAAGTCTACTGTGACTAAATTGACGGCGAATGATATCAGAAAACAAAGGATTTCCCGCAGAATTCAAAACAGTGACGGTTGAAGTCATATTGTAAACCAATAGTGAGTTTTTTCCGCAATCTGATTGGTTAATTACCCTTGTCGAATAGTGTTCGACATACCTGAAAATGATGGCCTAATAATCGCACATTAATACGTTGGCACTATTATATTCAAATATTCATATTATGCCACTGTGGCAACGGTTAGACCCCCAGAATATAACAGTTGACAATAACAAATTACGCGCGATGCGTTGATCTATTATTCTATCTTATGTTTATTATCAATCAATCAACAAACAATATTCGTATGCCTACCTGATTGAATGCATTCTTTCAAAGTTCCGCCGAACTTCGTCTTCTTGTCTTTGAGACCATTGTAGCGTTCCTCTGTAAGATGTTTCTTCAGAAGAGATTTGCAGTTAGCTGCACTCTTCAGTTTGTTCCACAGTTCCTCAACCGAAGCCATTGTAAGTTAGGGACTAAAGAAAACTAAAATTAAAAAGAATGAAACAAAATGAACGTCCGAAAACCTTTCTTCCTTCTTGCACTATGAACTAACGGCCGGCCTCTGCGGTTTTATTGTCACGCGCAGCACGTGACGTCACAAACTGTTTGAATGACGTCACACCCTTACACAGGAAAGAAACGCACAAGCATGACATTCGAAAATTAAGAAGGGCCCGGTCTCGCATGCTTTGATGCAAGTTGACGTGCGCAAATTTAGCCGGTAACCAGCTTAACTCGAAAATATACACTGTAAATAAACTCAGAATAATCAAAGAGCCGAAAATTATCAACTTATTTTTATAAAAATATTATCATTCTTGGATTGTAATTGTACTGTAGTCACGTTTGCAAAATAGTGGTAATAGACTGTCTGATCGAGTCTGCCAATCAAAACTAGTGCATTATATTCAGTCAACGTCGTGGTTTGTTGTGAGGTCTTGACAGCGCCGAACGGTGGGGAGAATTTAACAGCAAAAGTCACAATATGATCGCTCTTTCATTCATTCCAATGGGAAACCTTGTTTTTTTTCTTCGAAGTAAAAACTATTAATATAACACGTAGGCCTACCCTTGTTCAGTCTCATTTACATTACATACTGTTCGTCGAGTCAAGTAAAAACAACAACGACGGTTGTGGATTGAGATTGATTATCTGAGTATAGAGTAGCTGACCTCTTTTGGGACTCGTAATGTATAGATCTATATGAAAACATTTAACTGCACTACAAGCGTGCACTACAAACGTTATGTATGCTGAAGTTTGCCATGTGCTTTTGCAAAGGGACGTCACTCTAAACAAAATTTGAAATATAACGGGAAACTGTCCATGGGCGTAATTACGAGTGGGCTTAAATATGGAAAATCCCGGTAATTTATGAACATAACATAAACACTTGTGGGGGCCGTACAGCATATCGCAATCGAAATTCTTGAACAAATTGAGGACGGACGAGTCGTGAGATGATATGAAATCACTCGAGGTCAGTCAAGTATTGGTACGAAAAAACATTTAAATTGAAAAGGTGCCAAAGTGAGATGGAGATTCTGAGCCTATACTTGCTTCATTTAGGGCTTTAGCACTGCAGAAAGGGCTGGACAGTAGAAAAAACAATGGAGTTCAGGGACTGTACACGAGACAGACTTGGCTGAAGTGATGCAGGTCTCAGACATCTGACACATTTTAAAAAAATAACCGGGTATGGTTCGGACAGACCAAGAAACATAATAGGGGCTAAACGGAATTTGACCCCAGGGCGCTGTTTCACAAAGCTCTCGTATTGCTACGACTATCGTAAGTCAATGTTACAGTATAGGAGGTAGGAATGTTACGAGGAAAGTTACGAGATCTTAGCCTTACGAGAGCTTTGTGAAACGGGGCCCGGGGTTCTGACGTGCCCAAAGGACAGAACTCTAGACAGCGAATTAACTTGTATAGTCTCTATAGCTTCGCGTTCAAGCTTGTTGGCCACGTACAAAACTCACCTTCAAACAACCGTATTCATTGCAAAGACTTGACTATGATTAAAATGTTACAAATACATGTCGAATGTATTGCTTTCTTGTTTTATGATATAACTGTGCAGTAAACTACGTTTATACTTAATATGTTACTCACGAATTGACGGATATTACGAACTGTTTATTTGTCTCGACTATACTTGTATAATTCAATCGACATTCGTATAACGAACAACGGTTATAACGAACTGAAATTAACAGTCGCTTGGAGTTCGTTATAACCGTAGTTTCATGTTTATAGTATCTTAAGTATTATTCATATTGCATGTTAGGACGTACTGAAAGTTTTAACTTGCTTCGCCGAAATACATTCGCAAATCTTAAAGTACATATTTACTGCCCTGGGCCTAGATTTTCGAAACTCTCTTAACGCTAAGATAGTCGTAAATGCCATACATTAACATTAACTTACGACTATCTTAGCGCTAAGAGAGCTTCGAAAATCTAGGCCCTTGGTCCCGATCCACAAAGCGTTCGTAACGTTACGACATGTCGCAACTTTATAGTTTGCCATAGGCTCACGAATGTTGTAGCGCTACGTACGTTTTGTAGATCGAGACCCTGGGCTAGCAATGATTTCGAAAATATAAACCTTTTGTCACTTCCCCCTTTTCGGGCAAACAGAACATTCAGTTTCACTACATTTTGTGAACGTTGCACTTCCAAGAGTCACCTTGAAGACATGGTACATTCGACCAAAATAGATATGTTAGTTGTTGTGGTGCCGCAAAATTATCCTTTCAATAAGTTTGGCAACATGAACAGAACAAGTCTCACCTTTAAACTGGAAAACTGATCCCGCTAATAGTGAAGTGAGGTCTGGATGACTTCGCGAGCTTTTATACTGGTCAGACCTTCGATACCTCTTAGTGTTTGTTTCAGATATGTGTAATATTACCCAACACCTAGCTACTAATTAGCTTAAGATCGCTTTGACTATATCCAAGGGCGGTGACGGTCAAAAGGGCGAACTTGATACCCCTCAGTCAGTACTGTTATATAAGACTGTTCCGGTGAGTGCAGAACTGCATATACATCAATAACAGGTTCGCTGGCACTACTTAGCAGATATAGATTTATTCAAAATAGAAACAGTGACGATGTAACTCTTGGCCATATTACTTAGGCCATATGTAAAAATAGTCCTGTTTCTCATTACCGCCCGACCCAAAAATTAGACCCAAAAATTACTTTAGATCCGACCCTAAGATTCCAAAAAAAATTTACACTGGAGAAAATGCAACTTTGACTCTCAAAATGTGCATGAATTTTCTACGTTTTGAATTTCTATCGGAGAAAAGGTGTAAATTTCCACAGAAATCAAGGGGTTTTGGACATAAAATAGGATAAAATGAAAAAATATTATCCGCCTGCCCGCCCCATATTTTTTTGGAAAGAGTGATGAGAAACAAAAATATTTTTTATGTGGCCTTAGAGAGATATAATTACTTATAAGTTGAAGCGAGTTAGTGTTAGTTATAATAGCTTCTTCCTCTTTTCCGTGTAAACGTATTAGTTATTTGTTTACTTAGAGAGGTATTACTTATCTGTTGAAACGAGTTAGTATAATAGCTTTTCCCTCATTCCCGTGTAAACGTATTAGTTATTTGTTTACTTTGAGAGATATAATTTATAAGTTGAAACGAGTTAGTATAAATGCTTTTTCCTCCTCCGTGTAAATATATTAGTTATTTGTACATATTGCAATGTTACTGTGGCATTTCACTGCCGATAGTAACGCTTAACGCTTTGGTAAATTATTCAGAAAGAGAAAACGAACAAATTGAAGATATTTTTTAACTGAATTCTTATTGCAAATGCCATATATTCTGACGTGAAAAACAAAAATATACCCAGTATATGTGACAGTTGTAAAACTATTAGAGTTTGCCATTAAAAACAATGCTTTACGTTTTCAAGATTTAAAAAAAAATTCAACCATACGTATCAATTCAAATTTTTTTAGCACTGAACGTTGTGTGTTCCTTTCAGAACTACCTGGCTTTTCATCCTTGTCTTATATCTTATATGCGTATATATTGTTGCTATCTGTTTAACAGTTGTTCAGAAAACAGGCGAGACCCACCATCTGATCATAAGAGAAGTATTTGTTATTGTTAATATATGTTATTAAATATTATTGATAAATCTGTAATTTCTTCCAAATGCAGTTACCAACTTCTGCAGGCAAGTGCATCGATGATGTAACCTCCATTAGTGTAGGCCATATGTGTTATGCTTACGTTGAATTGTGAAAAAATATATACAATATTTGGAATGGTAGTTTTTGCGTACTATGGCGTGACTGAATGTGGTATTTTGTCCTTTACTTTAGCAGAATCGTTCTCTATGTTATGTTTTTCGTGTTTATGTCATAAAAATACCATCTTTTGTTCTGGAAAAAAGTGACATTACACTACCGCTTGCCACCTCATATAAGCCGATATATAGGCAAAATATTCGTACGTTTCAAGAGATATATAACTTCCTCTATTGCAAGAGTGCCGCCAGTCGACGTATCGAAGTCAGCCTTCACCTTGGCTCTATGACCGCCTCCGTGGTGTAGTGGTTAGAGCGTCCGCCCGGAGAGCGGAAGGTCGCGGGTTCGATCCCCGACGGCGTCATACCAACATGAATATGGTACTTGTAGGTCCCTGCCTGGTGCTCGGCATTAATGGGTACAACAAGGACTGGTCGGCTCGGAGTCAGTATAATGTGTCTGAGTGGGGTATTCATGCTTCACTGCGGCATGGGATCTCAGTGGGCTAGCACTATAAAACCAGCTTAAGTCTGGGCTAGTACAATCAGCCGCACATACACATACACACGCATGCCCGTCGTCATATGAGCGAAATATTCTCAAGCACGACGCAAAACCCAATTTCACCTCACCTCACCTTGGCTCTATCTAGACTTGCCACATATACTAGACTTGCATGGGTTGCGTTGGGTATATTGTTTCAGGGTCTGTATGACCGACTAATTACGGAAAAGCATGGGACGGTTAAAAACAAAACTGCATCTCAGTCACTGCAATAGGAGTTCAGTCTTTGGGGTGAAATATAATAGCGTTTGCGCTCAAATATGTAAACAGTAACTAGACTTGGAAGTGCAGGCTGAAACTTTGGAAAGACTCAGAAATTATTTGTCGTTATTGTTTTATCGACATTCAAGAAGTTGATGAGTCAATAATGAAGCATAAGACAATATGGATAACAACTTCTTGTTTATTGCATAGAGATACGTTTCGGTGTTCTGTAAGAGTCAAGTAGCATCTACACCGAAACGTGTTATCAAGCTAAAAGTATTATAAGCCTGATAACGGTGTAAGTTATTATACATAAGGTGCTTCATTAATATTTGTCGTAGCTAATTTTTTTAATAACTTCCGTACAATTCGACTGGCGATGATTGAGGTCATATACCCGTAGTCTGTCCGCGATTGTGGAAGCGCCTGTAAAAGGTCCACTTAACACACTGGTCATGTTTCTGAGACCGTGTTGTTTCATTCAGCCACTGAAAAGAGAGCCTTTGTTCAAGGGCTATAGTCTGTGTCTACAATGCGACAATCCCATTCTGGCTATGTGAGATACCTGTTTTGACAGAGTCTGGCACCAGAGGACACCATTAGCCATCACGCGAGCAGCGTAATATGCATTTCAAAGAGAGAGGGGTCAAATGACGCAATGACACATCATAACGCATTAGTGGAGCAGTGTATTCTGACCAGATGGCCATGGTACTGTGGTCAGTAGCTCTCCAAGGTTGATATATCACTCATAGCCAAACGATGACTTAGATAGCAGAACCTAATGCAAATACTCACTATATTTAATTGTTTGCGCTACTTTTTGTACATCCAATAATATGTGACAGTGTTATGTTTCTGGGTACGATCACTGACCGATAATTACAGTAAAACATGTTGTTAACGGATATGAATGATAATAACACTCATTATCAATGGATGTCATGTATTAGAACTATCCTAACACAAACAGTTAATTATAAATTATGGTTGTTTCAAAAAGGCCTTGTTTAGAATATCTGAAGAACCTTGTCTATATAAAGAACTGTGTCTCATTGCGTATCTATGAAGAACAGTGTCCCATTGTGTCTCTATGAAGAACTGTGTTTCTAAGAAGAGTTTTGTGTCTCATTGTCACTATGAGGAAGCTGTGTCTCATTGCGTCTCCATGACGAACTGTGTCTCATTGTATCTCTATGACGAATTGTGTCTCCACATTGTGTCTCCAGGACGAACTGTGTCTCATTGCGTCTCCAGGACGAACTGTGTCTCATTGAATCTCTATGACGAACTGTGTCTCCATGACGAACTGTGTCTCCACATTGTGTCTCCATGACGAACTGTGTCTCATTGCGTCTCGATGAAGAACTGTCTCATTGTGTCTCTATGAAGAACTGTGTCTCTAAAAACTTGTCTCATTGTGTCTGTATGATGAACTGTGTCTCATTGTGTCTCCATGAAGAACTGTGTCTCATTGTGTCTCCATGACGAACTGTGTCTCATTGCGTCTCTATGGCGAAGTGTGTCTCATTGTGTCTCTATGAAGAACTGTGTCTCTAAGAATAGTGTCTCATTGTCACTATGAGGAGTTGTCTTATTGTGTCTGTATGAAGAACTGTGTCTCATTGTGTCTCCATGGCGAATTGTGTCTCATTGTGACTCCATGACGAACTGTGTCTCATTGCGTCTCCATGGCGAACTGTGTCTCATTGTGTCTCCATGACACATGTATGAAGAACTGTGTCTCATTGTGTCTGTATGATGAACTGTCTCATTGTGTCTGTATGAAGAACCGTGTTTCTAAGAAGATTTTTGTGTCTCATTGTGACTATTAGGAGCTGTGTCTCATTGTGTCTGTATGATGAACTGTGTCTCCATGACGAACTGTGTCTCATTGTGTATCCATAACGAACTGTGTCTCATTGCGTCTCCATGGCGAGGTGTGTCTCATTGTGTCTCTATAAAGAACTGTGTCTCTAACAATTGTGTCTCATTGTGTCTGTATGAAGAACTGTGTCTCATTGTGTTTCCATGACGAACTGTGTCTCATTGTGTCTGTGAAGAACCGTGTCTCATTGTGTCTGTGAAGAACTGTGTCTCATTGTGTCTCTATGAAGAACAGTGTCTCATTGTGTCTGCATGAAGAACTGTATTTCATTGTGTCTGTATGAAGAACTGTGTCTCATTGTGTCTGCATGAAGAACTGTCTCATTGTGTCTGTATGAAGAACTGTGTCTCATTGTGTCTGTATGAAGAACTGTGTCTCATTGTGTCTGTATGAAGAACTGTGTCTCATTGTGTCTATATGAAGAACTGTGTCTCATTGTGTCTGTATGAAGAACTGTGTCTCATTGTACCTGTATGAAGAACCGTGTCTCATTGTGTCTGTGAAGAACTGTCTCATTGTGTCTGTGAAGAACTGTTTCTCATTGTGTCTGCATGAAGAACTGTGTCTCATTGTGTCTGTATGAAGAACTGTGTCTCATTGTGTCTGTATGAAGAACTGTGTCTCATTGTGTCTGTATGAAGAACCGTGTCTCATTGTGTCTATGAAGAACCGTGTCGTCTCATTGTGTCTGTGAATAAACCGTCTCATTGTGTCTGTATGATGAACTGTGTCTCATTGTGTCTGTGCAGAACCGTATCTCATTGCTTCTGTGAAGAACTGTCTCATTGTGTCTGTATGAAGAACTGTGTCTCATTGTGTCTGCATGAAGAACTGTGTCTCATTGTGTCTTTATGGAGAACTGTGTCTCATTGTGTCTGTATGAAGAACCGTGTCTCTTTGTTTCTGTATGAAGAACTGTGTCTCATTGTGTCTGTATGGAGAACTGTGTCTCATTGTGTCTGTATAAAAAACTGTGTCGCATTGTGTCTGTATGAAGAACTGTGTCTCATTGTACCTGTATGAAGAACCGTGTCTCATTGTGTCTGTGAAGAACTGTCTCATTGTGTCTGTATGACGAACTGTTTCTCATTGTGTCTGCATGAAGAACTGTGTCTCATTGTGTCTGTGCAGAACCGTATCTCATTGTTTCTGTGAAGAACTGTCTCATTGTGTCTGTATGAAGAACTGTGTCTCATTGTGTCTGTATGAAGAACTGTGTCTCATTGTGTCTGTATGAAGAACTGTGTCTCATTGTGTCTATGAAGAACCGTGTCGTCTCATTGTGTCTGTGAATAAACCGTCTCATTGTGTCTGTATGAAGAACTGTTTCTCATTGTGTCTGTGAAGAACCTTGTCTCATTGTGTCTGTGAAGAACTGTCTCATTGTGTCTGTGAAGAACTGTGTCTCACTGTGTCTGTGAAGAACCGTGTCTCATTGTGTCTGTTAAGAACTGTGTCTCATTGTTTCTGTATGACGAACTGTGTCTCATTGTGTCTGTATGAAGAACTGTGTCTCATTGTGTCTGAATAAAGAACTGTGTCTCATTGTGTCTGTATGACGAACTGTGTCTCATTGTGTCTGTATGAAGAACTGTGTCTCATTGTTTCTGTATGGAGAACTGTGTCTCATTGTCTGTGTGATGACCTGTGTCTCATTGTGTCTGTATGATGAACTGTGTCTCATTGTGTCTGTGAAGAACTGTGTCTCATTGTGTCTGTATGAAGAACTGTGTCTCATTGTGTCTGTATGAAGAACTGTGTCTCATTGTGTCTATGAAGAACCGTGTCGTCTCATTGTGTCTGTGAAGAACTGTCTCATTGTGTCTGTATGAAGAACTGTGTCTCATTGTGTCTGTGAAGAACCCAGTCTCATTGTGTCTGTGAAGAACTGTGTCTCATTGTGTCTGTATGAAGAACTGTGTCTCATTGTGTCTGTATGAAGAACTGTGTCTCATTGTGTCTGTGAAGAACCGCGTCTCATTGTGTCTGTGAAGAACTGTGTTTCTAGGAAGAGTTTTGTGTTTCATTGTCACTATGAGGAGCTGTGTCTCATTGTGTCTGTATGAATAACTGTGTCTCATTGTGTCTGTATGAAACACTGTGTCTCGTTGTGTCTTTATGAAGAACTGTGTCAATTTTTGTGAAGCGGCATCCAGGAAACATGATCCTTGTATTGTCGGAATGCACATTGTGTAATAATACTGATCATCAGTCTCTCTACTGTGAGACACAGTTCGTCATGGAGACACAGTTCGTCATAGAGATAGAATGAGACACAGTTCGTCATGGAGACACAATGAGATATCAGTCTCTCTACCGCCTCTGAGTACACCCCACTGCGATATATAGAGAGTGTCTACTAGGCTTATCAAAGTCTTATTTACACAATTGGCTGGCTTTGTACAGAACAACCAGAAATTATTGAGAATTTAAAGATTGTATTTTTTATTTTTTATTCACTCATTACTGACGTATTAAATGTGAATATTAGCAGAACATAACTCCAGATTCAAAGACAGGTGAACAGTTAGTATTTTGTCAAGTCACCATGGGCAGCAATGCAGGCTTCAATGCGGCGGGGCATACTACTGATCAAAGAAGTTAGAAAGTCGTGGTCCATGCTGTCGCAATATCGGACCACCTCTTCTTTCATTTCAGCAATATTTGTCAGATTTGTCTTATTGACACTTTCCTTCATAAGTCCCCAAACATTTTCTATTGGATTTAGGTCAGGGCTATAGCTTTGCCAATCTAAAAATGTCATATTTTGGGTCCGAAACCAGGCCTGTGAATGCTTTGAACGATGTTTTGGGTCGTTGTTCTGCTGGAAAATCCAAAAATGTCCATAGAACACGTGAGCAGATGGAAGTAAATGTCCCTCGAGAATATCTGTGTACCGCTGACTGTTCATATTCCCTTCAAATACACAGAAGGGGCGTTGCCCCTAACACAGATATGCCAACCCACACTTTAAATCTCGGGCTGTACTTTGGGCGCTGATACAATGGTTTTTCAGTTTGTTTGGTCCAGAATTTCAGTGTATTAGGAAATAGCCACACAGAACATTCATCTGAGAAAATCACATTGTCCCAGTTAAAATGTCTATGCTGTAAGCACCAGTTCAACCTTCGCTCCTTTCGTTCAGGTTTCATGATTGGTGATGGAATTCCTCGACTTTTCTGCCAACCAATTGCATGCAGCTCAGTTCCAATTGTCTCCTTACAGGCAGCCACAGTTCCTCTATCAATCATATCCAGCCTTAAGTTTTCTAAACTCCTTCGTTTGTTTTTAGAAACAAGAATACCAAGCCGCCTCCTGTCACCGACAGTCAACCTACCTGCGCTATATCCATTTGCAATATTTTTCAAAACACGATACACAGTGGACAAAGGGATGCCTGTTCTACTTGAAATCACTTTAGCTGATCTGATGTCCTTGTTATAATACTCTCAAATCAACTTCCCCTTCTCTAAATCATCCATACTGAGGATCACTGAAAATGTCGTCTGCTAGCAAGTAAACAAAGGGGGGATAACTCTTCACAAACAAATGAAAAAGGATTAACGGAGTTGTCTCTCTTGAATGAAACCAAGCACTTGATAGCTGGTCAAGGTTGTTTATACTAGAAATCCAATTAAACATATTCCTAAAATTCTCAATAATTTCTGGTCATACTATATCTGTAACAAACAATACGGAGTATAAACATGCATAGGTACCAAAAAAAATAATTATATATATATATATACAGGGATATTTTCAGTCAGCATTTAAACGAGTGTGGGTGTTATTCAGGCAGTAGGTGATTGGCGTGATCAGTCACTTAGGCTTACAAACCATTTCAAAGGGATTGAAAATCCAGTTATTTTCTTGTTAAATATGACACAAGAGCACAGTGATGTCGGCAATCAAAATCTAACCGCATCAAGCAGGGTATGAAACTCCCAAAAATTTCAGCCAGACCATAGGGCTGGTTAGATTTGAAACTTGTCAGCCCTGACCAAAACCTGCCCACAAAATATTTTCATTTTCGTGTCTAAATTTCAACCCAGCCGTCGGGCAGGTGAATTTGGGAATCTGGCAGTCCGTGTTGAAAATACCCAGTCCCTGGCGGTCGTGCAGGCAGGTATTTCGAACGCTGCATCAAGGCAATACGATAATTATGATGATGGTGAACAAAATCGAAACAGTTCATTCGTTCTGGACGACATTGTTAAACTTCATCTTCGTTCAACTTTTATTCATGACGCTGTGTAAATCGGTGGAAAGTAAAATCCAAGGGCATTGTTTACACTATACAAACAGTAAGACACATATTTAAAAAAAAAATACAATACAAAAGTAGGTCAACTGAGAGTGAGAGAGTTGAACAACAGAGAGCACAAAAGTAGGTCCACTGAGAGTGAGAGAGAGGAACAACAGAGAGCACAAAAGTAGGTCAACTGAGAGTGAGAAAGTGGAACAACAGAGAGCACAAAAGTAGGTCAACTGAGAGTGAGAAAGTGGAACAACAGAGAGCACAAAAGTAGGTCAACTGAGAGTGAGAAAGTGGAACTACTTAGAGCACAAAAGTAGGTCAACTGAGTGAGAAAGTGGAACTACTTAGAGCACAAAAGTAGGTCAACTGAGAGTGAGAAAGTGGAACAACAGAGAGCACAAAAGTAGGTCAACTGAGAGTGAGAAAGTGGAACAACAGAGAGCACAAAAGTAGGTCAACTGAGAGTGAGAAAGTGGAACAACCGAGAGCACAAAAGTAGGTCAACTGAGAGTGAGAAAGTGGAACAACAGAGAGCAAAAAAGTAGGTCAACTGAGAGTGAGAAAGTGGAACAACAGAGAGCACAAAAGTAGGTCAACTGAGAGTGAGAAAGTGGAACAACAGAGAGCACAAAAGTAGGTCAACTGAGAGTGAGAAAGTGGAACAACAGAGAGCACAAAAGTAGGTCAACTGAGAGTGAGAAAGTGGAACTACAGAGAGCACAAAAGTAGGTCAACTGAGAGTGAGAAAGTGGAACAACAGAGAGCACAAAAGTAGGTCAACTGAGAGTGAGAAAGTGGAACAACAGAGAGCACAAAAAGTAGGTCAACTGAGAGTGAGAAAGTGGAACAACAGAGAGCACAAAAAGTAGGTCAACTGAGAGTGAGAAAGTGGAACTACTTAGAGCACAAAAGTAGGTCAACTGAGTGAGAAAGTGGAACAACAGAGAGCACAAAAGTAGGTCAACTGAGAGTGAGAAAGTGGAACAACAGAGAGCACAAAAGTAGGTCAACTGAGAGTGAGAAAATGGAACTACTGAGAGCACAAAAGTAGGTCAACTGAGTGAGAAAGTGGAACAACAGAGAGCACAAAAGTAGGTCAACTGAGAGTGAGAAAGTGGAACAACAGAGAGCACAAAAGTAGGTCAACTGAGAGTGAGAAAGTGGAACTTCTTAGAGCACAAAAGTAGGTCAACTGAGTGAGAAAGTGGAACAACAGAGAACACAAAAGTAGGTCAACTGAGAGTGAGAGAGTGGAACTACTGAGAGCACAAAAGTAGGTCAACTGAGAGTGAGAGAATGAAACCAGCCAATGACCATGATACAATATGTCCACATTGTTAAAAACATCTTCTACGACACACGTTTCAACAATAAATAGTCCGAAGACTAAGCCTTGCGTTTCTGGGCCTTGCGTTTTTGGGCTGCCTCAAGTTCCTTTTCCCGCGTGAGGCATATTTCCACGCCCCGACGCATCTCCTCGACGGCGTGAAACTCCGTGAGACCGAGTCGACGTTTGTTGGAGAGGTCGTAGATGCCATCAACACCCTTGGTCCGCGTCCCGTGGAAACCTGGTGATTGTGAAAAATGAATGACTTCATTTCATACAAACAAGGATGATATGTCACCTACCGGTACTGATTTATTTCGGAGCAGTTGGGTAGCCTAATGGTTAAAGCGTCCGCCCGTCACACTGAAGACCCGGTTCGATTCACCACATGGGTACACAGAGGTAATTATGAATAGTGTTATTGTAAAAATATAGATTTGTTTGTTTTTCACCCCGCACTCAGCATGTGGCCACTTATATGATTTGTAAATAATCGAGTTCCGGTAAGGCAATCCAGCGATCAACATCATGAATATCGATCTACACAACAGGTGTACGATGGCATGCATCATCCAAGTCATCGAAACTGACAACGGGATCCCGTTAGTTGCCTCTTTCGACATAATTGTATCAGGGGTGGAAATAACTTTAAAATTGCTAGTGTACTCCGATACAGTGGCACATGTAAACTCACTTGCCCTGATATTTTTTCCACTATAAAGGCCGATTTTCTTCTTGATGTTTTAAATGAACAACATAATTAACATTGGAAAGTCAACTGGACACCGGTACAGCATGATATGCAAATTTGCTTGCCCGACAGAAAAAAATTTGGACTGGGACGTCGGGCAATGGGTTATTTCCACCCCTGTGTATTGGTTCTAAACAAATCGCAAACACTGGGACTTTCTTTTGTACGTGACCCGTGAAGATCCGGGTTAGAATTGATCTTCAGTAACCCATGCTTGTCGTAAGAGGCGACAAACGGGATCGGGTGGTCAGACTCATTGACTTGGTTGACACATGTCATTGTATCCCAATTGCGTAGATCGATGCTCATGCTGTTGATCACTGGAATGCCTGTTCTAGACACGATTATTTACAGACCATATAGCTGGAATACTGCTGAGTGCGGCGTAAAACTAAACTCACTTACTCACTCTGAAGCAAGACGTCTGAACGTGTTTTACGTATGCTTCAGTGACTATTATGGAGTTTTTGACACGTTATCCGGATGAAATGAAACAGTGTCACGTGTAGCTGAGCGATGTCATGCGTTATGTGCCATGCCTCCTGTCTTTAGACGAATCTATGGACAAGGATGTGTATGGGTAAAACGTAACCAATGCTCTCATGTACCTCGAATCTGTAGGTGGAGATTCTCGCAGAATTTCCCGAAGTCCGGTTGGGCAGAGAGGTGGGGGATCTTGATGAGGACTGAAGCACGGAGGGTTGTACCCAGGTTGGTCGGACAGAACGTCAGGTAGCCCAGACCTTTCCTCTTGGCGAACTGCACATCACTTCCCTCTATTGTCTTGATGGCCTGCACATGTAACAATGCAACGTTTAAAGCTGGTCTATACACTATAGTACCCTAAGCACCGTAAGCATTGCCTTCCTTCGTCACAGTGTGTCATGTGTTGGGTCATGTATCAAATATAGTGTGTCATGTGTCGGGTCACGTATCAAATATAGTGTGTCATGTGTCGGGTCATGTATCAAATATACTGTGTCATGTGTCGGGTCATGTATCAAATATAGTGTGTCATGTGTCGGGTCATGTATCAATTATAGTGTGTCATGTGTCGGGTCATGTATCAGATATAGTGTGTCATGTGTCGGGTCATGTATCAAATATAGTGTGCCATGTGTTGGGTCATGTATCAAATATAGTGTGTCATGTGTCGGGTCATGTATCAAATATAATATGTCATGTGTCGGGTCATGTATCAACTATAGTGTGTTATGTGTCGGGTCATGTATCAAATATAGTTTCTCCAGTAAGCCATGTGTAGTGTGTCCTCTGTGCAATATGTAGGGTCTCCTGTAAGCCATGTGGAGTGTGTCCTCTGTGCAATATGTAGTGGCTCCTGTAAGCGATGTGGGTGTGTTCTGTGTAATATGTAGTGTCTCCTGTAAGCCATGTGGAGTGTGTCCTCTGTGCAATATGTAGTGTCTCCTGTAAGCCATGTGTAGTGGTCCACTGTGCAATATGTAGTGTCTCCTGTAAGCCATGTGGAGTGTGTCCTCTGTGCAATATGTAGTGTCTCCTGTAAGCCATGTGGAGTGTGTCCTCTGTGCAATATGTAGTGTCTCCTGTAAGCCATGTGTAGTGTGTCCTCTGTGCAATATGTAGTGTGTTCCTGTAGAGCCATGTGGATGTGGAGTGTCTCTGTGCAATATGTAGTGTCTCCTGTAAGCCATGTGTAGTGTATGTGCAATATGTAGTGTCTCCTGTAAGCCATGTGTGAGTGTCTCCTCTGTGCAATGTGGAGTGTGTCCCCTGTAAGCCATGTGGAGTGTGTCCTCTGTGCAATATGTAGTGTCTCCTGTAAGTCATGTAGAGTGTCCTCTGTGCAATATGTAGTGTCTCCTGTAAGCCATGTGGTGTGTCCTCTGTGTGCAATATGTAGTGTCTCCTGTAAGCCATGTGGAGTGTGTCCTCTGTGCAATATGTAGTGTTCCCTGTAAGCCATGTGGAGTGTGTCCTCTGTGCAATATGTAGTGTCTCCTGTAAGCCATGTAGAGAGTCCTCTGTGCAATATGTAGTGTCTCCTGTAAGCCATGTGGAGTGTGTCCTCTGTGCAATATGTAGTGTCTCCTGTAAGCCATGTGGAGTGTGTCCTCTGTGCAATATGTAGTGTCTCCTGTAAGCCATGTGGAGTGTGTCCTCTGTGCAATATGTAGTGTCTCCTGTAAGCCATGTGTAGTGTGTCCTGTGCAATATGTAGCAGTGTGTCCCTGTGCAAGCCATGTGTGCAATATGTAGTGTCTCCTGTGGTGGTTCTCTCAGTAATATGTAGTGTTCCTGTGCCATGTGGAGGTGGTTCCCTCTGTGCAATATGTAGTGTCTCCTGTAAGCCATGTGGAGTGTGTCCTCTGTGCAATATGTAGTGTCTCCTGTAAGCCATGTGGAGGTGTCCTCTGTGCAATATGTAGTGTCTCCTGTAAGCCATGTGTATGTGTGTCCCTCTGTGCAATATGTAGTGTCTCCTGTGCCATGTGATAGTGTGTCCTCCCAGCAATATGTAGTGTCTCCTGTAAGCCATGTGGAGTGTGTCCTCTGTGCAATGTGTAGTGTCTCCTGTAAGCCATGTAGAGAGTCCTCTGTGCAATATGTAGTGTCTCCTGTAAGCCATGTGGAGTGTGTCCCTCTGTATGTGTCTCCTGTCATGTGGAGTGTGTCCTCTGTGCAATATGTAGTGTCTCCTGTAAGCCATGTGGAGTGTGTCTCTCTGTGCAATATGTAGTGTCTCCTGTAAGCCATGTGGGTGTGTCATGTAGTGTCTCCTGTAAGCCATGTGGGAGGTGTCCCTGTAGCAATATGTAGTGTCTCCTGTAAGCCATGTGGAGTGTGTCCTCTGTGCAATATGTAGTGTCCCTGTAAGCCATGTGGAGTGTGTCCTCTGTGCAATATGTAGTGTCTCCTGTAAGCCATGTGGAGGTGTCCTCTGTGCAATATGTAGTGTGTCTCCTGTGCCATATGTAGTGTCTCCCTCTGTGCTTCATAATATATGTGTGTCTCCCTCATGTGGAGTGTGTGTCCTCTGTGCAATATGTAGTGTCTCCTGTAAGCCATGTGGAGTGTGTCCCTCTGTGCAATATGTAGTGTCTCCTGTAAGCCATGTGGAGTGTGTCCTCTGTGCAATATGTAGTGTCTCCTGTAAGCCATGTGTTCTCTGTGCAATATGTAGTGTCTCCTGTAAGCCATGTGGAGAGTGTGTCCTCTGTGCAATATGTAGTGTCCTGTAAGCCATGTGGGTAGCAATATGTAGTGTCTCCTGTAAGCCATGTGGGAGTGTGTCCTCTGTGCAATATGTAGTGTCTCCTGTAAGCCATGTGGAGTGTGTCCTCTGTGCAAGGTAGTGTCTCCTGTAAGCCATGTGGAGTGTGTCCTCTGTGCAATATGTAGTGTCTCCTGTAAGCCATGTGGAGTGTGTCCTCTGTGCAATATGTAGTGTCTCCTGTAAGCCATGTGGAGTGTGTCCTCTGTGCAATATGTAGTGTCTCCTGTAAGCCATGTGAGTGTGTCCTCTGTGCAATATGTAGTGTCTCCTGTAAGCCATGTGGAGTGTGTCCTCTGTGCAATATGTAGTGTCTCCTGTAAGCCATGTGGAGTGTGTTCTCTGTGCAATATGTAGTGTCTCTGTGCAATATGTAAGCGTCTCCCTGTGGCCATGTGGAGTGTGTCCTCTGTGCAATATGTAGTGTCTCCTGTAAGCCATGTGGAGTGTGTCCTCTGTGCAATATGTAGTGTCTCCTGTAAGCCATGTGGAGTGTGTTCTCTGTGCAATATGTAGTGTCTCCTGTAAGCCATGTGGAGTGTGTCCTCTGTGCAATATGTAGTGTCTCCTGTAAGCCATGTGGAGTGTGTCCTCTGTGCAATATGTAGTGTCTCCTGTAAGCCATGTGGAGTGTGTCCTCTGTGCAATATGTAGTGTCTCCTCCCTGTGCAATGTGTAGTGTGTAAGCCATCTGGAGGTGCAATATGTAGTGTCTCCTGTAAGCCATGTGGAGTGTGTCCTCTGTGCAATATGTAGTGTCTCCTGTAAGCCATGTGGAGTGTGTCCTCTGTGCAATATGTAGTGTCTCCTGTAAGCCATGTGGAGTGTGTCCTCTGTGCAATATGTAGTGTCTCCTGTAAGCCATGTGGAGTGTGTCTCTGTGCAATATGTAGTGTCTCCTGTAAGCCATGTGGAGGTGTGTCTCTGTGTAATATGTAGTGTCTCCTGTAAGCCATGTGGAGTGTGTCCTCTGTGCAATATGTAGTGTTTCCTGTAAGCCATGTGGAGTGTGTGTCCTCTGCAATATGTAGTGTCTCCTGTATGTGTAGGTGTCTCCAATATGTAGTGTTCCTGTTAGTCATGTGGAGTGTGTCCTCTGTGCAATATGTAGTGTCTCCTGTAAGCCATGTGGAGTGTGTCCTCTGTGCAATATGTAGTGTCTCCCATTAATGTCTCCTGTAAGCCATGTGGAGTGTGGTCTCTGTGCAATATGTAGTGTCTCCTGTAAGCCATGTGGAGTGTGTCCCTCTGTGCAATATGTAGTGTCTTCCTGTAAGCCATGTGGAGCGTGTCCTCTGTGCAATATGTAGTGTCTCCTGTAAGCCATGTGGAGTGTGTCCCCCCAATATGTAGTGTCTCCTGGTCATGTGGAGTGTGTCCTCTGTGCAATATGTAGTGTCTCCTGTAAGCCATGTGGAGTGTGTCCTCTGTGCAATATGTAGTGTCTCCTGTAAGCCATGTGGGAGGTGTGTCCTCTGTGCAGCATGGTGGTCCTGTCATGTGGAGTGTGTAATATGTAGTGTCTCCTGTTAGGGTATGTGGAGGTAAGTTCTCCTGTAAGCCATGTGGAGTGTGTCCTCTGTGCAATATGTAGTGTCTCCCTGTAAGCCATGTGGAGTGTGTTCTCTGTGCAATATGTAGTGTCTCCTGTGTGTGTGGAGTGTGTCCCTTGTGCAATTATGTAGTGTCTCCCAGTGTCCCTGGAGGGGTAGGTCCCGTGGAGTCTCCTGTGTTTCTTCAGCAATATGTGGTCTCCCGTTAGTTATGTGGAGTGTGTCCTCGGTGCAATATAGTGTCCTGTGCCGAGTGTGTCCTCTGTGCAACATGTAGTGTCTCCCTGTAAGCCATGTGGAGTGTCCTCTGTGCAATAGCGTGAGCATGTTGTGCAATATGTAGTGTCCTCCTGTTTCTCCTTAAGGTATGTGGAGTGTGTTCTGTTCATGCAATGTTCCCTGGGGCACGGAGTGTGAGTCTGTATGTGTAGCAGTAGGTATGGAGGAGCAGCAATATGTAGTGTTCCTGTAAGCCACGTGGAGTGTGTTCTCTGTGCAACATGTAGTGTCTCCAAAGCCACGTGAGTGCTGTTCTCCAGTAATATGTAGTGGAGTGTGGAGTTCGTTCTCTGTGCAATATGTAGTGTCTCCTGTAAGCCATGTGGAGTGTGTCTCTGTGCAATATGTAGTGTCTCCTGTAAGCCACGTGGAGTGTTCTCCTGTCAGCAATACGTAATGTGTCCTGTAAGCCACGTGGAGTGTGTTCTCTGTGCAATATGTAGTGTCTCCTGTTAGGTATGTGGAGTGTGTCCTCTGTGCAATATGTAGTGTCTCCTGTTAGGTATGTGGAGTGTGTCCTCTGTGCAATATGTAGTGTCTGCTGTAAGCCATGTTGAGTGTGTCTGTGCAATATGTAGTGTCTCCTGTAAGCCATGTGGAGTGTGTCCTCTGTGCAATATGTAGTGTCTCCTGTAAGCCATGTGGAGTGGTATGTGTAGTTTCTCCTGTAAGCCATGTGGAGTGATATGTGTAGTTTCTCCTGTAAGCCATGTGGAGTGTTATGTGTAGTTTCTCCTGTAAGTCATGTGGAGTGTTATGTGTAGTTTCTCCTGTAAGCCATGTGGAGTGTTATGTGTAGTTTCTCCTGTAAGCCATGTGGAGTGTTATGTGTAGTTTCTCCTGTAAGCCATGTGGAGTGTTATGTGTAGTTTCTCCTGTAAGCCATGTGGAGTGTTATGTGTAGTTTTTCCTGTAAGCCATGTGGAGCGTTATGTGTAGTTTCTCCTGTAAGCCATGTGGAGTGTTACATGTAGTGTTTTATGTGTGCAATATGTAGTTTCTCTTATAAGCCATATGCAGTGAATTGAGGGTAGCATCCATGTCCAAGACCAGGATATTATGTCCTAATATGGACTCAGTGTTGATTTCTCTCCTGAGAATCTGTGATTCGATAAGAACATTACTGACATCGTCCTATACTAACGGTGCAGAGTCTCTTGTAGACGGCTCCCAAGTCGCCTCCCTTCTGCATGGAGATGAGACGGAGATGGTCCTCCTCGTTCACCCACACAAGGAAGGTCTTGTCGTTGTTGAAGAAAATGCCTCTGCCAGAAGGCCAGTCGTTAAAGATGCTGGCAGCTCCCAATAGGCTAACGCAATGATAAAGTAATATACAACATATGGAAACATTTGCCACATCAATCAGAGAAGTAGTACCATATAGTAGCAGTAACATCCAGTCTAAGTAAACTTTGGCTCAGTATTATTCGTTACACTGCCATACCGAGTCTAACATACCCTAGTAGAAGGTCGCGTCAGCTAATCTTTGAGCGACCTATGACCGTCCAATCAAACGAGAGACGGCCGAACTGATTTAGCCAATCAGACAACAGCTACTATTTATTCACTTCGAGTTTCTGAGTGAAGAGTTTTTGATTTACTCTTCCCCCGTCGCTGACACTGATCAATCAACAAACGGAAATCCGCACAAAAACACAGATATTTGACCTGCAGCATAAACGCTTAGGGGTTCCTGATGACATGGTTATTATTAGCGTATATTTCCGCAAGATGACATTCTCGAATATTGACAACGCTAATTTCATCGACAGCTTACTCACTGCTGTGAATAATGGCGTGCTCTTTGTGCATCACTCGGAAGCGATCGTGCGGAAAATAGCATTCGGAGTCATTCGAGTACAAACGTTTTCGAGGTAAAAGTTCAAACGGTACGTGCGAATGTTAACTTTTGCGATATATGTATATATATACACCTGGAACTTAATTAAGCACCCCCTGATATATTTCATGATGGTAGAGCAACTGTTAACCATCGTTAAACATGAATGATATCTCTGTATTACAACACATCTCTAGTAGTCTAAAAAGGTGTTTCAGTTCCTTTGCACTCGTCACAATGCATCCCTTGTGCACGTAAAGCATACAACCCACACTTTTCCCAAAATTCAGTTTCTCTGATATGCAATTTATGGGTATAAAAGCAGACAAATTTGTAACTGTCTCCATTAATGAATACTGAAATGGCGAGGAGATGACTTTCTGAAGCACTAAGGTGGCAATTGTAGGCATACATGCAACAGGCATGTCCTTCAAAGCTATTGGACGACAACTGGGCTACAGTCACTCGGTCATCAGCCGACTTGTCCGAAACATCAGATGACAGGAGATGTGAGAGATCGTTCAAGGCCTGGACAACCCAGGAAGACAACGGCCCGTGATGATCGCAGCCTGGAACGTCTGGTAAGGCGCGAGAGAACCCTTTGCCACAAGTTCGGGTTTGAAGCGCCTGTGGTTACCCTACAGACAATTATCCACCAGAACCGTCAGAAATCGCCTTAG
The DNA here is from genome assembly GCF_003918875.1 of Haliotis rubra. Classification (NCBI taxonomy): domain Eukaryota; kingdom Metazoa; phylum Mollusca; class Gastropoda; order Lepetellida; family Haliotidae; genus Haliotis; species Haliotis rubra. Next base: position 557,961 of record NW_025767142.1, read on the forward strand.
GGCACTTGGTATGAGGTTCAGAAGAGTCATCAAACGTCCTGCTCTGTCTGATCTCCTTAAGAGACGACGTCTGGAGTGGTGTATGGCCCGTCGGCAGTGGAACCTGAGGACATGGAGGAGGGTCCACTGGTCAGATGAGAGGAGGTTCCTCCTCAACGTTACAGATGGTCGAATGAGAGTGTGGGGGCATAAAAACACTGCTTACGTGCCCAGGAATATCCACCCTACTGTTCCTTATGCTGGAGGATCGGTTATGATCTGGGTTTGTCTTTCACGAGACTGTAAACTGCAAATGGTGACTGTCCGAGGACATCTTAATGGTCAGCAGTACATCCAGGATATTCTCCATCCAGTTGTCGTGCCTCACTTTGACAACCATCCGTTGGCTACTCACCCGATATTCATGGACGACAACGCCAGGCCGCATCGTTCACGTGCTGTGACCGCACATATCCAGAATGAGGCTATCATGGCATTACCTTGGCCAGCAATGAGCCCCGATTTGAATCCTTTGGAGCACATCTGGGACTTTCTTGGACGCCGTGTGAGGTTGAGAGAACCCCCTCTCCAGAATCTTGCACAGCTGGAAGCTGCTTTGCATGAAGAATGGCGGCAATTGCCACTTGATCGTATCAGAAGGTTTACCAGTAGCATGAGGAGAAGGATTCAAGCTGTCATCAAAGCACGTGGGGGGATACACCCGATACTGATGCCAGACCCATCAGATGTTAGCATGTGACATTCCTTGTGCATCATTTATTGTAATAGTCAGCCATTGACAATGCTACGACCATACTTGTTCAGTGACTATTTTCATCAAAAATCAATAGTGACCAAATCACATTGGTTACGCTATTAAAACAACACGAATTGGAATCATTGTCTTGTTTTTCATTTGCCAATAGATCGTATGTTTCACAATAGCTAAGGTTCCACTATCTTTGGAATAGTGAGAAAGTTACAGCAAGTTTTGTTTCTCATCATCCAGAAAATAGGGGGGGTGCTTAATTAAGTTCCAGGTGTATATATATATATAAAACGACAGCAGAAACACCAATCATAGCAGTGGTAACTTGAATTTTCGCACAAGTGACATCAATTTACTTTTATCAGTAGTAACATCAATTTTATCAGTAGTAACACCATATTGAGCAGTGGCGAAGTAGTGGCACCCTTTTCAGCAGTAGGAATTACATCAATTATAGCAGGAATAACATCAAATTTAGTAGTTTTATCAATTTAAGCAGAATTAAAAACCACATAGTGACATGAATAAGCGGTATTTTCATCCCTGGACTGTCCAGTAAATATTCGACTACTTTCAGGTTGCCATCACCGAGCTGGAGTCTTGATGCTTTACACCAGAAACAAACAAATGCAATATAGTCAAATGTTTATTGATCTATATATCACAAAGTAGTACCTGTCCTCGACCCTGAACATGTAGTGGTTCTGTATCAGGTCTTGTTGTTCCTCCTGGCTCATGGTCTCCAGAGAGTGGTACGTTCCAGCAAGATCCCCGGTAAAGTTGAGGAGAACTTCCTTCGTGGTTGCCTCCATCGCCAGTCGTTGCTAAACAATGACACATGGACTCGTTATTATGTCACACGTCCTCGAGGCACATCAGATATATATGTTGATACAATCTTGGTACTACAGGACAACATATAAGTGTGAGTTGGGCATAGAGTGAGTGAGTATGGTATTACGCCGCTTTTAGCAATATTCCAGCAATATCACGACGGGGGGACACCAGAAATGGGCTTCACTCATTGTACCCATGTGGGGAATCGAACCCGGGTCTTCGGCGTGACAAGCGAACGCTTTAACCATTAGGCTACCCTACCGCCCCAGTTGGGCTTAGATGTGGATTGAACCGATTGAATAGAACCGATTTCAAAAGCCATGTAACATGGGTAATCTGCTGACAAAACAGATAATAATCTCAGAGAGGAGGCGCCTGTTAATTTCTGCACTTAAAAACATTGTAGGGCGGGGGGGAAGCCTAGTGGTAAAAGCATTAGCTCGGCACACTGAAGACCCGGGTTCGATTCCACACATGGGCACAATGCGTGGAGTCCATTTCTGATATTGCTAGAATATTGCTAAAATCAGCGTAAAACCATACTCACTCAAAATCATTGTATTTCTGAACATTTGTATGCCATGTAGATTCTGAACATTCAGAGATGACAGAGTTTGTCATATCGCTTCCAAATCAAAGGGGGCGGTGGAACCAAGACGCGTCCGCTCGTCACGCCGAAGATCTGGGTTTGATTCCCCACGTAAGTACAATGTGTGAAGCGCTTTTCTGGTGTCCCCCGCCATGATATTGCTGGAATATTGCTAACAGCGGCGTAAAACAAAACTCACTCACTCCAAATCAAGGGTATGTTGAAAATGGGTCTATGGCATTTTTTTCTAACTTTATAGAATTGTTAATGTACAGAATGGTATCTCACTACGCAATAAGCTAGCACTATACAACCAGCACATCCTACGACCTGCATCCTACGACCTGCATCCTACGACCTGCAAGCTGCCACACACGCACGCACAATGTAAGTGGGAAATTAGCACTTTCGTACCTCATAAACCGGATTAGAACCGGATTAGAAGATCCGGATTAGAACTGGTTTTCACCAACCCATGCTTAAGGTAAGAGAGGACTAACGGGATCAGGTGGTCAGACTCACTGACTTGGTTGACACATGTCATCGGTTCCCAATCGTGTAGATTAACGCTCATGCTGTTGATCATTGGATTGTCTGGTTCAGACTCGATTATTTACAGACCGTGGCCACATTGCTGGAATACTGCTGTACGGCGTTAAACGACAAACACACTCAAACACCTCATTACAGAATGGAAAGATTCTGCACTGGATCCTTGGGAATTCTCACGGTGAACTATGCTAAAACTTTCAGTGTGGCTATACAAGGTGCTTTTGCCACAACTGCCACGTACGTCTTTTGTTAAAATGGGTGGAAAGCCATAGTTGTCGTAGTTCCGTCCGACACGGATGCGGGTAGAGACGATGTATTTCCCGGAAGGGTCAAGGTTACCAAACGTAAGATTCTCCAAGTCACCTAGGTCAGGCTCTGGGTGATCTAACTTATCGACCTTGTGGTAGTCCTTGATGACGTCATCGATAACGTCGGCGAAGATGGTGTAGCCATGGGGATCACAGGTGAAGATGCCTACTTCGCAGTATAGATTCTTACATCCTACAAGAAAAAAGAGAGTAAAATATGTGTTGTTGATTTTTAAAATATTAATCAATATAATTGATGATAATCATACATTTTCATCGAATTATTCACAGATGCATCAATGGTATCAAACTCAACTAGGACTGTGCAGTATTACCGGTAAACCGGTATATACCGGTACAGTATCTCGCGATACGATTATCGCGATATGGTTCAGATTCTGCAATATATTGGGTCGTCCAGAATTAGCTCCCTTTGAATTATCTGCCCTTGTCAGGCTCGCTGACTCGGCTGACACATGTCACCGTATCCCAATGCTGTTGATCACTGGATTGTCTGGTCCAGACTTGATTATTTACAGACCGCCACCATGCAGTCTAAGTAAACTTAGGCTCAGTATTATTCGTTACACTGCTATACTGAGTCTAACAAACCCCAGTAGAAGGTCGCGTCAGTTAACCTTTTCAATTGACCAATCAGAACACAGCTTACCAAGTCGCGAAAGTTGACATTCGCACATACCTATGAACCTTTACCTCGAAAATGTTTTGTACCCGAACGATTCCGAATGCTATTTTCCGTACGATCGCTTCCGAGTGATGCACATAGAGCACGCCACAACAGTGAGTAAACACTCGCGTTTTGTCAGTATTCAAGGATGTCAGCTTGCGGAAATGTTAGCTAATGATAACCAAGTCAACAGAAACCCAAAAGCGTTTATTCTGCACGTCTTATATCAGTGTTTTATGCGGGTTTTCATTTGTTGTGAGATCAGTGTTGGCGACGGGGGAAGAGAAAATCCATTTTGTAAGTACTGCCGAACCCTAAATAGTAGCCGTTGTCTGATTGGTTAAATCCGTTCCGCCGTCTCGCGTTTGATTGGACGGTCATAGACTCGCCGCCATGTTGCTGGAATATTGCTGAGTGCGGCGTTAAACAACAAACAAACCAAACCGCCTATTGTAACCACAGGGTTTTCATTGGTCGTTTATGATTATCATAGGGTATACAGTGTCTGGATGCGATTCAACAGTAGTGGAGTTATATGCTGTTTTATGCCGTTTGGGGCAAATAATGCATTTCTGCAATTTTCAATCCCATATGGCCGCCAAACGATGAAACTTTTGATATGCATGTAAGAACACGAAATGTTAAGCATCTCATGTTGATGCATAGTGCCAAGTGTCAGCTACGCTGTGTTTAAAGTAGTGTCATCAGAATCTGTTGAAATCCAATATGGCCGCCACACAAATACACAAAGCCGTCATTCAGCAGCTTACGACTACATCAAATAACTGACCAATCACCTGACCGAATGCAGTCAGCTAGCGTTCCGCCATATTTGGTCTCTCGCTCTTTTAGCTTTTCAAACCGTTCTGGGGTCAGGTGCTTCTTCAAAAGCGACTTGCATTCCTCCGAGGAGGGGTTCACCAGACACTCCCAAAGGTCCATGAGGTCTCCATTGCCAGAGGCAATATTTCCAGAACTTCCAATACACCCATTATCCATTATGAAACCTAGAAATGAAAAAGTGGTGCTTTCATTCATGATGGCTTGAAGCAAAAGCTATAGGATTGATGAATCGATTTTGTTACGTAGAGCGTGTACGATCGTTATCCCGTGACGTCATTAGTTTAATTTCATGAGATGAGGAAACTGAACCGTAGGATTTAGTCTGTTACCTATTATTATTTATTTATTATAGGATATTTATATAGCGCACATATCCAGGCAACTAGTACATGCTCAAGGCGCTGGTAATTTTCCCCTCGATCTTTGGATGTCAATCTCAACGGCACATCGTATTATCAATCTCAACTCCCCGGGGAGGATACAACTCTTGCAGCCACTAGGCGCACCGAGTTATTGTGGCTTTTTCATCCTTACGATGTACCCATTCACAGCTGGGTGGACTGGGACATATAGTTACAGTACTTTGTCCAAGTTTTCTGCACGCTGCTGTACCCGCAACTAGGTGTTTGCACGTATATATGTGGCCACCAACTGGTCATTTACCAACGGACTCGTGGGTTCTTTTAAGTGCACAGGGTTGTGTACTGTACACTAGGGGCTGTGACAACACTGAAAGAGTCTGCACACAAAGTTGACTCCAAGGTTTTTGCATCCGGTACCAGGTTGGCTCGATCCCGACACCTCAAGCCAGCTCGACCACCGTGCCCCCTACCTACGCCTATCGTATTGCATGGAATCGCAGTAGCAGAACTTAGATCTTTAGTTTAAGAAGAACTGATTTTGATGTATAGGTATTTATCATATACTATATTAGTAAGCAAAATGTATGTACGAGTCACGACGCGCGAAACGCGCTTTGTAATTTAGAAGGCACGTGAACTAGTGAACCTATTATTCAATCCCGTTCCATTATTGATTCCTCGCAATGCTGAATGAGGTGACTTTCAGATAGGGACGGGGGTCTGAATGTAACCATGGAATGAAACAACTGTACACGGTAACGTCTACTTGTGAGTGAGTGAGTGAGTTTAGTTTTACGCCGCACTCAGCAATATTCCAGCTATATGGCGGCGGTCTGTAAATAATCGAGTCTGGACCAGACAATCCAGTGATCAACAACATGAACATCGATCTGCGCAATTGGGAACCGATGACATGTGTCAACCAAGTCAGCGAGCCTGACCACCCCGATCTATCTATCTACTGTAAATCGACAACGTTAGTGTAAACATATTTTATTCAAAATAAATTGAACTAGGATTGATAAACAAGCCGTAATGGCTTATTTGAATACCTCTCCATTTCATTGATACATGAATAAAACAAATATTAAATAATATGCAGCATGATAGGAAAGCAAGCAACCTGCGTATTAAACATTATTAATCATTTATCAAATCTATGCAATTTTATTATAAAAGTATGGACAGATTGTAGTATACAAGAATTTATAAAAAAGTAATGTAAAGTATCCTCATAGGGGTGACCACAGGAACAGAATGGATCAACTGAAATGTGCCGTTCAAACATGTGCGCTTTCAAACTACTGCATCCAAGTCTGAGGCGTGAGTGGATAATTTGGCAGAAACGTGTACCAAAGTTTTTATCAAATATATTAAAATTGGGTGGTTTTGATGATTGGAATGCATTTTTGAATTGGCCTATGGTTTCAATATCGTACATATTCTCAGGCAAATCATTCCATTGTCGTATTGTATCTGGTAAAAACGAGTTGCTTTACAAATCACTACGACATCTTATAGTTTGAATGTTATTACTGTTTCTTAATCTATGGTCACTTAACTGTGGTACTTTTTCGGGCAGTAGATCAGTTAAATAAACTGGTGTCATATGATGAACCATTTTGTAAAATAATGATAACTTGCTAATTTGTCTACGGTCTACAAAGTTTTGCGGGCAGGAAAGTTTTGCTAGTATTGCGAATGATCTCCAGGCACAAAACTTTCCAGGCGTAATGACATTTTGTTAAGCAATTATTCCCGGTCCATGTAAATTACGTGATCAGACAATGTCAAGAAGTCCAGATGTTCGCCTACCGGTAATTCCTCAACACAATGTACTTACTTCAAAGCAATCACTAACGTATTGCGTCTACTCACGTCTCGAAATGAAGTGTAGTTGACAGTAAATGGCTACGTATACATATTTTGTTTCGCCAAAAGTCATAATTAGTGTAGCTGGACGATGACCTGTTAACAAACAGCTTTCGCAGTGGAAATAGCGAGATCGCGCGAAACCTCATCGGTGACAGGTTAAATTGTTCCATGCATAAAAACTATCCGGCAATACACCAAAAAGCTGTCGCATAACCTTTGTTATGATTATAAATATTTTACATTTATAGAGCACAGCCTGCAATGAAAATTACACAATACTAGAATATATTTCAACAAGCCAGAATGCAAGCCTCAGAAGCCGAAAATGATCGACGTGGACTTGAGTGATTTCGCCGATTGCGAAGTCTTCAGCATGGCACGAGACGTACGTTATACATGTACTAGTATGTTGTTACTTGCATATATTTTAATATTTATATATATATATTTGTCTTCACTAAATGATTACGCAAGATTATGCACACACACAAATTTGATCTTCGTATAATTTCACCAAAACGTAAAGCATCATGTCAGTTGAACATTAGAAATTCGTTGACCACACTGACAAAATAGTATTTGGATTATCTTTTTTGTTTTTCTATAAAATATAGTTTCTGAATATTTGTTTTACAAAAGATTCCTTGCAACGGTTGATTGCTACAGTATTACACTTGCGGACAATCTCAGCAGATTCTCAGCACGGTTTATGTAAATATAGTTTCTTATGGAAGCATGTTATTATTTTATCTTTCTCACAAATGTTAATATGATTTCAGGACATGGATGGTGACATTGATCACACCCCTCTTCTGCCAAAACCCAACCAAAAGAGGAAGAGGAAGGCTACAGCTGATGCTCGGGTGCGCAGAAGGCTCCAGGTTGACCAAGTTCAAGTGCAGGTAATGTGTTTGAAATGAATGTTCATTCTCATTTCATCTAATTAGTAATATTTAAGTACATTTTATTATTAGCTTTTATCTCAACAACAAAAAATTGAACAGTGGTGAAGTAGCGCCCCATTGTGTTGCGCGTATCAGGATAAGCTAAGAAATTCTAATTCTCACATGTTCACAGAATGACAGCACAGATAAGGAGCTGGGATCTGCACCAACAAGACTTACAACATGCTGTCCAAGTTCACCCAAAGGCCCATCAACACACCATATCAGGCAGTCAAGGTATGTTATTTTTAGCATTGACTTGCATATGAAGTATTGTTTGTCTAAAAGATGTGTTAAAATGGATTCTGGAACTCTTGTTTGTTTGTTTTTGCTTGACTATAATTCCATATCTCTATGTTCAGGAATTTGCTGCTTCATTAGATGTCATTTGAATACTATCGTCTGGGATACAGGCCATGTGACGATCCCCCAAGGCAGCCACAGCCTGACGACCTACCAAGATTGTGCAGGTGTGGCAACTGTAGGCCCATGCCATCAGCGCAAGAGGACAAGTGCTGCTGGCAGACTGGCTCGTCCCATTGTGTAGTGGATGGGCCAAACTTTTACACTGCTATACGTAGGAGATTCAAGAGATATCTACACAGGCTACAAAGCAATGTAAATAAATCATTTTGTACATTTTTTATGTTTTGTATGTATATATTGTATGTTTTGTATATATTTTGTATGTATATATTGTATGTTTTGTATATATTTTGTATGTATACATTGTATGTTTTGTATATATTTTCTGTGTATATATTTTGTATGTATATATTGTATGTTTTGTATATATTTTGTATGTATATATTGTATGCTTTGTATATATATTTATTGTCGTGTGTTTATGAATTGAATCTTAATGAAATATTAATATTATGAAAGTTGTTGATTTATTTCTTAATCCTTGATTGAAGTGAAACCAATTGTTGTAACCAGCTCGCGATATGTAACCAGACCATACACACACAAAGTGGAGCTGTTATCTGACAAATAACAGAATGTGACACAGCTGTGTGTATTCATTCTAAAGGTCATAAATCTACATACCTCAAAAGCAATTACTAACAAAGGTAATAAATCTAGGCGCACCTATGTGTAATTCATTAGGTATGTTACATGTACTGTCACAACATGTATGTGAGGATAATAAATACACAAGAATACACAGTTATACCGGTAATGATATATATATATGTTTAGAGTGTACATTCCACAATATGACTCAACACATAGGAAATAACAAATGATTGCTGGGATTTAGAGCCAATATGGACAATCGTCATCATAATTACAAAATGTAAGGTAGATGGTCCCAAGACAATAGTTTAAATATCTATCTGGGCGTGGAACTGAATGCAGTCTAAACTCTTTCACTTCTTGAATCGCGTCAGACACTGATTTACAAGTTCTGCCATTGGGGGACAGGGTCTCCTTGCAATTGTTGACGAAATACGCCTGGGATCGTCATCGGCCATTGGTGTTTTCCTTTTCAGGCCTCCAGTCTGCTCATTTTGTCTTTGCTGGAAGGCCAGCATCTGTAGGTCCCATCTGTATGAGTAGTTCTTCTCGACTTTGGCAGTCCTTGGTCTCCAGCGCTGGGTTCTTTTACTGTACACACCTGAGTATCTACAATGTAATAATAATAAAAGTAAGGTAATATGTTAGCAACATTGGTCAATGTCTAATACATTTCATGGCAAAAACCTGGTACCCTGTATTTCTGTAACAGGGAGAACAGAAATTCCCCTGCCATATATGAATATATAAGTAAGTTTGTCTGATAAGTAGTCTCTCTTAGTAGCAGGCTTACATTGTTTCACCGTCACTGGTTCTCTGGTCTGGTCGACGGAGACCAGTTGCAACGATTATATTTCAAAACAAACAGCCACATTATCCCTTTTACCTGATAACGAGGAAGCTTGGAGACGTATAAAAACAGTCGCACTTATATATAAACATATCCGTTTTGTTATTGTAACTCTTGTGTAACCAAAATATCAAATAAAATTCATTTCTATTCCATCACCCTAACTAAGAAGTAATATTTTTGAAATCTACAAACCGAATGTAACACACGTGACAATATACATAAACATTGTAGCAACGTCGACGTACCAGATGTTCCGGGAGTGTCAACATGACCACAGACTGGAGTGCTGAAATCATGTCCAGGCGTGAAAGGAAGCGGCGGTGTTCCCGATGTTGATATTGACCAAGTTGCTTCATGATCATCTGTAGCCTTTGTTTGAACACTGAATAAATACCATTACGTATAAACACAATAAGCATACGTCGGGACTATATGCGATCAGGTATGGAAAGGAATCTACTTTGTTACACTGTATACATCTTTTATTTATCACTTATATGATGAATATTAGGAAAAAAACTTACTTGCTGCAGTCGCAGAATTTGTCGTGAACATCGAGCAGATGTCTAATGATATCGCTCTTGCTTGACCCAGTGTTTTCCCGCAAGCTGTTGAATCAGTCATAGTGCACTCCTAAGCAGATTCGAGACTGGTTCCTCCTCTCCCCTTCTTCCTGTATTCTTCGTTGTTTTATGATTCTGTCGTACGTCTTCTACCCATAGCCAGAGCGAAAGTAAATCCATTTCGCCGGGTGCCAGGCTTTGTTTATAAACAGGGAGTTACCCACGCTAGGTGGCGCTGCTCTATTGTTTATAAACTGGGAGTTACCCACGGTAGGTGGCGCTGCTCTTTCACGAAATATGTGCGTTCACGACTGTGGCGCAGCAGAGGACACGAACTAGTCAAGAATTCTGGGATATCATCCGGGCGCTCACGGGAGAAAAACAATAACAAGAGCAACAACCAGTCCACGGCAATTGCCCTGCATCAGTGGCCCTTTAAGTGCACACCCACCCGCCCTGACTGGGTTCGGTATCCCGGCTGCAACACCCTCGTCAGAAGAGACACCCTCCTCAGAAGAGACACCCTCATGAGGATCAACACCCTCGTCAGAAGAGACACCCTCCTGAGGATCAACACCCTCCTCAGAAGAGACACCCTCATGAGGATCAACAACCTCGTCAGAAGAGACACCCTCATGAGGATCAACACCCTCCTCAGAAGAGACACCCTCCTCATGAGGATCAACACCCTCCTCAGAAGAGACACCCTCATGAGGATCAACACCCTCCTCAGAAGAGACACGCTCCTCATGAGGATCAACACCCTCCTCAGAAGAGACACCCTCATGAGGATCAACACCCTCCTCAGAAGAGACACCCTCCTCATGAGGATCAACACCCTCCTCAGAAGAGACACCCTCCTCATGAGGATCAACACCCTCCTCATGAGGATCAACACCCTCCTCAGAAGAGACACCCTCATGAGGACCAACACCCTCCTCAGAAGAGACACCCTCCTCATGAGGATCAACACCCTCCTCAGAAGAGACACCCTCCTCATGAGGATCAACACCCTCCTCATGAGGATCAACACCCTCCTCAGAAGAGACACCCTCCTCATGAGGATCAACACCCTCCTCAGAAGAGACACCCTCATGAGGATCAACACCCTCCTCAGAAGAGACACCCTCATGAGGATCAACACCCTCCTCAGAAGAGACACGCTCCTCAGAAGAGACACCCTCCTCATGAGGATCAACACCCTCCTCAGAAGAGACACCTTCCTCATGAGGATCAACACCCTCCTCAGAAAAAAAACACCCTCATGAGGATCAACACCCTCCTCAGAAGAGACACCCTCATGAGGATCAACACCCTCGTCAAAAGAGACACCCTCATGAGGATCAACACCCTCCTCAGAAGAGACACCCTCCTCATGAGGATCAACACCCTCCTCAGAAGAGACACCCTCCTCATGAGGATCAACACCCTCCTCAGAAGAGACACCCCTCATGAGGATCAACACCCTCCTCAGAAGAGACACCCTCCTCATGAGGATCAACACCCTCCTCAGAAGAGACACCCTCCTCATGAGGATCAACACCCTCCTCAGAAGAGACACCCTCCTCATGAGGATCAACACCCTCCTCAGAAGAGACACCCTCCTCATGAGGATCAACACCCTCCTCAGAAGAGACACCTTCCTCATGAGGATCAACACCCTCCTCATGAGGATCAACATCCTCCAACCCCCACCGAACTGCATTGTCTGGTTTTTTACTCAGTGGCAGCCATTATATCAGCGAGCAGCTGCCTCATGTGACGTTTGTGAAAGGAATTCCCTACGGTATATTGGACGAGGATTACTTTGATGCTCGTCAATGGAACGTTTTGGTGTTGGATGATTTCCTGGCTGAAGCAAAGAATGACAAGCGTATCTCACGGCTGTTTACTCAAACCTACCATCACAAAAATGTACTGATCTTTCGTCTGCTACAAAACCAGTTTCCGAGAGACAAAGAATCGAGGGACATTGCTTTGAAAGCTCATAACGTCCTCTGACTTCCGCGACAAAGGTTGAAGAGAGGTCGTATGATTATTCACCCACTCAAGAATACACGATCAGTGAGGGATCGTTTAATATGGCCACAGCATGTACTGACTGTGGGGTGCTCATAGACAGACAACATGCACGATCTACAACAACATATCAAAACTTGGTGTCCGGAAAATACCCTGAAACCAAAGAGAAAACGTGCCAGATACGAGTACGAGGATGACAGTGCCGATGATGATTTCAATGAATTACCCTCCCAGAAAGGTGGTGGTGGTCTTACTGTCAAATATCCTCGTGGGAAGCCAACATTTACTGACATGGAAGACGAGGAGTGGCAAAACGTGGGCTTACAACGTATCTGGAAGCACGTGTATAACTTGCACCATGACGTAATGAAACTCAAGAGAAAAATGTACAAGCAGCAGGGACGAACACAAGAATGGATTGACAGAAAAATGAAACAGTTGTGGAAAAAATGAAATGGCTGGTAGTCTCAACTGCGTGTTGGAATACACCACATACTTTAAACAGGCATCTCTGTTTCAAGCCATTCTGGACAGTCTGGGAGATACGAATCCTTCCACGGAGCAATCCATCCTCAAACAAAAAATCAAACGCTTTCTGAAGCCCAAAATGAAAGCCATTCTGACACGTGGACAAGCCCGAAGTAGAAAGTGACACTGAATCTGCCATGGGTCCAGAGGATGGTGGTGATGAGGAGGAGGATCAGAACGATCAGGAATAGATATCCATGTTCAAGATATCTCTGTATCAGTGTCAGAATCTAGCGGTTGGGAGAAGATGAGGTTTCAACCCACGTCCCGCTTGATTCATGTCTTGAAAACACCTCGTAAACTCAAACGCTTAAAGGAGAATACGAACGAAAACAAAACTTTTGATATATTGTAAAGGATATTCTAAAAGTTACCTTCCGTTATAAAATTGAACAAAAAAGTTTGTAAAATAGCAATAAAAACACAAAAAACGTACTCGTATTTCCACCTATTACGGAAACAAACGACAGTTAATGAGCAGAGGGGGTACCACGTGACATGACGTCATATGTTGCTGATGGCTTCCTCTTTGATTTTACCTCACAACTTAACAGTGTCCATGGATTCTGAAGCAGTAATACATGTTCCTGATGTCATTTCTGAAATGGATGTTAGACCGTATCAATACGATCCGATTTTACATCTTAAGACAATCTTTCAGTGAAGATGAAGAAGAAGAATCAAGCGAAACGGAGGCACCGACTGAGGTCAAAATAAATTTAAAAATAGACCATATCATTTAACAAGAATACTATTTGTCAGCAAAACGTGATACAGTTCCAACCAGTAAACCCACCCCTATAAATATATGACCAGTCCCCAAGAATTATTTTTAAAAAAATGTGATTACAGTTCATTTTGTGTCAAATGGGTGACTAGGGTGTCTGGGATTTAAAAACAAAATAATCATGCTTCGGACGGGGGAAAATAGATATTATCTCCTACAAAAATTACACTGGAATTATTTTGTTGAAATAAATTAGGATCCTAGTTCTAATTAATAACGTATCAAGTCTCCATACAAGATCCCAGCCAGGTCGAGCAGTGATAATATTCGCGACGCAGATAAGTATTTCCCGAAAACTGGTGAATTATGAAATACTAGTCAGGACAATGTATGTTTCCCCAGTGTTTGGTTATGGAAATAGTTACGGTACTCGGTCATAGCCTTAGAATGACATCTTGTCAGCCAATGAGAACACAGAACAACTTTCACGGCACACACTACTGACAAATAGCGAGTCTGATGCCGACGTGCGTAATTGGACAAAATGGTAATCAATGAAAGCAACAAGTACTTCATGATTTGCTATTGTATTCGGCAGTGTTTCGGGTAAACTGCAGCATTTAGGGCTCCAGACCGAAAAGAACGTTATAGTGAAACATTTTCAACATTTAATATACAGTACAACCAGAAATTATTGAGAATTTAAGATTGCAATTTTTTTTTAAATTTCACTCATTACTCACGTATTAAATGTAAATATTAGCAGAGCATAACTCCAGATTCAAAGACAGGTGAACAGTTAGTATTTTATCAAGTCACCATGGGCAGCAATGCAGGCTTCAATGCGGCGGGGCATACTACTGATCAAAGAAGTTAGAAAGTTGTGGTCCATGCTGTCCCAATATCGGACCACCTCTTCTTTCATTTCAGCAATATTTGTCAGATTTTTCTTATTGACACTTTCCTTCATAAGTCCCCAAACATTTTCTATTGGATTTACGTCAGGGCTATAGTTTGGCCAATCTAATAATGTCCCATTTTTGGTCCGATACCAGGCCCGTGAAAGCTTTGAACGATGTTTTGGGTCGTTGTCCTGCTGGAAAATCAAAAAATGTCCATAGAACACGTGAGCAGATGGAAGTAAATGTCCCTCTAGAATATCTTTGTACCGTTCACTGTTCATAATCCCTTCAAATACACAGAGGGGCGTTGCCCCTAACACAGATATGCCGCCCAACACGTTAAATTTCGGACTGTACTTTGGGCGCTGATACAAAGGTTTTCAGTTTGTTTGGTCCAGAATTTCATCGTATTAGGAAACAGACGCACAGAACTTTCACCTGAGAAAATCACACTGTCCCAGTTAAAATTTCTATGCTGTAAGCACCAGTTCAACCTTCGCTCCTTTTGTTCAGGTTTCATGATCGGTGATGGAATTCCTCGACTTTTCTGCCAACCCATTGCATGCAGCTCAGTTCTAAATGTCTCCTAACAGACACCCACAGTTCCTGTATCAATCATATCCAGCCTTAAGTTTTCTAAACTCCTTCGTTTGTTTTTAGAAACAAGAATACCAAGCCGCCTCCTGTCACCGACAGTCGATTTTCTGGGCCTACCTGCGCCTCTCTGGTTCTCAATGCCATATCCATTTGCAATATTTTTCAAAACACGATCAACAGTGGACAAAGGGATGCCTGTTCTACTTGAAATCACTTTAGCTTACCTGATGTCCTTGTTATAATAGTCTCAAATCAACTTCCTCTTCTCTAAATCATCCATACTGAGGATCATTGAAAAAGTCGTCTGCTAGCAAGTAACCAAAGGGGTATAACTCTTCACAAACTAATGAAAAGGGATTAACGGAGTTGTCTCTCTTGAATGAAACCAATCACTTGATAGCTGGTCAAGGTTGTTTATACTAGAAATCCAATTGAACATATTCCTAAAATTCTCAATAATTTCTGGTCATACTATATGTCTCATGGGTACCAGTCGAACTGCCCCAGCTACAAAATGCCCCAGCAAATTTCGTCATTCATTCTAATTAGGTCAAATGTATTTAAAACGATTAAATATATGCCGTAAATGCATAGTTTTTTGTCAACTTTGATATTAGGTTCTTCATATAAAAGTTATTAGGAAGTAATATTTCTGATAAATGTTCCATTAGTAAACTCATAACTATGTATATTCTTTTATATGAAGAACATAATATCAAAGTTGACAAAAACTATGCATTTATGACCTATATTTAATCATTTAAAATAAATTGGAGCATTTGACTACCCCTGGGGCAATTTGAACAAAATTCAGGGCAATTTGAAAAAATTTGCGTGGGCAATTTGTAGCAGGGGCAATTCAAATGGCAATCGGACTTTAATCTAATTTATTTTAAAAATACCACTGACAGTAAGTTCACGTTGTAACAGGGATTGATAGTGTATAAATGAATCTCGTGGGTACTTCTTCCTCCTTCTGCCTAGCTTTTGGATGTTCATACCCCATGTGTGCATGTCTCGTTCATATGCGTCAGACTCCGAATGAACGGAGCAATTTTCCTGCCTAAATCTGTCTCTTTACTTGGGAAACGGCATTCTCTTCCCACAGAGGTTACTTGTCATATCTTCCACTACGAACCTCTGTTCTAATACGGCCATATTTCCCGGTTCTCGTAAAATCCCTAGCGGCAAAAGATCGCAACACGAATTATCTCCTTCTTTCTATCCAATCAGAACACGTGTTACATCGACTTAGATTCAACTTGACTAACACAAGCAAATGTGGGGCCACAAATATCCCCCCATCTGCCGGGGACTTGTGTTGATATTACACACAAGACGTTTAATGGCTAGCTTGTCCGTTGTCAACGAGGGCGATGGAGACGCAACTGATCCGCCATAACATGACTGAGTTCTGTCTAGAAGAAACGTTTGCGCATAGCGCAGGGGAAGAAGGTTTAGTTTTCTCGAAGCATGGAAATTACCGAGGCCTTGCGAATGATCACTTTGAAACAACGTCGCTGATTGCACAACTAAATCTGATTGCCTCCAATCACGAGTCTTGAACGCTCACACCATGAAAGGGCCGTATTAGAACAGAGGTTACGTAGGAAGATATGACAGGAGTAACCTCTGTGGGAAGAGAATGGAAACGGAAGAAGGTGACTCTTTCCATTGTTCGATGAGTCCGTGCACCCCGGGCAACGAAATACACCATCGTACCAGTTACAAAGCGACAGAAACAACACGATTTGTATTGCTGTAGCGCTTGTTCTTTGGCAATATGGCGGACGCTTGTCACATATGACGCCAAGAGCGGAATGGTCACGTGAGTTCCAGCGGAATATGCATAATGGCCGAAGCTCAGGTAACAGTAACTGTTTTCTCGATAAAAACATAATAAACATTTTTTTTTATATATAAATTGGGGTACATGTTTCTGATGACTTTATCTTTCACCCCGCAAATGATTGCAATTGTCTAGTATTCTCCTTTAAATTACGCCAAGAAACACCCAGTTTCATGAAACTGGGACCCCCTGGACGGAAATCCTTACAAAGCATGTCAATGGAAAAGAAATAGCCAGCGTGGACTCTCAGGAAAGGCAAACTCCAAATTCAACGTTTAATTGTGTTTCCCATACGACAATGGACTTATCAACCTGTTGAAGTATAAACTATCTACCACGACTTGCAGCAGCATGTGACTATAGACTCTAAACTCGAACTGTTTTCATTGTATTACAGTTTTCTAGATGGAATCCTGTCCGTCGCTGACAATGTCCGTTTGCATCACAGCTTTGTTTAACAGTTTTGGCTTTCTAATAAATAGATCATGAACGATTTCATCGTTTTGTTCTCTGTCCGTTAAGATATTGCTTGTGTCGATTTGAATGGTTATTGAACTTATAAAGATGATGTAAAACGTCATCGTTTTACGTTTTAATGCGTTTGATGATTTTATTATCATCATCATCATCAAAAATCATTGCTAAAATTCCACAAGTATATTTTGAGATGGCCCCGCAATTGTAAGTTTCACTGAGTCGTCATAGAACCGTACTTGATCTATTAAGGCAACTCCATTTCCTCGCTGGACAGTGAAAAAGAACACGTGGCGCAAAAGAGTAAAGGTAGGTTTTCCTCGCATTTTGATTTTTGCAAGTATATCAGGTTTGCCATTTGGCAGAAGGATCTAGAAAGTTACAGATCTTTCTGTAATTGCTGGACATCCTCTATATTTATTGCAATTGCGCGTTAAGCGAGGCCACCCTCCTGAGTATCGAAACAAGATCGCGGAAAATGATCGTTTCAACACGAAATATGACATCCTCATCAGAAGACACACCTTTTTGCTGTCAGTCCTTAGATATAGTGATTTTAGGTCTTCATTCGCAGTTTAGGCATTAATGCGTCAGTACCTTTTCAATGATCGTCGAAAAATCAATCTGTACATTTTATATGGAGTTGTTCACGTTCAGCAAACAAACTGTCCATTGCATTGTGATTTTACTGTCCAGGAGTTGACAGTTTATAGTTTTAACCGTCAGGTGATCAAACGTTATTCTAGAGATATTTGTTGTGAAGAAGAATGCTTTGTTACTGCCTACCTGGCGTATTTATGACGATTTTTTTATCTTCAAATTACGATTGTACACCGTCATTGCAGTTTGTACCCTGTCTGGGATTTATTAGATGCAAACCTATAAAACATATTAATTTGTCTTAAAAACATGCATTCGTTTCACTTTAGCTGTACTTGCCAGCGTACACACGACATGAAAGCGAAGCTAAACAAGAGTGACCTCCCTTTGAAGTCACTTTCGCGCGTACAACCGAAAGTAATGTAATGTATGTTCATTGATGATAGATATAGATCAAGTACTTCGGTAGATGTCGTGAAAATACAAAGTAACCTGATTGGCTATTTTTTTCCGGTCTTTATCGTCGAGTTCCCTCATATTTTCCCGGTTTCTACCCATCTCATCCGATTGCTTCCCAACCAGTGGCATCATGGCGGAGCGTTTATCGGGCTCATATGGAGCCAGGATTCAAACATTTTACAACATCATGAACGATCAGAAGTGTATTAACAAATATACAAATATACATCTACCCCAGGAATAACCAAGACCAGGTTATTCCAAAGTATGTAACGTTGTTCATACTATCATTTAGATATTAGTATTGCACATTCGGGTAAAGCACATCACTAAGCATCTGAAAACCAAGGGACATCTAACCAATGTTGAATGCGCGAAATCAAACCCAATAATGACTTCCTTTGTTCCCACCGGTGGCATCAACAGCGATATAGACAAGTCAATGGCAGTTGTAAAAATTAAAGGAGAAATCCAAATGGCACAATTTTATGAGAGAAAATGAACTTGCCGATCTTATCTGCAGACCTCCTTACGAAGACAGTCAAAACTATGTTGAAGTTGATTGATAAACACCATTCTGGCATTCAAGAATGTGTCAAAGTTTCTTTCTTATAAAATAACATTGTACACTTTTGACACTTCAAAATACACTTTCAAACCACCATGAATACACTTTGCAGACAAAGGGGGTAGGCAGGTCTGTTATTGTACATAGTCTGTGGTTAATATATGCGTTAGTTTGATATGTTTAAGGTTTCAGGAAATGAATTTGAACCGCTGGACGAGTCGCATATATCCTTCAATACCAGTCGTCTGTTGTCAAGCACACCAAACAAAAGAAAAGAAAAGAAGAAGAAACAGGATGGAGACAGTCAAAACATTGATTTCACAATAGTCTCGTTTCCTGCTGACTGGGGGTCCGTCCTATTGCGCAACTTAGTACAATAACCAGTTCAGAATTTTGAGACCAACTCATTCAACTGGATATATAAATATCAATCAGTATTATTTGATACATCTAATCACGTGTATATTGACACTACCCTCCTTCTAATCCGTACTCTGTCGTACAACGTGCTCTGACAAACGGAAATCGTTGAAATCTCAAAACGAGATTCGGTTGCAGAAAAGTTTGGCGGTCTTGTACGGACTTGATATTATATCAATCACATTGTGCGTAACAAAATAGACATAATAAGCGCAAAGAACACATAACAGGTGTAGCCTGTGAGCCAGATGAATTATGAAACATTTTTTTACGACCTCATGAAACAGGGGCAGTCTGTGACGTCTTAGTTAACGTCATGCTGCCTAAACCTAGCCATAAAATATAGAAATACGATTTTATTAAAGTTCATTTGTAAATACCAATTTCTTATGAAACAAGGGATTGTAATTTAGTGTAAACCATAGTTGTCTGTAGTGTCTCTTTTCATTTTCACACGAGAAAATTCAGATCGGCTGAAAAGTAGGTCATTGTCTGAATTGGTTCATGAGACTCATGTTTCGGTTTGACCGCTGCCACACAAGACTTCACTTGGCCTCAGACTGCATGTTAAAGGGATCCTTCACAACAACTACCGTTTCCATTGCCAAGTCTGTGGAAGAGGGTATAAAAATTGTGAGATTTCAACAGTTAATGCTCTAAAATCCTAGCTAAGATACACATAGCTCTCACTGACATATGAACGCTATGTATCTTAACTACTAAAAATCCATGCAACTACATGGACAGTTACTTCAACGTAAACATTCAAAGCAATGGACAGTTTCAAAACAACTCCATGTAAAATGTACAGTTTGATTTTTTGACGATAACTGAAAAATTACCGATGCATTAAAGCCTAAACTGTGAATGAAGGCCTAAATTCACTATATCTAAGAACTGACAGCAAAAAAAGGTGTGTCTGCTGATGAGGATGTCATATTTCGTGTTGAAACGATCATTTTCTTTCGACACTCAGGATGGGTGCCCTCGCCTAAAGCGCAATTGTAATAAATATAGAGAGTGTCAAGCTATTACAGAAAGATCTGTAACTTTCTAGTTCCTTCTGCCAAATGGCAAAACCTGATATACTTGCAACATAATGCACATGCGAGGAAAAACGTACCATAACTCTTGCGCCACGTGTTCTTCTTTCACTGTCCAGCGAGGAAATGGAGTTGCTTTTGGGCAACTCCACATTCAGTGTGCACAGCCCTTCCACCCTGTGATAATGTAATATATACGGTAAAATGTATGCTTCACTGGTTAAAATGCCGGGTGGGACAACTTAGGAATGGCCAGCCAGTCCTAACTTGACACGTAGAAGGAAGCGAGCTATCATTGGACTGACTGACTGAGTTTGGTTTTACGCCGCTTTTTAGCAATATTCCAGCAATATCACGGCGGGGACACCAGAAATGGGCTTCACTTATTGTACCCACCTATCATTGGAAAGATCTCGAGGAGATGAACC
This sequence comes from Haliotis rubra, assembly GCF_003918875.1. Taxonomy (NCBI): domain Eukaryota; kingdom Metazoa; phylum Mollusca; class Gastropoda; order Lepetellida; family Haliotidae; genus Haliotis; species Haliotis rubra. The sequence continues at coordinate 578,760 of NW_025767142.1, forward strand.
CAAAAGTTCATGTGCCAGTGCGCTCAAGTGTTCATAAGCTCAAAAATTGGCTCTGAAAATGCATTTCTGCAGAATTTTCTGGCAGAATTTATTTTTCCGCAGAAATTTCTGGCAGAATTTTTTTTTTTTTTACCGCAGGAATATCTGGCAGAAATATTTTTTCACGCAGAAATTTCTGGCAGAAGTTTTTATTTCACTTCCAGAATTATCTTAATTGAAGAAAATTAGACACCATCTTTGATAATTTAATATGGACTTTCTTCAAATGATGTTGTTTTCTCCTGTAAGCAACTTCAAGTGGGAGGGAAATGGTTCTCAGAAGTAGATCGCCGCACGTATCTTACCAGGCATATTTTAATATCTTATCAAGACGTAATGATTTCTTTATACATCGTTTCTTCACACTCTATATAACATGAATTTCATTGGGCTAAGTTGCCGTCATCTCTGACATGAGTCCCGTTGTCCCTTTGGTATGGTTTACCACTGAATTGTACAACCGATTATTGTAAATACATTGTAAAACATTCGTTAATCCGACAATCAACACAGTCAGTCGGATATTCCGACCGTATACAAACAATCACACGTCAGTGGTAATTAGCGTGTGCCTTACTGGCTGCCTGACACTGACGTCGGTGAATATCACACTTGTTAATTAGGAACACAGGATAATTAATTGAAACGATTTAGTCAAGAAATAAGGCATGTTCCTATTTCGCCTACATCCCATTTCGCCTACAGTCTTAAAACAACAATTCATGGTCTGGTGACTGTTATGTCATGCATGAGAGGACAGTCGACCTCTAAACATCTCCACGGATGACCAGAAGTCGGGAACGGTTGTTCCCACAGAAAGCACCCCACACCATGCAGCTTCCGCCCCCGAATCTGTCGACTTCCTGTACACAACATTGGGCATACCGTTCACGACGTCGTCTCCAGACTCTATGCCTGCCGTCCGCGAATCTGAGGGTAAACCTGGATTCATCGCTAAAGAGACAACTCGATTCCAGTCTCTCTGGGTCCATCGGAGGTGACGTTGGGCCCACAGCAGACGTTGACGTTGATGAAACAGCGTCAATATTATTACGATATGGACGTCGATAATGGAGATTGGCAGCCCGCAACCGATTTCGAATGGTCTGTGAGGACAGTCGACCTCTAAACATTTCAGCCCTGGTTCGTGTAGCCGGCAGAAATCTGTCACGTAGGTGACGTAGGACGATTTGACGGTCTTCTGCTCGTGACGCCACACGTGGACGACCCGACCTTGGGCGATCAGAAGTGGTGCCAGTTTGTTGTAGACGACCCTCGCAAGTCATACACAGTACGACGGCTGCATCCCATTGCTCTTTGCGACGTCAATAACTGATCTTCCCGCTTGCAACATGCCAACGGCGTTCACGTTGCACATTTGACAATCGTGGCATTTCAAGTACCGTTAGAACTGTGGTTTAAAAGTGTTTTTTCAATTCTTGAGGCCAATGCAAACACGTGCATATGAAGAAAACTTCGATGCGAAGATCACGTGATCGACTGCACGTGCAAAACCTGATTTGGCACTAACGTCATGTGCACGAGGAATGGATGGGTTTGAGTGGGTTTTGCTAACGTTTTTCTAGAGTCGAAAGATAGGGATCCCATTTCGGATACATAGATGTATCATCAGAGAAAAATTATTCATTATTTTTCAAATTACATTTTGTGAAGTTTCTTTTTTGACTCAGTATATAAACACAGATTATTAGTTGACTCCATTTAAAGACAATGATATACTTATCTTTTACTCATACATTGTGAAACTGACCTTCCTTAATTCCACTAAGTCAAGTCCATTCTCTCAATAGGGGTGCATTTTCTATTCCCTATTCGCCTACATGTTTACTGTAGGCGAAATGGGATGTAGGCGAAATGGGACTCAACCAAGAAATAACAGTAGAGCGAGCTGTATAAAATGTTTACAACCGACATGAGTTTTCATCACAAGATGTTTGTCACGAGTACACCACCTGTTAAGCGACCCTTGTAGAAGTTACGCCATTGATCAAGAAAGAAATCTCCTTTTGAAGAAAGACAAACCCCAGACAACACAACAAGAAGTCATCACTTTGTTGAGCAGAGGTTTGATGTGAAGATTGGACGATCAACCGTATCTGACATCCTGAAGCAGTCTGCTTAGTGGTTGAGCGTCTCTACGACTGATTCCAAAATCTGAGGCGAAAACATCGTTGAACACTTTGCAAACATTTCTGACACACCACTTAGACGTGTTTTGATGTTATTGACTATCAAAGACTTTTCAAGTTATAAATTATATATGTTATGATAAACGCCTAATTGTACATTAGACGTCCACATGTTATTATGGAATTAGTTGTATGGAAACTGTAACATATTCAACATCCGTGTATTATGAAAAAATGTAAACATTAATGGAAATAAAATACTGTTAAATCCAACATCCGGGTCATAATGGAAGCTGATATGCGGTAAAAATAAACGTGAGTTTTTTGTGCCAATGTGGTCATGAAATAGATATGAAACTGTTCGCTTATGTGATTATATATGTATGTTGTGCCATCTATGAATGTTAATAAATGAAAACAAGTATGTATTGTTAGTATTTTTTATTTCTGTGAATATTTTTACATACGATGAAAAATAACTAGATCTACCATTTCTGATATGCATGCAACAGTATGACGATCATGACATTTAGAAAACATTAATATTTTCACACAAATACATTAATCCGACATTTTCATTAATCCAACATTTTCGTTAATCCGACATATTTCGCTGCAACCACAAGTGTCGGATTAACGTGGATGTGTACTCTTGAAACCACAATGAAGCCATTTTTCAAACAGTCTTGCAATAATCGAATCAGGACTAGGTGTCTTCCCCTTAAGACGACATTTGGTATTACAGTGAAAATCCTTTGATGTTTCGCCGAGGTAGACTCATGTTGTTTTAATGGATTAGTGAGGTGGGTTATACTATAAACTGAACTGCATAACGAAATCGGTGTTCATTTTCATGATATCAACTCACATTGTAATATGAACATGATATCAACTCACTGCTTATTGACTGACATTGATTGATTTCAACTCACTACTAACTGATTGCCCCTTGACACTGATTTTTAATTCACTAATTATTTGTAGATATTTACTCACTAATTATTATGGGTATATATCCTGCTTATCCGCAATCCAATGCATCACTTTTCGAAATGGCACATCAGTAGGTTCCAACTTCACGTGGAGGAAGGTATAGATGGATACATGTTTAGAGTGAGTCGCAAACGCAATGCTGCATCGCGGATATCATGGATGTGCCTAGATAAGAACTGCACTTAAACTATTTCTACAGTTGAATGATGACATTCAAATGTATATGAATTATTTGTTCTCGATAAAAGGGTCACGGATAAAAAATGTCATATGTATTTTAAGGGGTGTAAATAATGGTTCGTGGGAGTATTGCATTTATTTACCGATTAACAATTTCCAAGTATCATCCGTATTGCTTAAAATCCACACAGAACCACCATTGTTCTCCAGAGGCAGTCGACTTGAAAATCCTTGCATGCTCCACTGATTTGTTGTTTTAAACATCACAGTTGTCGTCTTCGGGAATGAACTAACAGAACGACGTACTAGTAGTCAAGTCAGGGTCAGTCAGTGTTCAGGTCAAGGGTTCTGATTACAATATTATAATGTTGTGAACAGGGATGCATTTATATACATATTTGATGTAATGCCATATTGTATAAAACTTGAAATGTTTCACTTCTTCGAAACCTGAATTATGTTGTGAAAAGTTTGTGTAATAACGTAATGCAGATAGAAAACGTGTTCTAGACAGAAGAATTAAATAGGGCTGCGCAACATAACCGGTTTACCGGTATTTTCCTATTCAGACATGAAAACGATACGTATTGCGATACGCTGATCGAAAACCAGTATTTTGACTTGCAATCGGAAAACTTTGTAACACTCGGAAATCTTCGGGTATTTCCTTTTTTGTTTGTGCCAAATATTATTCACATTTTTATTTTATCATGATTAAAAGTTGTTATTAAAACTTAATCAAGCATGGTAATTTGTTTGTGTTTTTGCTCTATAAATCAAGCATTAACTCGATTATAAGTATTTTTTTGTTTTAAAATACTTCATGCAATATATTGCAATACATACCGCAATACATGCTTTCGCATCGCAATATATCGCAATATGAAAATTCCCTGCAATACCCACCCCTAGTATTAAAACGATCCTGACAAATACCATCCTGTGTAAATACTCGTAATGACTTTTTGGGAGAGTGTGTATTTGACCGTCCTTTCACCTGTATCAGATAATTCATGAGACATCTGCCTTCTTCTAGGTAATTAGCAACCAGTCTGATCAACTGATCTGGATCTGATCTTGTTGGGCTTGGGATATATGCATCAGAATGAAAATAACTGATTCATGTTCGGGAAACTAAAAATATATACACTGTTATTACCTCCATGACCGGTTTGAGGAATTTTAACAATTCATATCATCATGACATTAGATGACATTAGATGTTTTGTTTCAGTTCTGTGTTAGACATATTCGATACACTATGTTTCAGGTGTACGAGGCCAGATAAAGTAGGTTGTATATATAGACAAATTATACAACAGCAGCGTTATGAACAGCAATTATGATTGTATGTTTCCATTGGCATTCTTGCAGCTGGTGAGTCAATAAATATAGCATGCGGCTTCTAATAGCAACTTCTTGTTCTTTGCATAAAGCAACGTGTGACGAGCGCTGTGAATGTAGTGACGAAGGGACTACATACCATAAAAGAGCAAAAACTGCTATGTAAATATCTCTTCAGGTAATGTGTTGAAACGGCTTGTTTGTGCACATAGATAGTGCTAAACATAATGGGACTATTGCACAAATGAAATGCATGATGTCAGTATTTTGAAGTCGGTGGTCCAACAAACTATAAAATGTCTATGCTCCATCGAAAGGTATCAACATTTTCTTTAGATGAAAATGGTGAATGAAACTTGATGAATTCGTTTGGAAAGAGTTACGATATATACCTGCAAAACGCCGAGGTTGTTTCGAGATTTTTATACAGTATTGTGGGTGTCGATGATAAAGTGAAATGCTTCTCACCCATTGCAGCGACGTTGCAGCTAAAAAATTGAGCTGCTGTTCAGTTATCAAGCACTCACAGTAACATGTGTCTGTGGTTTGCCGACTTAATGTATATAGATATCTTCACCGTCTGCCTGAACGGTCTTGCAGGATGAACAACGCGTTCTTCTCGGCTAATCTGCACACTACACCATACACACACACCATTTTGCACACCTTTTGAGAAAGGTTATTGGCGTTGCAAAACAAACACAATGGTGTACACGACCACCCCACACCTCCCCACGGATGTCCAATAGCCCCACTGGGTGTTCACGTAATCTGTTGTAAAGCGTATCAATCCCAGGCTACGGTCCAAAGTCCAAACATATTTCAAATGCACCATAGGACTGGTAGTTAAAATATTTATATTTGGATTTGTCTGACAATGGCTAATAGATGTAGACATGGATTTTGTTTTAAGCAGCACCTCCTCTTGAAACACATGCTTAGTACATAAATACTACACTATATGTTATATGATGTTCTGTATTTGATATCGTTTAGATATATTACCAATCCATTGCGTAAGTCTCCTCGATGAATTTTCACATTGTTTTGTCACTGAACAACACGCCCCATGCTGTTGCTACCGAGATCATAATATAGATATTATCTATTTTATGATTTGTGTTGTAATACGAATGTGAAAGGAAACGATTACTCATACAATAGTATCATGAGAAAATATACCAATCACGAATTGAACGCATATGATTTGCACACCACCATATGATTTTATAGCCTCACGTTAGTGACTTACATTCATATCGTTCTTTCAACACATTTTCGCTTCATGGATGACAACGTCTATATTATATAGGATGCGGCGTTTCAGTATGGATTCTTATACCGTTGTCAAGCGAGACTGAGGTGCTGTAGCAGACTTATATATACATCAACAGGGATTAAGCAGTTCAAATCCGCGGACACAAGCCCTCCATCAACAGAGATGAAGGATATCTCATCCCATCTGCATACAATGAACTGATAGCAACAACTTAGCAGATCATTCCAGCCATGTATATTTTCTACCTGTTGGACATTTGACTTCCTCCTGTTGTCACTGCTTTATTACCCTTATCCTACATTTGTTGTTGAATACATGACATGTTATATAGTTGTTGCTGTTAATCCCTTTGTTTCATTCCTACATGTTGTTTTACTTAATCCCTGTAAAGTCTGATCTGTACTGTACATTGTACCCATGTGGGGAATCGAACCCGGGTCTTGGGCGTGACGAGCGAACACTTTAACCACTAGGCTACCCCACCGCCCCACAAATAAGGAAATAACCAGAGGAGGAACTAACATGTGAAAGTGTGGTGTCCACCCATTTGTGAGAACTCCCAGCTGTGAGACACATTAAATAATGGTTCAGTGCACATATGTGGTGTTTCCACATCCCTACAATGAAAGTGGGTCAGCCCAGTTGTTGAATATACCGGTACAGGTGCGGTCGTGAAATTGCGTACCATCGTCTTCAGGAGCGTAGAGCTTATATACGGTGACGTGCTCGTGTATTTGTGTGTGTGCCTCTTCTAGTCGGACCAATGTTATATACTGCCGCAAATGTATCATTTATACCAACTTCGACGCTGTATCAATATACTAACTCCGTGCCATACTTATCCTCTTAAACCGTTTTATCCCGGAAGGGAAACAATAAGTGCCAACTATATGTGAATGGGTATCAGAGGTTCGTATAACACCGTTTAACATCCCAGTAATACCACGACGGGGACTCAACAAATGGACTTCTAATACACGCATATGGAGAATCGAACACGGGACGTCGGCTTTGCGAGCGAACGCTTAAACTACAAGACCTCACCACGCCTTTAAAGCTTGAGATGTCAGAGTGTTTCGGAGCAGCTGTGTCTACAACACCTGTATCTTTGAATCGACCTATTTATATAAAACGTGACGAGAAAAACGCGAGGCAAGAATCACATGCACTTCCTCGAGCTCCAAAGAACAAAGGATAGATGAGAATTTCTCGTTGTATTTTAACAAACCGTTACGTTTGTGGAAATGAATATCGAGTATCTAAAGCATGCCAATCTTTGTTTGGATAAAAACATCGAAATGAAAACCTTGAGGTCAATCCATGACCCTCCCTCAGATCTAGAGTATGCACGAGGCAATAGTACCGAGAACAACTTTGATAAACATGTGGATTATATATAAGAAAAATCAATATAACCAACTTTGACATAAACTGACCCATCTTCATCGATCCGTCATGAGTTTCTTTCTGTATTTCATAAATATACAGTATTTTTATGCTATATTCCGCTTTGAGCGTGGTTTTATGGTAAAGATAGGGCTCAGTATAAATATGCCCATTCTAATTATTAAAACAATATTTATGTGTATGTTCATTGAATAGTCCATATGAACAGAAGAAAAACGACGTTATTAAAATATCACTGGCTTACCTTTTTCATTTTGTGCTTTAGCTGCTAAGTGGCGTCCAGTCTTATTAGAGAAGATTCAGAGACTATGTTCTCGTTTACAACACGCCAGTATCAACCTCCAACATCACGCCGTCGCATGGGGTCTACAGGTGGACCGGAAGTGGACGCTGATTGGCTAGTCAGTGGCCCCTTCTATTTGCCTAAACCGCATTCGAAGTGTTAGGCTTCCTCCAATCATGTCCCAGAAGTCGACTGAGGGGAGGGTCGGTTCGGCAGAAGTGGGGAGGTAGTGTGGGGGATCTCCACAAGGGGTAAGACGTCATATTTGATTGTTGATGGTGCGCGAGGATGTGTACGTGTCGGGGATGTCAGTGACGACAGTTTCGTTGATATCTTTTATATTTACACATAATGAATGTAACTGTGATATATAGGGGATCACATTCATAACGCCCATCTCCATTGTGACCTGACACCACACATCGTTCCCATCGCTATCTCTGTTATTGTGACTGCCTCCGTGGTGTAGTGGTTAGAGCGTCCGCCCGGAGAGCGGAAGGTCGCAGGTTCGATCCCCGACCGCGTCATACCAAAAAAGACGTTTAAATATGGTACTTGATGGTCCCTGCCTGGCGCTCGGCATTAATGGGTACAACACGGACTGGTCGGCTCGGAGTCAGTATAATGTGTCTGAGTGTGGTATTCATGCTTCACTGCGGCATGGTATCTCAGTGGGCTAGCACTATAAAACCAGCTTCAGTCTGGGCTAGTCTGGGCTAGTACAAGCAGCCGCACTTACACATACACATGCATGCCCGTCGTCATATGAGCGAAATAATCTCAAGCACGTAGTAAAACCCAATTTCACCTCACCTCACATCTGTTAATGTTATAAATCACCGTGGCAGGCTGAAGTAACCAGCGTGTCAGGTATTACATGCCGCCCTAATACATATATCTTTATATTCCCTCGTTATCTCGGGGCTGGCATCATGATGTGAATAACCTGCAGCTGCTGAAACAGCAAATATGAATTATGCGTGACAATATATCCATGTGGAATAAGTGAGTGAGTGAGCATGGTTTTCACGCCGGTTTTAGCAATATTCCAGCAATGTTACGACGGTGGACACCAGAGATGGGATTCACACATTGTACAAATGTGGGTAATCGAACCCGGGCCTTCAGCGTGATGAACGGACGCTTAAACCATTAGCCTACCCTAATTTAACTAGTGATCCCTAAACGTCATTTGGCGAGGGTCGGAGACGAGCTCGTTCGTTCGTCCGTCCGTACGATTTTGAATCCGGAATATATCTCAGTGCGGTTCAGTATTGTTTCTTATACAAAGATCAGACAAAATGCTAGGCGGTGCCCTGTTCTGTTCACAAATTTGAATAACGGTAATATGCAACGGTGACGAGCGAACGCTTTAAACCTTAGGCTTAGGCTACCCTACCGTCCCTATATATTCATGAGAAGCTACTGGGATTCATAGGGTCCTACAAACCATGGCTTGTCCCGGTGGCGGTTACATGGATTGGGTTGTCAAGCTTGGAGGTTTTGTAACATCAGACAAATGCTAGGCGGTGCCCTGTTCTGTTCACAAATTTGAATAATGGTAATATGCAACGGTGACGAGCGAACGCTTTAAACCTTAGGCTTAGGCTACCCTACCGTCCCTATATATTCATGAGAAGCTACTGGGATTCATAGGGTCCACCACAAACCATGGCTTGTCCTCGGTGGCGATTACATGGATTGGGTTGTCAAGCTTGGAGGTTCTGTTGACTCCATGGAATCGTATCCCGGTCGAGCAGTTCGATTCTTATCATGTCAATCACTGGATTATCTGGCCCTATACTCTATTGTTTTACAAATCGGGATCATATTGCAGGTAATGTTGTTACGGCGTTAAGTAAACTCAACACCCAAGCGAAATTGAGGATGTAACGATCGATATATCGACACATTGTAACTGATCTTGCTCCGGGTCGATATTAACTGTCAAGTCAGATATTTCACTTGAACACTGGATTTGACCCCAAAATATCATAACTTTACTGACCTAAGACCAAAACACTGCCATGTTAAATAACAGAGCACTGCAACCTTAGGTCACAAAGCCCCAACTTTGATACTCGTATCAAATACATCACCATGAAAAAATACAGTATACATGTATTTTGGTTTTAGATACCGTCAAACACGTGTGCATATAAGCAAACGCGTGTGTCACGAATAGATTGAACAGATGTTGTGAGTTGAATGAATCGGCATGGCGAGGCCACTCAGGTATTTACCGAACTGTTTAAGTAAGACTGTGTAAGTAATGACATGCCTAACCTGAACAAAATCTCCCCTCGTCGTTATTCGTGTAACTGCTGTATTTTGTCCCTTTCCTGTACAATTCTGACCCCAGGACATATTAACATATTCGTGAACTGAATCAGTCACGTCTCACCTTAATACTGCAGCTTTTAGATAACATACAACGCGTCTCACCTCATTCTGCTTCGCTATATCTCTCAAACCTTAAAAATATGTTGTCTATATTAATCTAACGTATATCAGTCTAATAATATAATAAATGACAAATTATTTTCCATCTAGATGTGAGGTGAGACTGAACAGTCCGCCAGTCAGTCATGCCTGAGTACCCCTGAATCCTCTATTCAAGCCTTGCTATGAGAGAGAGTAGAACAGTCCGCCAGTCAGTCATGCCTGAGTATCCCCGAATCATCTATTCAAGCCTTGCTATGAGAGAGAGTAGAACAGTCCGCCAGTCAGTCATGCCTGAGTATCCCTGAATCATCTATTCAAGCCTTGTTATGAGAGAGAGTAGAACAGTCCGCCAGTCAGTCATGCCTGAGTATCCCCGAATCATCTATTCAAGCCTTGCTATAAGAGAGAGTAGAACAGTCCGCCAGTCAGTCATGCCTGAGTACCCCTGTATCCTCTATTCAAGCCTTGTTATGAGAGAGAGTAGAACAGTTCGCCAGTCAGTCATGCCTGAGTATCCCCGAATCCTCTATTCAAGTCTTGCTATGAGAGAGAGTAGAACAGTCTGCCAGTCAGTCATGCCTGAGTACCCCTGTATCATCTATTCAAGCCTTGTTATGAGAGAGAGTAGAAGAGTCCGCCAGTCAGTCATGCCAGTATCCCAGTCTCTATTCAAGCCTGAGAGAGAGTAGAACAGTCCGCCAGTCAGTCATGCCTGAGTATCCCCAAATCATCTACTCAAGCCTTGCTATGAGAGAGAGTAGAAGAGTCCGCCAGTCAGTCATGCCTGAGTATCCCTGTATCATCTATTCAAGCCTTGCTATGAGAGAGAGAGTAGAACAGTCCAGTCCGTCATGCCTGAGTATCCTGTATCATCTATTCAAGCCTTGCTATGAGAGAGAGAGTAGAACAGTCCCCAGTCCGTCATGCCTGAGTATCCCTGTATCATCTATTCAAGCCTTGCTATGAGAGAGAGTAGAACAGTCCGCCAGTCAGTCATGCCTGAGTATCCCTGTAGTCTCTATTCAAGCCTTGCTATGAGAGAGAGAGTAGAACAGTCCGCCAGTCAGTCATGCCTGAGTATCCCTGTATCATCTATTCAAGCCTTGCTATGAGAGAGAGAGTAGAACAGTCCGCCAGTCCGTCATGCTTGAGTATCCCTGTATCATCTATTCAAGCCTTGCTATGAGAGAGAGTAGAACAGTCCGCCAGTCAGTCATGCCTGAGTATCCCTGTAGTCTCTATTCAAGCCTTGCTATGAGAGAGAGAGTAGAACAGTCCGCCAGTCAGTCATGCCTGAGTATCCCTGTATCATCTATTCAAGCCTTGCTATGGGAGAGAGTAGAACAGTCCGCCAGTCAGTCATGCCTGAGTATCCCTGTATCATCTATTCAAGTCTTGCTTTGAGAGAGAGTAGGACAGTCCGCCAGTCAGTCATGCCTGAGTATACCCGTATCATCTATTCAAGCCTTGCTATGAGAGAGAGTAGAACAGTCCGCAAGTCAGTCATGCCTGAGTATCCCTGTATCATCTATTCAAGCCTTGCTATGAGAGAGAGAGTAGAACAGTCCGCCAGTCAGTCATGCCTGAGTATCCCTGTATCATCTATTCAAGCCTTGCTATGAGAGAGAGAGTAGAACAGTCCGCCAGTCAGTCATGCCTGAGTATCCCTGTATCATCTATTCAAGCCTTGCTATGAGAGAGAGTAGAACAGTCCGCCAGTCAGTCATGCCTGAGTATCCCTGTATCATCTATTCAAGCCTTGCTATGAGAGAGAGTAGAACAGTCCGCCAGTCAGTCATGCCTGAGTATCCCTGTATCATCTATTCAAGCCTTGCTATGAGAGAGAGAGTAGAACAGTCCGCCAGTCAGTCATGCCTGAGTATCCCTGTATCATCTATTCAAGCCTTGCTATGAGAGAGAGTAGAACAGTCCGCCAGTCAGTCATGCCTGAGTATCCCTGTATTCTCTATTCAAGCCTGCTATATGAGAGAGAGTAGAACAGTCCGCCAGTCAGTCATGCCTGAGTATCCCTGTATCATCTATTCAAGCCTTGCTATGAGAGAGAGAGTAGAACAGTCCGCCAGTCAGTCATGCCTGAGTATCCCTGTATTCTCTATTCAAGTCTTGCTCTGAGAGAGAGAGTAGAACAGTCCGCCAGTCAGTCATGCCTGAGTATCCCTGTATCATCTATTCAAGCCTTGCTATAAGAGAGAGTAGAACAGTCCGCCAGTCAGTTTATAAGCATCATGACACAAATTTCAGCTCATTTTGACTTAATTCGACTAAGTTAGAACGATATTAAAAACTCTCGCCCATCAAATTATATATTCTGTGAGACATGCAATGAAAAATAGTGAAAAAAAAAGATTTTTCGTAATGTTGCATTGCTGTACCTTTACCCGTCGGAGAAGTCCTTCTCAAAAGATATAAATTCCGTTGTTTGGAGCAGGCCTATATGACTATTACGCCCCAATGCTGCTAAACAACTCGTAGACCTTTAGTCTGACATAGACGCAGACCTTGCATGTTCAAGTTCACATCTGAGGGGCCGAAAAAATTGAATCCGACATGAATGCAATATCTCATGGGGTTATTGTTTTCCTAAGTAAGTGGAGTGTCTTCTACAACATTGGAGACAAGTGTATCGCTGTCCTGATATTCCCCCGAACGGAAGCTCTACCCATTTTAGGTACAATGTGCATGTTATAGAATAGTAGGGAATAGTCTTAAGACGTTTCAACTTTGACCAGGATTCTCCGAACTTGTAACAGTCGTTTGAGAGATCAAAAGAGAAAGGGGTAGTGCGCAATGTATCTGACGGACGTATATGGAGAACGTTTGAATAATGTTACTGTATAAATACAATAATTGAAATACCAGTTATGTTTAAAAAGTACCCTCAATCTGATAGCCAGAGAGATTATTGTGAAAGATCGCAGTATTTATCTTCATAAACGGGCCAAGATAAAAGTACATGCCATTCATCCCCAAATTATATCCCTTCTGTATACAAGGGACATTGTTGTTACAGGTAGGGCAAACACTTTCTTCTATAGGCATCCGCCGGTTTCACGCTACATACATGTATTCAGATTATTGAGAAAACTAGCGACGCAAGATCTCCTCCGTCACACATATACATGTAATTGTATACGTACCCAGTGATTAGTGATAGCGTTGAAGCAACTTATTAAAATTTACGACAGACACTATTAGCTGCAGTAGTACTGCCATACCTAGCATCGTATTTATTACTCTCTTACATAAGGTGAAATATCACAGGGTTGTCATGGTAACGATAATTTGGCATACTATTTATTGTCTTACTCTTTAATCAGCGATTAGAATTTAAATCAGTTTTGAGGTCAGCATGTTAAGAGAAAAGAAGTTGTAAAACGAAAAGTATTGTGATCGAATCTATTGGCCTTTGTAAAAGCAAGTTTCAAGCAACCTACATAAAAACCTGTTTTCATGATAAATATTTGCTAATCCGTGGCATGATTCCGACCATGTCATGAGCATGTAATTGTGAATCATAATCAAATAGTGATGTTACAAGGCGTCCATGCAGCGTCAACAACACATGCAAACGCACGAGAATTGCAATACGAGCCCCTACACCAATGATTCTTCGTGACCTGGGGCTCCTTTCACGAAGCAACCTTTACTAAGGTTAACCTTAACTCCCATTCTTTAACATTGCACTAAGGTTACCTTAGTGACTTACGACCACCTTAGTGCTTTGTGAAAGGAGGCCCAGGAGACACTTGTGATTGAGCGTATGTAGGGACGTAGTCTGTCATACAGACCCTGAAGCAAATATATCCAAGTCCACGCAAGTCTAGAAAATGTGGCAAATGTAGATTTCCACAGATTCAGGAGAATGTCTCAGGGCTCCTTTTTATTATATTTCTCTTTTTCACTATGAACTTTTTTTCTGTAAAATATGTTCATTTCAGAGACCAGTTGTTCGTCTAGTAGGGACGGGTAGAAGACAAAAGACAAAATGGACGCTCGTGCTGTCATACTTTTGAATTATATGTAAACATTCGTTCTTGTCTCGGGATAAATGTATATTTTCCAGTTTCAACCAAATGTACATTTGAAGGATATCGAAATCTAGGTTAAGCTATTGGAATCATATTTACAATTAAAAGACCCAAACAATGGTCTGTTGTCCAAATTATTGGTTTTCCATACCTTGTCCCAGTCTGTATCACAGTCACAGACCGATATTATTTGCCCTTCTGTGCAGCCCTTACTGTAATATGTATATTGCAATACTGTATATGTTGTACATATACTACACAACGTATTATGCATGTAGTCAATGCTATGCTAAGCAACGCCCACTCGTATTCAAGATTACACCTGGTTAGAGATGCAAACAAATGTGTATTCGTATGTGCATTTTAATGAAATGAGGAACCAAGCAGGCAAAATCATAGTATGCATAAAAATCAAGTTGGTACACTGGGACTCGTTACATAGCATGTAGAGCACGGATACACTGCTCGTGCTTCCCACACACTCACGTGCACGTGCTTCACAACATTCGCAGCGCTTTCACAGTTAACATCTGGCGGTGCGTCGGTGTTGGCAGATCTTGTGAGGTGCTTGTTTCGAGGGATTAAAAGGTTCAGTGGTGAACAAAGGGCGATGAGGTGCCTCTTTGTCCTCTCAAGTGTCCCTAGCTGTCCCAATAGAATAGCACTTTATCTCTCTTACATCCTTGATAATATCCAGGGTATACGTTACGATCACTCTCCACTATGCCCTGAGTGCATCCACGGCTTAGGGCGATGATTTTGTTACCTCAATTGGCTGGCTTTTTATCCAATCAGGTGCCTACGCTGGGAAGTTGAGCGTACCAATCACAACTCACTTTCGCTTCTTAAATTATCTAACCATTAAAACTTCGCAACACAATTGATGCAGAGGTACTCTGAAAGAAGTAGAAGGAGTTCTGTCATATATTTTTAAAGTTTCAGATCTGTTAATTTGTCTATATTACTGCGGCACTGCGAACAAACCTTCGCGACTGCGACCGCTATCCTTGTTGACACTGGCAAGCTCGGTTGTAACGGCGGCTTAACTAATTGGCTACTGTGAGAATGCGGATACAGCCAAGGGAGGTAATAAAATCATCGCCCTAAGCCGTGGATGCATCCAGGGTATAGTGGGGAGTTATCGTAACGTATACCCTGGAGATTATCGAGGATGTCTCTCTTAGAGCACAACCAAATATGCCACACGTATCAACTTGTAATTCTTAAAGGTCACATGCAACGTAAAACACAACTTTGCAGATTCTGATACCTTTCGGTATGGACTTACCGAAACAAATCATCAAAAATCCAAATTCAACTCATAAAGTTGAAACATAACGTGATGAAAGAAACCGCGCGAAATCGGAGTTCAAACGTTTCACTAATTTTCCCCCGACTTTTCGGGGGAAAACTAGTTTGAACAGCTGGGCTGCGCTCATAGCACGTGCACAGTGAAATAGGTTCGCGCAGCTTGGAAGCGGGTTGTCCGGTGAATACTCGGTGAAGGCTTTGGTGCGAGCTATTTTTCTAATGTTTTGTTGATATCTCACAGGCGCGAGCTTTTTATATGTTATGACAGTAAATTAACTGTTTATATAATTTCATTTGTCTATTTCACGACACGTTCTTCTTACCGAGTCACTTTTTATCAGTTTGATACTTAAAAGCAATGTCATTAATTAGCGTTGACAGAATTTCTAACTGTGATATAGATATGTCGTTGTCACAGACAAAACTCAATGTCTTGTTTTATTGACACCTGTGTGTCTGCCTGCCTGTCTGCTAATGACAATATTCAATACACAGCTGCTATCACTGACCACATGCAATTTGAACTTAACACCAATCAGGCTATACACCATAAACAAAATTCATTGATTTATGGCCCGAGTTCGGTCTCTGTCACATTATGTAATTACACAGACAGGCAGGTGTGATACTTGAACACATGACATGTTATGATGTCTGTTGATTGTAAAATGTTATACAGAAAAAATGAGCATGTAATTACAAAACCCAACATCGCTATATATATACACACACAATGAGCCGTGAGGGCATATGCAAATGAATCAGCCGTTACACTTGAGTGCACACCCACCCGCTCTGACTGGGTTCGGTATCACGGCTGCTTTGTTTCTTGGGAAGTAAACCCAAGTACACAATATTGCACTTTTGATTTGCGATTGTACGCTTATAATTTTGTTTATATGTTTTTTCATAATCAGCAATTTATATTATATGTCATGAATAAGTGATAATTGTGTTTTAATTATGTTTGATTTTTTGGTTGCATGTGACCTTTAAGTCTATTCAGCTCACTACTGTAAAATATTTTTTGGCAGTACATATTATTGCGCTGCCTGTGACCTTCCTTAATAGTCTCACAGTGCCGGAATCATGTTATTTCTCCTTCCGCTCAGCCTTTGCTGTAATAACGCCATACATCAGCTTTAAGTTGTCCACATTTGTTTCAATATCGCAAAAGTATGTGGCAACAAAAAAGGAGGTATCTGATAAGACCTTACCAGCAAACAAATCTGGTTGACCTGATGGCATTAACATGAGAGTGTTAAAACAAATTTGTACATCTATAGCTGAACCTCTTTGTTTGTGTATAATATATCACTGAGTGACTAGTACTGTATTTCCTACATTGTGGAAAACGGATAATGTTACTCCTATTTTGAAAGAAGGAAATGCATCCCTCCCAACTAATTAAAGACCTATTAGTTTAATACCTATCCTTTGGAAAGGGGCGGTGGGGTAGCCTAGTGGTTAAAGCGTGGCTCGTCACGCCGAAGGCCCGGGTTCGATTCCCCACATGGGCACAATGTATTAAGCCCATTTCTGGTGTCCCCCGCCGTGATATTGCTGGAATATTGCTAAAAGCGGCGTAAAACTAAACTCAGTCGGTCAGTCAGTCAGTCCTTTGGAAAATCCTTGAAAGAATAATGGTTATATAACGCATGTGTTCGACCATTTCCATGAACATAACATTATAAGTAAATTCCAGTCAGGTTTTACTGCTAGTCATTCTACTACATCTCAACATAGACATTTATCATAATATATGCTCAGTCCTAGATAATCACCACTTTTACTGTATGCTGTTTTGTGATATTTCAAAAGCTTTTACAGGGCAGGGCATAAAGGTTTATTGCACAAATCAGAAAATGATGGTGTTCGTGGAAACGTACTAAGTTGGTTAACTAACTATCTATCTGGTCCCGGTTGTTCAATACTCGGTTATCTTAACCGCCGGTTAACTCCTAAAGGCCGGTTAAATCCTTAACTTAATCCTTAAATATGCGTTGTTCAAAACATGGTTACTCATGCCGTTAGCTAACGTCGCCGTCAAAGTTTAACAGTGTGGTTAACGTCACTGGTTAGCTTCCATATATCCCATAGTTCCGTTTTCTGTTTACTTCCGGTTTACCAATAATGGAAACGCAAAATGTCGCCTATGCATGCACCCCAAGGAAAAAGAGAAGTCGAAATTTCTCTGCTGACGAAGAGAATGTAATCTAGTCAATGGCTGAGGCCAACTCTTTAGTTTATCATAGGCATGCGAATGTCGTAGCGTTACGAACGTTTTGTATTGGTTCCAGCCGTTTGCATAATTTATATTTCAAAGACATATGATCCCAGCTCTGTGTGGGACTTACTTCAATTCCAACACAGAAAATACATTTTAATGAAAAACTATAGCACAGCTATAGATAAAATATGATAAATCCATGAAAATAATATTAATATTAGAAGCATGTTGTCCGTGGATACAAAATGTGTATATATTACACACAGAGTTACGCTTAGACGGCTACAGTCTTAATGAATCTTTGAATTCCCACAAGACCTATCGCTCTTTTTTCACTCCTTAAATTGTCATGACTGTATGGCCAAGTCATGAAGATGCTATCAATATCATTTATTATTTATTTGCCCAGTCTGTCAACAATTGTAATGTATGAACACACATTGCCAAATCTGTTAACATCAAACAATATAGATGTTGTGTAATTAATACCATACCTTTTATCTGAGATATGCATTCAATACCAATAGAAACTGAATATGTTACTAGCACCACGTGCAAGTAACCAAGCTGTAATCGTACTATAGGCCCCAGGGCCAACACTGCTGAATAAAATCGATCTATTATCCGACCTTACTGTTAACAAGAATCTCATGAATAATACTGTGCAATGTCGTTATTATCTGAACGCCTTCACAGACACACATTCCGGAAAGATGTCTTGAAAAACATGAAGCTGCGTCTAATTTATAGATGAACATAATTTCCTCGATACGCATGAATCAGATGAACCTTCACTTAGATCAATTCACAAGTGACTGCAGAAAATGCATAATTCTTGTTAATGACTTCACGGTCGGAAAACATATATTATATTTCATAAGTGTATTATAGAACGCTGTAGTAGATAAACATAATTTCCTAAATATTCATTAATCAAGTGAACCTCCATTTAATGCATAGATAGTTCTTTTCAGTGTCTTCAAGGACGGAAAACATGTATTATATTTCATAAGTGTATTATAGAACGCTGCTACGATTCGGCAGAGAAATACTATTGTGCCATAGTATTCCTTATATGAACCTATCAGTGTATAACATTAGCATTCAGATATTGTTATAAAATAAGTTAAAAATTCCAAATATTATCGTGTAATATGACAAGAGATAGTTTTGTGTTCGCTGTGACAAAAAAGTTTCGATATTCAAATATAACATTTAATCAAAGTGACTACGAAGTAGGCATGCATATCACTCACAACAGAAATAAATACATAATAATGTTATGTTTATTTTCCTACATATCAGTTGCGAGAGCAATGTTTATGCTAACTAAGTTTTCATCAATTAATACAGCATTTTAAAAGATGATTTGCTTCAATTAAAACATTCGAAGAATGAAAAAGAAATTAGGCCTATTGCTGAAATGAATATAATTAAAATCCATCTAAGGGAAGCGATGCCAGACGGACATATCAAAACAAAATCGGATAATTACTTGGAGTATAGACTTTCAAAAATAGCATATTAATTAACAATGATATCAGTTTTTAATAAAATCACTAATAATTCTGAAACGTTGCCAGTAGTGTACCATGTCACCCTGGGGTCTTTTTTCATGCTTTTTTTTGGATCCGGTCACTTCCGGTCAGGGGAGATCACTCGGGTTCTGGTTCCGGTGGTTCCGGTTCCGGCGTGTGCGTACGCATCGCGATGACGTCACGTCCGGTTCCGGTTGGTGCGCGCGCATGACGATGACGTCACCTCCGGGCCAAGATGGCGGACGCGTTTCAAGATGGCGTCCCATCCGGTGGGATCGCGTGAGATCTCGCGGGATCTCGTGGATTCTCGCGGGATCTCGCGAGCGTAGACGCCTTTCAAGATGGCGGAACGGACGAGCGGCGGACGGGACGGGACGGAGAGGGAAGGGAAGGAGAGGAGAGGAGAGGGGAAGGAGAGGGAAGGAGGGAGAGGGGTGAGGGGGGCGATGGCGTGGCTAGAGAAGTGTGTGTGTGTGTGTGTGTGTGGTTAAAAAACATTGGATGTAGCATTCTTTCGAGCGAGGTGAGTGGCCCTGAAAAGGGCCGTTGGTATGTGAACCAGGCAGGTTAGCATTCACAGAGGAGATGGAGACCCCGAAAAATAAATTTTCCGTGGCACACATCATCGTGCTGCTGTTGCCCTCTCTTGATGATGCCTTCCCCACAGTAGAGGCATATGTAGAAGTCAGCTCCTGGGACGACATCAAAGCGATTCGAGGGATACGCTTTAAAACAGGTAGGGCAGATAATCAGTCTCCATTTTGATGACCATTTTGGTAATGTTTTCGCTGCCATTGTTGGTGGTGGTGGCGCTACCGTGTCTCCTGTCGTAGGTGGTGGTGGGGCTGCCGCTGCTTCTGTTGCCGTTGTTGGTACCGGTTCTGTAGGTGTTGTTGCTGCCTCTTCCATTTTGATGCCAGCCTTCCCTTGTAAGGTAGGGCTGCACCGCAAGCATTGCCGTCTACCGCAATTTTTCCGGTAAGGCGCCGGTCGCATGACTTCCACTTTTCTTGTATCCATGTTGCATCAAGATAAGCCCTCACTGACCCATGCTGGAGTTTATATACAGGCGACGAGACAGCGATGACGTGTCGTCGATGACGTGGTATCCATGACGTCATGGTCGCGCGTGAGGGTAATGACGTAGAACCGATGACGTCACCGTGAGGTGGTGGCGCCCCCATGGCCTTGGATTGGCTGAGCTCTCACTATATATGATGAGAGGGATGACCGAAGCAGTGTTACAACCAGCAATCATGTCTGAAAACTGGGATCTGGAACTCATGTCCTTGGAGACAGCATCACCACCCTTACCGGCATGGCAGTGCCACCATTGCCATGGCTGCCTGCCCGTCTACGCCAATGGCACCATTGTGTACAATGGTACCTTTCAATGTGTCTACTGCAAGACAGTGTTAAAGGACACTTATATCAGGCGTTTAACTTATGGGAGCAAGTGCCCCGTAAAAACAAAGATGGCCATTCATCCCTGCCAATGTAGGTGCCAACTCTGGTCCCTTGAGTGAGGTACACTCTAAAAAAACGGCCCTTTTCAGGGCCATCCATCTCTCTCAAAAGAAGCGTTCATTTCAATGCCAACAACAACAACAACACTAGGTTGACATTTTTTTCAAACGTTTTATTTCCCCCCGCTAACAAGAACACTTTGACAAAAGAGACAGGATTACGGGCGTCCCTGATCTTTTGTTTACAAACGATATGAACTGTAACATCAGAACTGTAACATCATAACATCAGAATGATAAGGTTGTGTCCTTTGGCAGGGGTGTGGATCATGGCCAGCGTTGTTGTCTGTCAGGAGTGTGGGTTGAAACCAACGTCTTACACGTTCTTCATTGACGAGGGTATCAAACTGTTCCATCACTTCGTCAAAAAGACCATCCACGGGCACGATGAGCCAGTACATACAAACAGTACATCCCACAAGAGGCACTGAACCAGGGTTGAAGTGACTGACCATTCCACTGTTGTT